>NW_027185798.1:48906545-49007805 GCF_028583685.1 Petaurus breviceps papuanus
AGAGAGAGAGAGAGAGAAGGGCTAGATATGTAAATTTGGGAACTCTCTGCTTAGAGATGATAATTGAATTTGAAATCATAGAATTGTTGGGGACAATAGGGGGACATCCCCATAGAATGCTGAATCATAGAGAAGGCATAGAGCCAGAAGAGAAAAGGACAAAGGAGAGAATACCCGTGGTAAGGTGATAGATACTTGTTGAATTAAATGACTTTCAATTTTCATTTTTTTTAAATGAGAGAGAATGTTTTCACCTTGATTCATAACTGTTTTAATGAACATTTTACTTGTTTTTTAAAGCTACTTGGTAACTGAACACAATGACGTAATTTGCATTAGCAACACTTTTTGTTATTTTTGATGCGGATGGCCTGGACTTGTGATTTCACTTTCCTAGAGGTCTTCCCAGTGAGAGCTTTGTCAGTGCATACTAACAGCTGGTTTACCACTTAGGGTCTTGGAGAGTTGACTGAGGCATGGATAGGTTAAGTTCACTGTGTTAGAGGGTGTCTGATATGTGTCAGAGGTTGAATCTGGGTTATTCTGACTCCAGGGCCAACCACCCTGCTTCTCATCAACAGCATTATTATCAGGTAATTATTTCAGGACCCTTGATGTGTGCAGCAGGCCAATAGACTCCTGAGTTTTAATTAGCAATCCTTATAGGCAGATAGGTGATGCCCTAGGTAGAGTGCTGGTCTTAGAGTCATGAATACCCAAGTTTATATCTTGCACTAGAACCTTAGCTGGGTAGCCCTGGCTAAGTCATTTAATGTGTCCAAGACTGTTTCTTCATTTGTAAAATGAGGGTGTTGGACTCTATGGCTTCTAAGATCTGATGTGCACCCTTTCACACGATATTAATTTGCAACTTTAGGTAGTAGTACAAAGGTACACGGTTCAAACTCTATCTTGGGGCACATGCTTCATTATGGACTTGCTGATACAGAAGGAAACAACCACAGAATGATCAGAGTTGGATAAGACTTCAGACACTATCATGATTCTCCCCTTTACGATGCACCCAGCAAGGGATTGTCTGGGTTTTGCTTGAATGGCATGTGGGTCCATGCACTCAACATGTTTTATTGGATACCCCTTCTCCTGCCAGATGCGGAAAGAAGGAGATCCAAATGAAGTCCGTTGATTAATATCCTAGTAATCAAGCACCAAGCATACAAACCATACACATTCTGCTAGGTGTATGTTACTGTTAAACAAGGCGTGGTCTCAAAAACTACACCTCCAATGAGTGCTGTGAATTTGAAATTTGATCTCTTTTCTCAGTATTTTTATGTATTTGAATATCTTTATTTACACAGTACAAAAACTTGCTTGCTACTGAGAGGGCCACTATAGGAATTATGGATAGATTTGTTTCTGGATCTTTGGCTGGAATCACTGCGCAGACCTTGGTCTACCCCTTGGAGGTATGTGTACCCAGGAAACGGCTGGTAAGCCCTTACTTTTAATGCTGATAATGGGTTGTATTTCTTTCACATGAGCCCTAGGTTGGGTCAGTGTAAGAGAGCTATAGGATTTGAAACTCTTGTCATTAAGTACCACTGTCCTGAGTAAACCTAACTTTCCTTTAGGACAAACATAATATTGTAGCTACATTAAGAACATTTCATTTAAGTTGGTATTTCTGTGAATAGAAGAAGGGACTTTCCACTGGTTGCTGTGCCTAACAGGTTTAATAATAATAGCTGACAATTGAAAAGGACTTACAAATTATTCTATTCACAAAAGGCTCCATGAGGTAGGAAGTGCAGATATTATTTCTTCCATTGGAAAGAACAAACAATCTCATACAGGCTAAGTGACTTGCATGTCTTATTATGATACTGGTAAGTTTCAGAGCTTGGCATCCACATTTTCTGCCCCAGAGAGAAATGATTATTAATAACCAGTGATTTGGGGAGATTAAGATTTCCCCCCCTTTTTTTATTCTCATTTCAAAACCTCAGTCTCTGAAGACTGAGCTACCTCTATCCAGATCCCACCCAGGTGGGGCAGCCATTGTGTTCTTCCCAAGTGCGGGTGGGGATAAATTATTTGAATGATTGCCCAAGTCTGGGTGTAACTTAAGAAGTAAATGACATCATCAAAGTTCAGGTCCAGTCTCTCATTGTAATATTCATTCTCTCATTAATTGTTAACCAACCCGAGATGATTGCCACCCTCAGGAACACCCCTCTTCCAATGGGCATATAAGCATGGGTGAGCCTGCTGCCCTGATTGTCTTTGGAGAGAGAGCCAAATGAGCATCCTTTTATTAAAATGCTGGCATTATTAATAAAATGATTAAATTACCCATTAAATTATATCTCTTGATCATTTTTAAATGCCACATCCTTAACCTCAGAGATGCATTGCCTTCCCATTCCCCTTAATCCTTCTACTTTGATACTCCACTAGACTATAAACTCCATGCATTCAGGAACTATAACTTATCTAATAATAGCTAACATTTATATAATGCTTTAAGGTTTGTAATGCAATTTACATATCATAACAACCCTGGAAGTAGGTGCTATTTTTATAACTTCCCATTTTACAGATGAGGCAACCTAGAGATAGAGAGATTAAGTAACTTGCCCAAGGTCACACAGCTGGTAAATGTCTGCGGCTAGATTTGAACTTGTGTCTTCATGAATCCAAGTCTAGCATTCTTTGCACTGCCTTCTCTGAACTTTGTTTCCCCCAGTGTTTAATAAGTGTTGAGTTTTTGATAGTGTTTAATAAGTGTCGAGTTTTATTGAATTTCTATCATATCAAGCTTTTTCTCTATAGAAAATCTTCATATATATGTATATGTATATATATATATATATGCACATTTTAGGGCCACTTACACTATTACAATGAAGAATTACAGTGATTTGGGGACCTAGTTCTCCAGACATATATACAGAGCTCCTTTTGAAGTCAATGGAACTTTAAATAAACAAGGAATAGATACTTCTCAGTAGAATTAACCATATTAGGAAACAAACAAATTAGACCTGAACATAAGTGGAATTAGCAATTTAAAAATCTCTATTTCTATAGTCTACTGGATCCCAGTGCTGCCTCTAGGACCCTTGCCATAAAACTTTCTATAATAAATGTGATTTTACACTTTTTTTTAATGTTCCTTGGATGGGATACAAAATGGCCCACCTCTAAATATTTTTAAAATATCTTTTTCTTCTTTGTTCTTCCTTCATTCTGCACTTTGCTAGTTGTAGCTAATGTATAAGTTGGATTTTTTTACGTCAAGTTTGCTTATATTCACTTTATAGTTAATTTTTATTGTTAATTAGATAGTTTATTTTCTCTTAAGGTCTACAAAGTGATTTGCTGTTTTTGTTATAGTTTACAAGTATGGATCAATAGCCAGAATTTGTTTTAAGGTATTGCATTGTGAGGAAGTTGGGTTAGTTGTGCCATGAAAAGCCAAGATGCCTTTTCTTCCCCCTTCCTTAGTAGTGCCACTCCGCACTCCCCAAACTCTACTGGAAATAGTGGCCAGAAAGACATTAGAAGTTGATTGGTGAAAATGCAGTTCCATTTTAGATGGTTATCTATGAGTTTAGTGTAACTTTGCAAGATAATATAGTTGTGACACATTTCTGGTTTTTGCAAATCTGATCAATTGAATTTCATTCATTTAGGTTTTAAAGACCAGGTTGACTTTAGATTCAACTTCAAGATACACAGGAATATCTAATTGCGTCCAGAAGATGTTGAAGTATGAAGGATTCAGAACCTTTTACAAAGGTTATGTTCCTAACATACTGGGCATCATACCTTACGCAGGTGTAGACCTAGCTGTGTTTGAGGTGAGTTCATTCCCAAATTGAGTTTACAACCAATCTATTGCAATGGAAAATGTTTTCTATAAATAATTCCTCATTAGTAGAATCTGATCTTATATTGCTTTTTTTTTTTTTAAAAAGAAACAGAAAAATAATGACAAATATTTTCTGACTAAATAGTCAATTGAATTATGGTACTATCTGGCCTTTTTTTTTTTTTTGCCCATGTCATTGGTCTGTTTGTCCTGGGGCTATTTGGTGCTAGGATTCCTTAAGAATTGTTGTTGTTCAGTCATTTCAGTTGTGTCTGACTCTTCATGATCCCATTTGGGATTTTCTTGGCAAAAATACTGGAGTGATTTGCCATTTCCTTCTCCAGATCATTTTACAGATGAAGCAACTGAAGCAAACAGGGCTAAGTGACTTGCCCAGGATTACACAGCTAGTGTCTTAGGCTAGATTTGAACTCAGGAAGATGAGTCTTCCTGACTCTAGACCTAGTACTTAGACTCTAGTACTACTAGACTCTAGACCTAGTACTCTAGACACTGTGCCACCTAACTACCCTCCTTGAGAATTACTTGGCAGTAATTAAAATATTAGACCCCAGTTCAGGTACGACCAGGTAATCTTGGAGATAGTGAGGAGGAATGCAAAGAGGCTTCCTTTTGAAGGATTAACAGTGATAGCTGGTTAGTGCATGGTAATGATTAGGTCAAGACCCAATTCAATCCCCAAATATGCCAACTCACTACATTTTGGTCACTCTGCATTATTAAAGCCAGTAGGCCATTTTGAAAGCAAGTGCTCCTGATTTCAAGGATAATTTCATAATTGAGTATGATTAAATCAGCACAGACCCATCCCCACTATTAGAAAACCAAAGAATACGCTTTGTCACACTATTTCCGTATTTGAAAGATAATATTACTCTTATGGATTTATAAAGAACATTTTATTTTACAGAATTTTAAAGTATTCACCATTTTCTAGGTGAATTTATTTGTTTTGCTTGATTTGCTTTATTCTGCTTTCACTAATGTAAATGAGTTATCACTATTAGTGTTATACTGGGCCACTTTTAGACTTTTGTCTTTATAACTGAAAACATTTTACCTTTAGACATGTTGTTCATAAACCCTAACAGCTGTCTTTATTGTTGTGCTATGGTGATATAAGCATATTGAATAAAGACATTATTGAAATTTATTATTCCACTTAAAAATTATATATTTTACATGAGGATACAAGAACAAAGTTGAAATCTCTTCAACAAAATACAAGGAAAAAAAAGAAAGTTGTCACTGATACAAACTTTTTGTCTTTTACATTAAAATTTATTTTTAAACTCTGTATTTCAAAGTAGTTTCTGGGAGATCTGATTTGAAAAGATTAGTCTTTTTTGAAGGTCAGGAAACTGAGGTTTTGTGGTCCAGCACTAATAGTAAAGGTACTCTGTCTATGATGTTCTGTGACTTTTAATTGCATATAGATGGATGGACTACCCTGGCCAATCTTTTTTTTTTTTTAAGCAATTGGGATTAAGTAACTTGCTCAAGGTTACATGGCCAGTTATTATTTCTGGGTGTGGTGCTGAGTATCTGAGCCTGGATTTGATCCAGGTCATCCCGACACTGGAGCCTGGAGCCGGTGCTCTTACTCGCTGAGCCACCTGGCCACCCCTAAGCAATTGGGGGTAAGTAACTTGCTCAAGGTTACACGACCAGGTGTTTCTGGGGGGTGCTAAGTGTCTGAGCCCGGGATTTGATCTCCAGGTCTTCTCAACACTGGAACCGGTGCTCTTACTCGCTGTGCTACCTGGCCGCCCCTACCCTGACCAATCTTAATGCTAGGACACTGTAAACAGAGAAGAGCAAAGTTTATAGTAATTTGGGTCAATAAACAGCTGGGTTTTATTAACTTCATGTTTTATTTTAAAACATAAGGCAGATCATACAAAACACAAGTGTTAGATGCCTTTGGTTTCTCTTTCTTTGTAGATGAGTCATATTCTGTACAACTTGTAGTTTTAAGAAATATGCCCATACTTCTTTGAAGATATCTAAGTGAGCAGTCAAAAGAGTGTGGGTTGATGTGGTGAGGTCTATACTTGACTGAAAGAAGGTGTTGTATAGTTGATTTATAACTTTCATCCTGCCTAAACTTATATAATGGTTAATGCATATTTACTACTCTTTTCTCGTGCAGCTGTTGAAGAATTTTTGGTTGCAGCATCATTCAAGAGACTCTGTAAACCCTGGGATTGTAGTTCTACTGGCATGTAGTACTTTGTCTAGTACTTGTGGTCAGTTAGCCAGCTACCCTTTCACTCTAGTGAGAACTCGCATGCAGGCTGAAGGTGAGTTTTGGCTGTGACCCTTTCATATCTTATTGGTTGTATAGTCCAAGTACCTTCTCTCTCATTCTAGTCATGGGCTCCCTGAAAGCTATGTCAAGTTTAAGGCACACAAGTTTAGGTCAGTATCCATTCAAAAACATCCCTCAGTAATGTTTCTTTTACTATACCAACCAAATACATTAGTTCAAAGCAAAAAAACATTTTAATTAAACAATACATACACACATATGAGAGACAGGGAACATTTCTTTCCATAAATGTAGATATGATGTTTAAAAGTATTGAGAGATATAGTTTCTGGGTAAATAATCATTTTATTAATAATGTTAGCATATTACCAATAAGATGGGTTGGTGACACCCTCAAATGCCAAAGATGAATCATGGTGGTGGACTCAGTTTATATATCCTTGGAAAAGTGGGTGTTCCTGAGGGTGGCAATCAACTTTGATTGGTTAACAATTAATGAGAGAAAATGAATATTACTATCAGAGGTGAACCTATTCTAATGAGGAGCTGGGGATTTAATGTTGATAATGTAATTTACTTCTAAATTGGCCAATCTTGGGCAATCTAATCAAATAATTTTCCCCCAAACCATGTAGAGCAAAATGGTGGGGTCTGACCAAGATTGAGGAGAAAGTTAATTCAGTTACATTATCAGCAGTGTCCTCAGGCTTCTGAAAAAATCCTGATTCTAATTCAATAAATAATGAGAGAGAAATAATCATTCCTCTCATAGAGGAATTTCCCAAATTATTCCCATACGGCTGGTGGGAGAGAAATGTGTGAAGCCAAGTGGGAGAGGGCACTTGTGTAGGGAATACACTTAGCCAGGGAACCACATACTTCTGGGGCTAGATTCCTCCACTCCTTATGTTATCATTTGTTGCTTTCCTACAAAGCCATTAATGTTGGTCTGGAGATGTCAAGTTGATCACAGACCCCACTGGGCTATTCCCTCTGCTGTATTGCCACCTACTGGTCTTCTGTTTGGCTATCATCTGCTAATCTCTGCTGGTCAGCTTTCTTTGAGTCCTCTCCTACTCTCTTTTGCCATCTTCTGGTCCTCCATTGAGTGGCAGGTTTCTATGTCACCTCTCCACTACAGGAAGAGAATCTCAGCTCTCTTTAGCCATAGCCTCAGGGGTCATTTCAGCAATTTTTGTGTATCAGAGGCAGCTAGTCAGTCAAAGAAAGCAGAAGCCCAGGCAGTCTATTCCTTTGTAGTTAATCTACCCGATTTAGGAACTCAGTCTTTTCTTTGGGTTGTGGTGAGAAATTTCTTTTCCATAATCGATCATCATGCCATTGGTCCTAGTGACTTTTGGTTCTGCATTCCAGTTGCGGTTCTCCCTACAGTTGGAATCTTTTCAATCTCCTTTAATTCATACTGGCCCCTTTGAGAAGACTGAAATGAGGAGCTACCCTGAAGGATTGTAGCAAAGATGCCATTTACTTTAAACAAAATTTTAAAAAGGAAGGAAGGAAAAGAGAGGGAGGAGAGAAGAAGCATTTATTGAGTGTCTACTGTGTTCCAGGCACTGTGCTAAGCAATTTATAAATATTATCTCATTTGATCCTCACAACAGCTCTGTGAAGTAAGGGCTATTAGGAGCCACATTTTACGGTTAAGGAAAATGTAGACAGAAGTGATTTGCCCTGCATCACACAGTTGGTAAATGTCTGAGGCTAGACTTAAACTCAGGTCTTCCTGACTCCAGGCTCAGTGCTCTATGCATTATACCACCTACCTACCTCAAAAAAAAATTTGGCACCAGTTTCTTTTCCCCATTTTGTCACAGATAACTAAGTTAAAGTCTGCTTTTCTGTTTTGGCTAGACAATGGGAAGGATAGATAAATAAGTAAGGAATTCATTTTGTTGTACTTTGATTAAAAGAACAGCCATTTTGGAATGAGGTCCAAAAACAACCTTGTAAAAGATCAGGAATTACTGACATAAATGCTAAAGTATCACTTTATGAGTCATGTTCCCCTTTGTCTGTGATGGACTTTGGTGTGATCAGTTTGGTCTGTGGTTCAATATTAGATAAATGTCTCTTGCCTTGGTATAATGAATAAAGCACTGGGCTTGGAATCAGAAATTCCTGGGTTCAATTCCCAACTCTTATTAATTTTATAACACTGGCCTTGCTTCATCCATAAAAGGAGGGTAATAATAGCATCTACCTCACCCAGTTGTTGTGAGGATGAAATGAGATAATTTATGTAAAGAACTTTTCAAAAAAAAGTACTATCTAAATGCTAGCTATCATTATTATCATGGTTTAGAATATTTCAGTGTTTTAGAATTAGTGAAAGGTACATTTTTCTTAGTTTAATATAATTTTTAGTAAAAGCTTACATTTTATTTATTTTCTAAGTACAGAGTGCTTGAAGACACATTATGTCAGGAATTTTAGATCTTCTTGGAAAGTTGATTCCAAGAAAATTTATCTGCCAGGAATTTGATAAGGGGAATTATGCTAGAAGAACTAAGTGTTATGACAGGAGCCTACAATTGGACTCTGGGATACTATGTGACATTCCTTACATTTTGACTCCTCATCCCAGACTGCCAAGGAGGAATTCCCATTTTCTTGTATAGGTAGTCCCAGCTTGCTTCTCTTGAGCCATTATGGAAATGATGTTGGTCTTAGGATGGTTTCTGGTAGGGACATCCTGGTATAGCTATGTCAGTCTTATTGTGGGCAGGTACAAGCCTGTAGTCTCTGCCACTGGGGGAGGGGAGCAGATTTGAGGTTCGTGGATCATTCAAGTTCAGGAGTTCTGAGTTTCAGTATGTCTAACATTAATTCCAGCATCAATATACTGGGTTGAGCCCTGAGTAGTCGAGGACCAAGTCACCTAAGAAGGGATGAACCAGTCCAGACTGGAAATGGAGCAGATCAAAGCTGCAGTGCCAATTAGTAATGGGACTGGTCAATGAGTGGCCACTGCATTTCTAACCTGGATGAGATATGGACACTCATTTTCAAATAAATAAATGGGGGGGGAGGGAGAGGAGGGAGAAAGCTAGCTCTTTGTGGTGCTTGAAGGAAAGGCAGACAATTTTAGATAAGCATACCTAGAAATCATTAGAATTATAATTCTATAATCAAAAGATTATCATCAAAATTGTTATCACTATCTAGTAAAATATGTCGTGAGTGGGACTTTTAAGGGCAAGGGAGTAGTAAATGTTCCCTTGAAGTCTCTTATGAAAGAGTTTTATCCCTTATTTGTGGCTGAATTCTTGAGAAGAAACAAACTTGAATTATAATATTAGGCTGATTTTTTTCTCATTCCTTATTTTCTAGAAATATTGAGAGGAATTCAACCAATGAAGATGATCCGTCTTGCTAAAATCATAATTGTCACTGAGGGAATGATGGGATTCTACAAGGGCATCATACCAAATGTTGTGAAGGTGCTTCCAGCAGTCTGCATAAGCTATGGCATTTATGAGAAAACAAGGAAAAGCCTGGGAGTAGCTGATGTGTGAAATGTTGAACCTGTATTATTAGCATAATTGCTTAAAAGAATGACAGTTTTGACTGATTCTTCTCTTAAAATTGTAACAGCCTTTGTGAACAGATATTATATCTTTATCCCTCAAGGGAGGAATGTTATCAGCTAGCATTTATAAGATTTTACCTTTATTTTATATGTGACAGAATCTAAGTTAAAAATCCTTAAAAAGCATAGAATTCTATTTATCTTACTTCTGACTCTCCTTTGAAGAGATTTGGACTAGAATGGACTGAAAAATATTTTAGGGGCCATTTATATTTATAAAGTACAGCTGTAAAATGTTTGGTCACTCATATCAATTTGTGTTGAGCCTTTTGTACTTAAATAACATTTAAAACTTAATTTTAAAAATGTTTTATGCATTTAGAATGTATTTTAAAACTACCAAGAGAAATCAATGCATTTAAAAATTGTATTCAATAGTAAAACAAAATATATTTTGTGTTTTTGTTCTTAAAAAATGAAATAGAATGTTCTGGAAGAGTGTTTTTGGAGAATAATACTGTGTGATATCAAAAAGTCTTTTAATTGGCTGCTAAACTGGATCTTCATGGATATAGTAAAGGGTGTAATTTCTGCCCACCAGGCCTTTTCAAATGAGAAAATATTTGTAAAGCACATAGCACACAGTGCCTGGTACATGGTAAGCATTTAATAAATGCTTACTTCCTTCCCTTCCTCCCTTTCCTACCTTCCAGAAAAACCATTTGGGACTACCCTTGGAAATTGTACATTTCTGAACCTGTAGCAGCAAGCACCCCAGCGTCCCTAGGGTCTCTGCCACCACAGGTTCTTAGATCTGCTTTGTTAAAGGAAAGCAACTCAAAATGGGTTAACAAGCTTACTTTAATCAGTCAAATATATATCGTTTACCTAGTTCAGGGAAAAAAGGTCAGCACCCTGAACTTCAGAATATACAGACAGAATTATCAAGACAGAGAAACAGATGAAGTAGAGAGATTTCCAAACTGTCCAACCATTACATCCATACCAAATCAACATCTGGGTTTTTCAAAGCCAAGGGGGGGCTCTGTAGCAGCAACGGCTTCCCAGAGTCCAGATCAGCAGGAATTTCACACCTGTGGTGTGTGGGGTTGTAGAGTAAATTTGGGGGTTGAAAGGAGAATAGGGTGAGTAAATCCTACACTGAGCATAGGAGTGAATGTACAAGAAATTGAGTTTTTGTGTGAAAGGTATATGTGTATATATGTAAGTCTATGTTTGGAAGGGGCTTCTGAAGAGGGAAAGAAATAGGGAGAGGGCAAGATCCTATACTTTCTTCCCTTGGGAATTTCTGGGGTTGGTAGAGAGTAGAAGTATATTGAGGATGTATCTGTCCCATGTCCTGTGTGTTCCAGAAGCTGGAAACATCTGGACAATATCATGTTCACATAGTCCCAGGGAAGGGAGTAGGTCAACTGTGAATAGGTAAGGGCCTAATGAATGGGTTTGCATGATCAGGGGCAACACTTCTTTCCATTATGTTTTCTTCAACACCCTTCCACCAAGAAGAATATTGATTTCCTCAGAAGGAAGGAAGAAAGAGGAGGAAACCTGTCTTCACATTAGATTCAGATCCATTTTAGATTCAGGCCAGTAGAATGTTAACTCCTTGAGGGCAGGAATTGTTTGGATTTTTTTTTTTAAATCCAATGTCTAACACAGTGCCTGGAACATAGTAGTTGCTTAATAAATGCTTGTGTATTAATAACTAGTATTTAAAGCTATTCATAATCTGGGTCCAACCTATCTTTCCTGCCTGATTATACATCATTCCCCTTCATGGACCTTACAATCCAGGTTTTTTGGGTTTTTTTTTTTTGCTGTTTTTTTTGCTATTATATAGTAGTTCTGCTATTTGAGGACTTGGCTGCTGGTGAAGGGAGTTGGGGGAGGAGGGAGAAGGAGAAAGAGAAATCCTTTCCTCTCCACTATTTCTATTATTATTTGTCCTTCCTTTTCGAAGAGGACCAGTGATATCACAGGCTGGTATCTTGGTGTGAGTCAATTGGATTTAAATGGGGCAGAATTGCAGTAATTTCTCTACTGAGTGCTCCCTTCCGGAACTAAGCCAAACTCCCCCAGGCTAAACTACTTGAAGTCCCTAGAGGCGTGGATTATTTTCAGCCCAGTCAACCTAATTCTTTCATATAGAAATGTTCACATTTACTGAAGGAGTCACTGAATGTTAACATCTTGTCAACACAGTAATACTACATTACCCCTCTGTTATCTATGTTTTGCTTTGGGGGCAGCCAGAGCAGTTGAGAACCAAATCCTCTCTCCTTTACAGAAAGGCTTTATCCCTACTAAATTTGATCTTATAAGGTTTTGTCCTTTGTCTTAGCTTATCAATATCTTTTTGAATCCTCACTATTGTTAGTGGTCCCTCTGCAAGTTTGAGACACATACCATCTTGTGCCTTCCTCCTCATTGCTGATGAGGATTGAATAGTACAGGTCAAAGGGCAGATCCTCAGAGCCCACTTCAAGAGATCTTCTCCAGTTAACAGCTATGCTGATTCCTAGCAATTAGTTTCCCCTTTAACCTCAGAGCCCTTATAATATATTCCAAACACACATGTATATGGAGAGGTGACTATCTTGGCATGCCCTCCATGTTCCCACAGTGTTTGGGGCCAAAGAGAGCTTCATTTTGTTGGAGGGAATTCTCTTTAGTTGGAGTCCTGGGATTCCCAGAGGCCTTAGTGTAGCAGGCCATCTGCATATGCAATACCACCCAACCTGTTCTCTAATTGCATTTTCACACTCCCACTTTCAAGGGCTGTAGAAGGTTTGTGAAGCAGGCTGGCAAAGAGGAACAAGGGAGATGAGAAAAGATGGCAACTGTGTCTAGGACACACCAAGACTACTACTGTGGCAGAAGCCACGGAAACACCAGCAGGGATTACTGAGACTCCTGTTGTAAGAAGATCAGCTTTGTAGCACAGAGCACTGGACTGGGAGCCAGAAAGACTCACCTTCCTGAGTAAAAATCTGGCCTTATACACTTACTAGCTGTGTGAACCCCAGGCAAGTAACTTTTAACCATGTTTGTCCCAGTAAAATGTAAAATCTATAAAATGAACTGGAGAAGGAAATGGCAAACTACCCCAGTATCTTTGCCAAGAAAACCCCAGGTAGGGTCAAAGAGAGTTGGACATAAACAACTGAACAACAACAAGCACTATGCCAAGAGGAGTCAAGGAACCTTAAACTACAGTGGGGAGAGAGCTCAGTGCATCTAAGATTGCTGTCGATGTCCCATGAAAAGTTGGCAATAAACTCTTTCGGTGTCATGCCAAGAAACCAGTGCTCCCAAAACTGCTTTTCCCATGAGTTTCTCAACAGGCAAGTGGGTTCTCTTAAGAATATAGCCAATATGGGGAGGCCAGGTAGCACAGCAAGTAAGAGCACCGGCTCCAGTGTTGAGAAGACCTGGAGATCGAATCCCAGGGCTCAGACACTTAGCACCCACCCAGAAACACCTGGCCGTGTAACCTTGAGCAAGTTACTTAACCCTGATTGCTTAAAAATTAAAAAAAAAAAAGAAAGAATATAGCCAATATATGACTACTGATCTCAAGACTTTAGTTTTAGGCAGGCTTTTTTTTTTTTTGGTTTTTTTGAGGGCAATTGGGGTAAAGTGTCTTGCCCAAGGTCACTTGGCTAGTTTTTGTGTTAAGTGTCTGAGGTCAGATTTGAACTCAGGTCCTCCTGACTCCAGAGCCGATGCTCTATTTACTTCACCACCTAGCCATCCCCAGCCTTCTTGATATAGACATATCATTTAGAAGTGTAGACTGTTTCCTAGAAGGGCAAGATGCTGGTGATTGAGGCAGAGGGCTCAGCCCACTCCTTTGTGTAGTACTCACAGTTTTTAAGGCATCTATCTCTGTTCTCTATGGACATAACCTAGTCTTGACCCAGCCCCTGATAAGATTAATCTAATATGTCTTAGTGTATGTAAGCCTCCTACAGATTTGCCCTGATTCCTACAGCTATTCAGAACAAATATAATAGTTTTCTTAGAGTCATGTTCTCAAAGCATCCATCAGCTGCTCTAACTATTCTGGGAGACTTAATGCCAAGATTAGTAAAAGTTCTGTCAAAGCTTTAACTGGATATCTGGAATGGGAAGACTGTTTTAGGGCTCTCTTGAAATAAAATCTGTAGCCCATTAATCCCACTGACCTGCACAGTCTGTATAACTCACGGAGGTAGTGGAGGCTGATGTTCACATTCACTGAATTCCCTTGATTCACTTCATCCCACTAGGAATGGAACCCCTCCCGAATTTATGGACTCAACCCAGCTGGGTTCTGGGTACTCTCATTTATAAATTCCAAGGATTGTCTTCAGCTGTCCCCAACTCCTTTGGGGTTTTCTTGGCAAAGATACTGAAGTGATTTACTGTTTCCTTTTCCAGCTTATTCATAGATGAGGAAACTGAAGCAAACAGGGTTAAGTGACTTGGCCAGGGTCTAACTTGGTAAGTGTCTGAGGCCAGATTTGAACTCACAAAGACAAGTCTTCCTGACTCCAGGCCAGGCACTCTATCTACTTTGCCACCGAGTTGCCCTGGGATTCAATAGTCATTACTAAGCTATTGACCTTAATTAGGGAGGTAGAGTATAAATCTAAAGTAAATGCTGAACATACATAATAGAAATACAGATCAACAATGCCTAATGAAGAATGACTGCATGAAACTTTCCAATTATTATGTAACAAACATGAATAAACTTGCCTATTATTACAAGTAATGACTATTTCTTACTGGTAAATTTCCCATAAATTAAGTATGTTTTCCTGAGAGACTATAGAGGGGCAATATTGCATAGAGTAGAGAGGATTGATTTTGGAATTAGGAACATCTGAGTTCAAATCCTGCCTCTGAAACGCACCTTAGTAAAACCTCTCAGTTCATCAAATCACCCTCTAAAACGTCGCTGATTTGCATTACTAGGGAGGATTTCCTCTCCCTGACTTTTCCCCAGGAGTTCTCTACTGTGATAAAATAACATCCAGACAAAAACCAGACTTTGGGCTCATTATGAATGGCACACAGGTATAGACTGGAAACTCCAAATATACAGAATCTAGTGTCAGATAGTGAAATGAACTACTTGGCAGACAAAAATCAAACCTAAGGGCCACACCATTCACTCCAATTAAAAGGACCCATTGCAGGTATGTAAGGGATATATTCACTGTGAATACATTGAGATGGAAGGCAGCCATTCTGGAGAGTATTTTGGGACATTCTTTTTGAATGTGTGGTGAATATTTTTAAATTTAATTTTAGAAATGTATCCAGGATGAACATCTGAGAGTACAAGAACAGGAAGAAAAACTAAACCAAAATATACTTTTTCTTTTTTAGTTTGCTATAAGTAACTACCTCTTCATTCAGGGATTTTTGCAGAGTGGCTTTTATTATTTTGTACGAAGTTCCTAAAAATTGCAGGTAGTAGTAGGTAGGGGGGCTAGGGGTGTTGGAGTGGATAGAGCACTGGCCCTGGAATCAGAAGGACCTGAGTTCAAATCCACTTTCAGACATTTATTAGCTGCGTGACCCTGGGCAAGTCACTTAACACCCATTGCCTCCAAAAAAAGTAATTGGGAGGGGCTTCCAATTTAAGATAGGCTTGTTCAGGGAGATTCTTAGAACCTCAATACTACTCAAAAGGGTAAAATTAATAAGAAAATTACCTAATCCTGTATAAAAAGATTATTAAAGTTAGACACCCTCTTTATTGGGTTGAGGGGGAATAAATGTGGTTTCATTTAAATTAAATTTGAATTAGAGAACTTTAATTTTAAATTTTAATTTGAAATCCTGGAAGACCCCTTCATCCCAGTGGTCCCCTTCTCCATTTGGTGAGTTTGCCCTGGAACTTCCATTTTGAGGAAGGTCCCAGGCCAATCATGCTCATACCTTGTCTTCTCTCCCGGCTCTGTTCTTGTCTTTTTCCAAGCAGACTTTTCTCACTTTGGAAGATTCTTTAGTTTCTATGGCCACTTGCTTTTAACTGGTGAGTACCACTAGAACCTTCACTTTGAGGAAGTGTCCAGGCCAGTCATGCTTAGGCCTTCACTCCTCATTCAGTCCCACTCCATACTCTCTGGACTTCACTATGCCCCCATGTGGATACCTTCTCCCCTTCTCTCTCCCCACTTTCAACTCTTTTATGTAGTATTGTCTTGCCACTTTCTCTGCCCCCCCCCATCAGACTGTAAACTCCTCAAATTCAGGGGTTATCTTTCTGTTTGCTTGACTTTTTATTCTCATGGTTTAGCATAGTATCTGGCAAATGGTAATACCACACTTATTGTTAGTTTGACTTGATTTCAGAAGTAGGTAGAAATGGGGATTGGATAGCACCTTTTTGATTTCCTTCTCGAAAGAGCCATCCAAACCCAAACTTGTCTCTCTTCTGACTTCCATAGTTACTTCCAATTTGACCCAGAAAGAAGAGCTTGAAGCAGTGGATAGAAGGCAAAAAGTGCCAAATTTAGGCTTGATGTCAGGGAAAACCTCTTCAAGTCAAAGCTGCCCGAAAGTATAATGGGCTGCTTCAGGAGGTGGCAGAGTTTCCTTTGGAGGTCTTCAAGCAAAAGTTGAATAACAGATTGTTGGATATGTTGTAGTGAGTTTTTTGGAGGGTGGGGTTGGGAGTGGAGTAGGGGAGGAGAAGGTTAAGGGTTAGAGTTGGGCTAGATAGGTCCCAGCTCTGAGCTTCAGTGATTCAGAGTTAACACTTACCTGCCTTCCCAACTACTCCCAGCTTCATTCCAAAGGCAAAACCTTGGGTTTTGGGGGAGTTGGATTCTTGTCCCTCTGACTCTCATTTCCCAGAATTCTTGTATCTTTTGTTCTTCTGTTGTTTCTTAATTGCTTCCTTTTATTCCTCCTTTCTTCTTTATTTTTGTTTATCACTTCATGGTTCAAGAAGCAGTGAATAATTCTTGAAGGCAAGGATGATGTCCTCAGAAGAAAGAGCTACAGAAATCAAATAGATAAAGCACAAACCAACCAAAACCACAACTGCCAGCCAAGTAATTTCTACTTTCTGGGCCACAGCTTCATTCTCTGCAAAAAAGGCCAGGTTATTTGATGATATAGGTCTCTCTGGCTCTCAGTCCTATGACTCTATGAAATCTGAATTCAGTAAATTTAGTACTTGCTTACCCAGACTTCTCAAATGACAACTGAGTGCTGGGTTCCTCCCTTCTTTCCTTCCAGTTAAAAAAAAACAAATTGCTGTGTCAAAAAGGAATAAAAAAAGATACTGTGGAAAGGGACTAGGGCTGAGATTCAGTGAGATCCTATCCAATTTTAGCCAGAGGCACAATTTTATTCTCCAAATGCTTGATATTTAGCACTATATTTTTATAAAGAAAACTATTCAGAATTGATTAAATACCTATGACATTCTAGACACTGGGAACTGAAAGACAAAAATGAAACAGAAATGTTTGATTTGTAAATTTTATTAGAAAATTAGAAACCAGTTGTTTCAGAATGAGAGATTGAAATAAGCTCTAGTCAGTCTCATGATGATTAATTTGTCTTCCAGACAAACAGTCCATTTTTAGAAAAGGGACTTATTGAAAGAACAGTAGTTACAAAGACACCCCTCTCCATTCCCAGTACCAAGCTTACTTTCCCCTAGCACACACAAGGTTCCTGGGGAGAGTGAGTTCAAACTTAAGGAACAATGGTAGGGAGGCATTCTGTATAAAGAGCTCCTCTTCTTAGAAGTCTTTTTCTCACTTCATGGTTCTTCTTTTGAAGTTCCCCCTTAGATATAACTGTTTGCTGATCTCTGAGGATCAGAGCTTTTCAAGAGTTTAGAGTCAATACTTTTCCTCATCACCAGGAATCAGTAACCCTGAAGCTGCTACCACTACTGTCTATATCTCTCTGTAGTCACTTCCTCTGTTACCAGCCACTGCTCCTTCCTCTGGTGGACTCTGCTACTAACTCTAGTTGCCAGCTAACCATCTAGTGGTTCTTCTGACTTGAAGTTCACAAAGTTATGACATAATCAGTTCTGTTCCTGAATACTCAGTTCTCTAAGATTAGAGAAGAGCAACATAAATAACTTATGGTCACATAGCATCTGGGTAGGAGAATGACACTTGACCACCTGGTACATCACACTTTACTTACCAAGAAGGAAAAATGCACTGAATATTATTTAATGGAACATTCATTCTTGTTTATACATGAGTGGACCTCATGAATTACAATTGTAATTAAGTCTCCCTTTCATTCCAAAAATCCTTTGATTATCAGTCAAAGATTTGATCCAAAGACCATGCCTGATAATTTTAATTATTGTTTATCTTTTAACATTGGGAGGGATAGGTTAAACTCTAATATTATTTGCTTTTCTGACCTAATAGTTTTCCTGATGTTTGCCTGACCATTTTAGCCTTCTTTGGTTTCTGTGAACTTTGTAGACCCCAGTGAGTATCACATCTGGCCTTTTTAAACTTTCTTCTCTTAATTTTCCTTCACTGATTCTCAACTGCTGTTTCATCCTTCTTCCCTTTGCCCCGCTTATTAAAAACCTTCAAAATATTTAGTCCACATAAGAAATGATGAGCAGGCAGATTTCAGAAAAACCTGGACTTACATGAACTGATACAAAGTGAAGTGAGCAGAACCAGGAGAACATTGTATACAGTAACAAGCAACATTGTGCCATGATCAACTATGATTGACTTAGCTCTTCTCAGCAATACAATGATCCAAGACAATTCCATAAGACTCATGATGGAAAATACTGTCTACCTCCAGAGAAAGAACAATGAGTCTGAATGCAGATCAAAGCACACTCTTTTCACTTTCTTTAATTTTTTATGTTTTTTCTCTTTGCAAACTATTTCTTCTTTCCCATATGATCAGTATGGAGATAGGTTTTACATGATTGCACATATATAACCTATATCAAATTGCTTACCATCTTAGGGAGGGGAAAGGGAAGGGAGAGAGGAAGAAAATTTGGAACTCAAAAAAATTTTTTTAAAGCAATTGGGGTTAAGTAACTTGCTCAAGGTTACACGGCCAGTTATTTCTGGGTATGGTGCTAAGTATCTGCACCCGGATTTGATCCCCAGGTCATCCCGACACTGGAGCTGGTGCTCTTACTCGCTGAGCCACCTGGTCACCCCTAAGCAATTGGGGTTGAGTAACTTGCTCAAGGTTATATGGCCAGGTGTTTCTGGGTGGGTGCTAAGTGTTGGAGCCCGGATTCGATCCCCAGGTTGTCCCAACACTGGAGCCGGTGCTCTTACTCGCTGTGCTACCTGGCCGCCCCTGGAACTCAAAATTTAATAAAAAAACGAGTGTTAAAAATTGTCTTTACATGTAATTGGAAAAAACAAAATACTGTTTTTTTTTTTGCCTTTTGGAGGGCAATTGGGGCTAAGTAACTTGACCAAAGTTACACGGCTAGTTTTTTTGTGTGGGTGTTAAGTGTCTGAGGCCAGAACCAAACTTGGGTCCTCCTGACTCCGGGGCCGGTGCTTTACTCACTGTGCCACCTCACCACCCCTAAAATACTATTTTTTAATAAAAATTTTGGTTTATCCAAATAATTTCCCCCAGTTGTTACAGATGTTTGGTTTTGGTTACACTTTCTAATAGTGTGTATTTCCTTCCTCTTCTCAATAAAGTTGGATTTGACAGGTCAACACCTTGTTAAGTAACACCTTAAAACACTTTAAAAGTAGCACCTTTGTCTCCCTTGGCACTAGTATTCTAAGGATCTTGTAGCACTTCACGAACAGTTTTAAGGTAGACAGTTATTACCAGCTATATTTTCCAAAAGGAAGAACTGGGGTACAATATTTAGTAAAGGAAATTCTCCTAGCAATATCCAGTTTATGGTTAGCAGAGGTGATAATGAAACTCCATATTCTACCCATAGGATTTTTAGATCACAGATTTAGAATTTGAAAGGACCTTTAGAAATCATCTAGTTTTATTATATAACCTGTTTTACATGTAACTGACTGGTGCTATCTCTCTGATGTGGAGAAATTGCATTTTAGGAGTTGAAGTTCTAAAGACTAAATGGAACTTCTTAGTTTGCTATTTGGAGAAAATATGTATCAGGACACCTGAGTGGGTCAGCAAATATCTTCAAAAATAGTTGCAATAAGCTTTGGTCTGACCATTTCACATAGATGAACTTCATTTGTCAATAGCTTGTCATTAGGACTCCTCCATTATGCCACAGAAAACTTTTCATCTCAGAAGATCATTTCTGCCTTATAATTCACATCTCAGAAGTACCTTCAGTCTCTATGGCCCTCCCTTAGATTGGATAACTCTTCCCAGAACATCGACTTAAGGTAGGTGCCCAGGCCAGTCATCTCTTAATTTCTTACCTGGCTGCAAACTGGGCTTCATCATGCCCCTGAGAAATGCCTAAGGGTTCAGCAATAGAACTTCTAAATTATCATTGCCTTCATTGCTAAGATATACTTGCATTCTGGGATCAATGAGTTGGATCCATGCTATTTGTAACCTTAATAGGAACTTCTTGGCTAACAAAGTGTCACAGACATAGATTTCTTAGTGCATTCAGGATTTTTAATTGAGAGTAAAACTCTTAAAATAACACAGATCTTTATCTTCACTGAAAGAAAAGTATTCAAAGCTTAGCATTATCAATAGAAACATACTTAGTTTTAAGGTTTCAGTTTTCATTCCCTTAAATTTGGATGCATTCTATTATGTTAAAATTGAACGTGAGATATAAGTTGTTTATATGTATATATGTATAATACATACATGTGTATGTATGTATGTATGTACATAGGGGTATGTATGTATAGATACCAGAGGGAGGTATGGGAATTCCCACAGAAAATGCAATAATGTTTAACTTTCCAAATGTCCAGGTATGATCTTTAATTGATTAATTTATTTTAAAAAATTTAATAGTATTTTGTTTTTTCTAATTACATGTAAAGGCAATATTCAACGTTCAATTTTTTTGATTTTGAGTTTCAAATTTTTCTCCCTCCCTCCTTCTCTTATCCTCTCCCCAAGATGTCAAACAATCTGATACAGGCTATACATGTGCGGTCACGGAAAACATATTCCCACATTGGCTATGTTATGAAAGAAGAAACAGACCAAAAGGAAAACACACACACACACACACACACGTGAAAATAGTATGCTTTGATCTTCATTCAGACTCTATAGTACTTTCTCTGGATGTGGATAGCATTTTCCATCATGAGTCTTCTGCAACTGTCTTGGATCATTGTATTGCTGAAAAGTCAAATATAGTGACAATCTTTAATTTATAAAATAATTTTTTAAAGAAATAGTTTACAGTGGAACTGGTCAAAATGAAGCATGTGCATTAACATGACACTTCAAATACAGGTAGATGGAGAAATTCTCTTAGTAGGAAGCAATGGAGTGTTAGACAAGAACTCAGTAAGACCTAAGTTCAAATCCTGCTGCTGACACAGTAGTTGTGTGACAATGGCCAAATTCACTTGAACTCTCTGACTCTCACTTTCCTAATCTATAAAAAGAGAATAATAATTTCAAGACTCAATTATATCAGTGGCACTCTGCTCATGTGTCATGTATACATACACATACACACATAAACCCTGGAACTCACTGGCTCAGCTCACACTGTCACTGACCAGTTTGGTCCCCATTAGAGTGACAGTTACTAATCCTATAGTTCTGGGTGTATACCTGTGTGTGACTATCCTCATAAACATTGGCTCCAGAGGCCCCCGGCAGTTTGTTTCCCTTTAAAAATCAGTCAGGGTGGCTAGGTGGCACAGTGAATAGAGCACTGGCCCTGGAGTCAGGAGGACCTGAGTTCAAATGCGGCCTCAGACACTTGACACACTTTCTAGCTGTGTGACTTTAAGTCACTTGACTTAAGTCATGTAACCCCATTTGCCCTACAAAAAAGCAAAAAAAAATCAATCAGTACATTTAGCTCTTTAGTAAAGGCATTTTATTCAGTTGGCATAGTAAGGACAGTAGTTAAAAAATATTTATGAGAAAATATCAGGTGCATACTCTCCCAACAAACCCACCTGAGTCCAGAAGGGGGCAAAAGTGGGCACAAACCCAAAGTGCCATGGTTATGAAGCACACATGTAGGGAATGCACATTACCATCTCACAACTCCAGAATCCTTAATGTACTTTCTCCAGAAAGTTGCCTAAGTTCACTATGAGTTGCTCCATTGTTCGGGAGGCTGACTCTTTGCAGGGCACCTTGTTCAGATGAGCTACATCCTAGAGTATTGAAATGAATGGCAATGTGATTTTTGAGTCATTGAGATTAATCTCCCTCCCCTTATTTCACACACACACACACTCATTCATTCAAAACAAATGTCCACATTGTCCATGTGCTAAAAATGGTTGTATCATTCTGCATTCTGAGTTCTTCACCTCTACCCAAGAAAACAGGCAACATGTTTTATCATTGGCCCTCTGGAATCCTGGTTGGTCATTATGCTGATACAAGTTCAGCATAACAGCATATCACATTTACATAACATAACTTGTTTATATTTTTCCCATGGGCACCCCTTCCCATTCCCACAGTTTTGCTACCTCAAAAAGATGTATAAATATTTTTACATATCCTTAGAATTTGTTTTGCTTAGGACTAATCTCTCCTTGATCTACCTTCCCTCCCCTTTACTTTCTCTCCAATTTCACTGTTGAGTGAAATGTATTTCTACACCCAACTGTCTCTCTCTCTGTGTACATGTTCTTCCTTCTTTTGACCAGTTTAGACGAGAGTGGTTCAAGTGCCAGCTACTCTCCCCCATCCCCTTCTCCTTGTATAGACATCTATTTGTTTATCTTCATTATGTGAAATAATTTTCCCTAACTTTCCTTTCCTTTCCTTTCCCTCCCAGTATATTTTTCTTTTTCTTCTCTTCTTTTTCCATTCTTAAAATCATCAAGACATAATTGGATCACTCCCAGGCCTTGTGTAATTGGACTCCCTCCATGGACCCTGATGATGATAGGGATGTATCATCTGTCATCATATGTATCATCTCCCCATATTTGAATTTAAGTGATTTATCCTTGTTTAGTCCTTTATTGGTGTTTATTCATGTTTACCTTATTATGTTTCTCTTTACTCCTGTGTTTGAACTTCAGAGTTTCTATAGATTTACTCTGATCTTTTCATAGGGAATGCTTGCAAGCCCACTATTTCATTACAATTCCATTCCTTTCTCTCTGTTCCTCACTCCCACCCATAGCATTATTTTCAGTTTTGCTGGGCAAGTTATTCTTGGCTTTAATTCCATATCTTTTGTTCAAGAGTATCATATCCCAAGTTCTATACTCCTTTATAATACTGGCAGTTAAATTGTGCACTCTGACTCCTTGGTACTTGAATTCTTTTGTTTCTGGCTGCTTGCAGACTTGGAAACTCTGGATTTTTGCTAAGATATTCCTAGGAATTTTCATTTTGGGACTTCCTTCTGGAGGCAACTGGTAGATTCTTTCCATTTCTACTTTCTAAATTCTAAGAGATCTGGGAAGTTTTTTTTAAGCTTTCTTGAAATATGATACCTAAGTTCTTTTTTATTTTTTGGTCATAGAGTTCAGACAGTCCAGTGATGCTTATAATTTTTCCTTCTCAATCTATTTTCTAGGTCAGTTTTTTTTTTGCTTTGAGATATCTTACATCAAATGAATTTTTTTTTCAGGCTTTTGACTTTGACTTTTGACTTTGTTTTAGTATTTTTTGTAGCCTCGTGGAGTCATTGGTTTCTCTTTGGTCCCTTTGAATTTTCAGGAGTATTATTCCTTGGGCAAGATTTTTTTATTTCTTATGCCAAACTATTAATTCCTTTTCCAATTCTTATTTCCATAGCTTTTGTGTCTTTTCCATTTTATCTTCAAGTACCCTTATTCCACTTATAAAATATATTTTAAACTCTTTAAAACAAACCTCTTGCCCTGTTTTTTCAAAGAATTCTAGTTGTTGGTGCCTAAGCTGTGTTTGTCTCTGAGGTATAGCCTGTAGGTGTTTTGGAGTCATTCCTCTTTTTTGTATTTGGGCCTTGAACATCTCTGCCACCCTAATAGCTCATGATGGCAAGAATTTTTTTTATTTACCCATTCTTCCAGCCTACTTCCTGACTTCAGACATGATGTTAAGGCTGAGCTCTGCAGCACTTCTGGAGGGAAAGTCTGAGCTGGTCCTGTTGCTGCTATCTTGGAGTATAAAGTGTTAAGTTATTCAAAGAACTCAGGACACACTGGGGACCTACAAGTTTTCAGTGTTCCCTAAGTGCTGTGACCCAGAGCAAAGTCTAATTGCTGTCCTCTTGGTCTGATCTCTTTAAGTTCCTGATGTGGGTTTGGATCTGTGCAAGAGTAGACTTCAGCTGGCTCCCCTCCTATCAGTCAATTGGAAAGTTCTGTTGGTTCAGAGCAGCATAATTGTAAGATCTCTGGTAATCTGGAATTCCCATGTTGATTATTCCTCTGCAGGTGGGGTGAGATGCTGGAAGTAAGATCCTGCTTTCTGCCTAAGGTCTGAATACACCAGGGCTGCTGCTGCTGCTTTTGACTTCCTCTTTCCTCTTTTCTCCATAAACCACCCAGAGCCTCCATACTATTGGAATGCTACTGCCCAGCACAGATCCTCTTACCCTGAATCTACAATCTAGAACTGGGGGTGGGTACCAAAGTTGTCACCTCACTTTACCACCCTGATGTGGGTCTGGGGCAGGAATGGGGAACCTGCAGGCTTGAGGCCACATGTGGCCTTCTAGGCCCTTGGGGGTGGCCTTTTGGCCAAGTCCAAGTTTTATAGAACAAATCCTTTTATTAAGGGGATTTGTTCTGTGAAGTTTGGATTTAGTCAAAGGGCCACACTTGAGAACCTAGAGGGCCACATGTGGTTTTGAGGCCACAAGTTCTCCACCTGTGGTCTGCCGGTGCTTTCATATGGGACTGAGGTTTCCTCTTACTCTCCCTGTGTACTACGGTGCTCCACTGGAAGTGTCCTCCTAGCCTGACCCCATCTCCAGCCTCTGTAGACCTCCCTCTGCAGAGCTGGATTGAACAAAAACCTCACTGAAACCTCTTTTCGATTTCCCCATCAGGATTTAGTCTGGTGCATTTTACAGACTTGTCGAGAGTTTATGGAGAAGAGTCCACTGCATTACTTCCTATCACTCTCCCATTGTGGCTCTGCCTCCTCTAAGTAATCTTTGAAAAATCAGGGAGACTGGCAGAGGTACCGCAGGACTGGAGATAGGCAGGTGCTCTCCTGATTTTCAAAAAAGGGAAGTATAGTCTTAAAAGCATAGGCTGAAGAATTTAATTAACTTCACTTTGTAGAAAAATATAGAACCTATAATTAAAGGAATGGTTTGAAAACCTTTGGAAATGGAAGCAGTAATTACTAAGAGTCAGTAGGAGTTCAACAATAACAAGTCATATTGGGATAATCTTATTTCCATTCTTGATAGGGTCATCCAACTGATAGAATAGAGGAAATTCCATAAACATAGTATAGGTAGATTTCAACAAAGCATTTGATAATATATTTCATTCACCTTTGTATACATGATAGAAAGAATTGGCTTATATGATAGGAGTAATGAAGATTCAGAATTGGCCAATAATTATTAGTGGATTCATTGACCAATCTGGAAGGTTGTTTCTAGTAGAGAACCTGGTGGATCTTTGCTTACCCCTATTCTGTCATCTAATTTCAGTGGCAAGACAAAAATCAAGGTGACTAGTGATGGCCCAGGATGCATGGCTGACCTTGGCATCTTCAATATCTGACCAAGCTCCAAGCACTCCGCAGCACCTGCTTCAGTTGCCTTCGTGATCACTGGAATAAATTGTTCTTATCCACCCATTCTGCCAGGAAAGTCTTCACATGCTTGGGGTAGACATCTTCCTAACTCACCGAGTTTTAGGTCTGTTGGTTGGCCTCAACCTGTCTGCTGAGATGGTTTTATGGGGTATGGCCACTATTCAGGCTACAGCTTCTTGGAGTCACAGGTCAGAGTCAGGTGACATGTGGACACCAAAGGTGGACAAGTAGCCCCGGAAAGGGCTCGGCAAGCCCTCTCACCAGAGGTGATGGCCTTCCTTTATCACTCCATACACATGCACACATATCTGTGTTGGGGAAAGGATGGGGATCTTCCCAGGCACTAGAGAGCCTTGACTGACTATACTATGATACTGTTTTAATATATGGATTCTGACTAATGGCCACCGTGCTTGTTTTGATCCTGAACATAGTTCTTGGAAAATATCTGAGATGAGAAACAATACCAATAGGATTTAGAATCGTGGTCATGGAACTTCAGGGCAGCTAGTGGCACTTGAGTTCAAATCCAGCCTCTGACACTTACTAGCTGTATGACCCTGGGCAATTCACTTATTTCTGCCTCAGTTTCCTCATCTGGAAAATGAAGTAGAGAAGGAAATGGCAAACCACTCTCGTATCTTTGCCAAGAAAACCCCAGATAGTGTTCTGAAGAGCTAGACACAACTTAAAAAATGGCTGAACAACAACATGAACACTTAGAGAAGAAAGAGACCTTAGGGATTGTCAAGCTCAATCCCTTCATTTTACAAATGAGGAAACTGAGGCCTCTGTGTTTAAGTGCTAAAGGTTAGAGAACCATAGATTTAAAGCTGAAAAGCATCTTAGAGCCCATGTACCCAACCAATCATTTTATAGAGGAGGAAACTGTGACTGAGAGATTAAATGATTTTTCCAAGGTCATTCAGGAGAGTGGATTAATTGGGATTCAAGCATAGACTCCTTCTGTTGGAGCCAGCTTATACAGGCTGGGTAGGGTACTGTTAAATTTTCAGTGTGAGCACTTAAATCTTTTTTTTTTTTTTTTAAAGCAATCGGGGTTAAGTAACTTGCTCAAGGTTACACGGCCAGTTATTTCTGGGTGTGGTGCTAAGTATCTGAGCCCGGATTTGATCCCCAGGTCATCCTGACACTGGAGCCGGTGCTTTTACTCGCTGAGCCACTTGGCTGCCCCTTAAATCTTAGAAATAGACAAATGTTACAAATTGGGGCTTGGTTTATTGTTTCAGTGATTGTCTAGACTTGAAGAAAGTGATAGAGAAAATGTTAATATTCGAATTCAACTTAAAAATGAGTTGTGGATTTTATTTTTGGGGAGAGCTGGTCTTAGTGTACTTATTGGCACACCCCTGTTCCGAAGTCAATGCTCGAGTGTACAATGCCACCAAGATCATGAAGTGAGTTTATGTCACAGGCCTGACTTCTGACCCCCCAGACAGGTGTTCTCTTTGCTCTATCCTAATTACGCAGGAATCATCTTTTTCTACTTTGTTAGCTAGACCTAATTAGGATTCTCAAAATGTCCTAAATTTATATAGATACACACATACACAATGTCTACATATATGTACACAATAGGGGCTCAATATTCATTAACAAGTAGATTATATCTTTCAAGGAGGATATTTTAATTCAGACTGTCAAACAATACTTCTCTCCTCCAGCCTCTTACCAAACACTCACAGCCTTTGAGGGACACTTATGAAGAAAGTAACACATTTTGACAAAGGGAAATTTTCTTGGCATAAACTCACATTACAGAATTCAGTTCTACAGAAGATAAAAGAGTAAAAATTAGTGCAATCAATCAATCAATAAGCATTTATCATCGAGACTACTTTGTGTTGGACATTGTGTAATGAATGAGTTTCTATATTTTGAAAAGACAGAATTTTATAAATATCATTAGCATCCTTTGCAGCTCAGTTTGCTGACATAATGAGTGTGAATAAATTTCATATTGCAGCGACCCATGGGGATTAGAAAGGGTAATAACTCTTTTCTCATTAACATGCAGCACTGGCTTAGGTTATCCCTTAGGTTTCATTAGACCAGCCACTGATGGAGGAAGGAGGCTGATGAGATTGATCTGATGCATACGTTTGTGTAACACATACAAAACCCAACAGTTTTACAATTCTAAAATATCTTGTATTTCCCCAGTTAATTTATTTAAATTTTACTAAATATAGTTAAATGATGTATGGTGAAAGAAAATGGGTGGGAAAGGTTCCAAACAGTGGGAAGGAATAATAATGTTACAGCTGGGAAATTGAATTTTTTTCCATTATGTTTCTCCCAATTTGTGATTTAAATCACAAACATTTTTGGCTCAGAATTCCTCAGGGTACCTTAGGCATCCATAGCTAAATATGTTGATGAATCCAATGAAATAAAGATCCATTTAACTTCCAGATTTAAACAAAAATATTACCTCCATCAATCTCAAAGGCTGCATTTACCCAGCATTCTGAAATTATGATACCTTCTGCTGAGCTGTTAGCCATAGTACATCATGGCCATGCTTCCCAGACTGAAAACAGTCCTTTGTCAATTTGCTCAGGATTTATATTCATATTTATGTAACTATTTCTTTTTACCCTTTTGTATTAAACAAGTTGTAGGCACAACTAGCTATGTGAACACTGTTATGATGATGTAAAAAGCAACTGTAAGTGTAAATAGTCAGTTTTGGATCCTTTATATTTTGGGGAAGCAAAAAAGGCAGAGGAGATAGAGACAAGCATGGGATATTGGAAAGACAAGAGACTGGAATGAGGAGTTTAAATCCTGTCTCTTACTGTTATTTAGGTTTTTTTCAGTTGTGTTCAACTCTTTGTGATCTCATTTGGGGTTTCCTTGGCAAAGATCCTGGGGTGGTTTGCTCTTTCCTTCTCCAGCTCATTTTAAAGACGAGGAAACGGGCAAATAGGGTTAAGTGACTTGCCCAGGGTCACACAGCTAGTGAGTGTCTGAGGCTGAATTTGAACTCAGGTCTTCTTGTATATAGGTCCAGCACTCTATCCCCTGTGCCACCTAGCTACCTTCCTGGCTTTTCTATTTAATACTTACATGATCTTGGTCAATTTACTTCATACTTGGGCCTTGGATTCCCAATTATAAAATGGGGCGTCAGTATAGATGACCTCTAAGATTCTTCTAGGATGTCAGCTTGAGAGGCAGCTTGGGGTGGTGCATCGATTCCTGGACTGGAGTCAGAAAGACCTAGATTTCAGACATTAACTTACCATATAAACTTGGGTAAATCCCTTTGGGTCCTTGTTGTGTCAATCATGAAATGGAGATAATAACGACCCCTATGTCATGGAATTGTTGTAAAGATCAAGTGAGATGAAATGAGTAACACTAAGTCCTGCCATGTAGATTGGGCATGAAAGAAAGAGAGACAGCTCTGTGAAGCTTCTACATACTCAGCTGAAGATGTGATTCCCGATTACCTGAGAGAACACCGACTAGCAGTTCTGTACACCGGTGTGAGTGGAGAATGGATTTACTCTGATTGTTTCGGGGGATTTCAAAGGAGCTCAAGAGGAAGTCAGAGAGGTGAAGTGCATAGTTTTTTAAAATAATGAACTGGAGTCTCAGAGCTGTGGACATAGAGGGAAAGCTAACCCCACGCGCACTCCCCTACCCTCATACGTTCCTTGAGTCCAGTGGTTTGCAACTCTAGGGATTGCGAAGAACAGACTCTGCCAGAGAGTAGAGAGATTGTTCTTGAACTGGATGGAGGCTGAGCCTGGAGGCAGGAAGACCTGAATTCAAATATGACTTCAGACACTTATTAGCTTTGTGACAAATTGTTACCTATGTCTGCCTCAGTTTCTTCAACTGTAAACTAGGGATTAAAATAGCACCTGCCTCACAGGATTGAATGAGATAATACTTATAAGCCCTGAGCACAGTGTCTGGCACATAGTAGGTGCTATATCAACATTTCAGTATCATGGACAGAGATCATTTCAGTTCAGTTTCTCTCCAGAAACAGAAACAAGGGAAAATACAAGTATCCAACCATGATCCTCCTCCCACTTTCTCAAAAGCAGAAATTGTACTTTCCCTTGGAGAGGGGTGGGCTAGATCATAGATCTGATCCATGTTATATGTAAACTGAGTTATCTTTATATTTAGATAATAACCACATACATATTTCTATACATTTAGAGTACTTTGCATACCTTAAAACAATATATAAATGTTAGATATCAATATAGTTCTGATACATATGTTGCCATGCAAAAGGGGGTAGGGTAGAGAGGCTTATTGTGAAATAACCTAAGTAAAAGAAAAATTCTTCAAAACTCAAGTGACGGGGCAGCTAGGTGGTGCAGTGAATAGAGCACCGGCCCTGGAGTAAGGAGAACCTGAGCTCAAATCTGGCCTCAGACACTTAACACTTAGTAGCAGTGTGACCTTGGGCAAGTCTCTAACCCCAATTACCTTCCAAAAAGCAAAAACAAAAACAAAAACAACCCCCTCAAAATCCCCAAAACCAAAACCAAAAACTCAAGTGGTGACTTAAATTTTTTTTCTGTATATGCTAGATAATTTAAAATAAATTTCAAAATCATTTTTGTGATTTAATTAGCTGTTAATTCATCATCTTGTATTGACATTCTCTGGATAAGCATCTGCAAAACTACTCCCATGAAAGTGTGATTTGTGCACCAATATTTGTTGAATAAAGTGGAGAATCTCTGTGATTTCAATTCAAAAGGGGGATAGAGGAGCGTGGCAAAAACTGTACTGAAAAACGTGACCAAGAATAAATGGGAAGGGATAAAGGCTTGTAGACCATACAGTATCAGTCTTGGGCCTATGGATATATTTTTCAAGAAAAGTCATTAAATACTGAATATAGTGAATATCAAATAACATCACAAAAATGAAATAGATTACATTAAGAAGACAGGGAGGATTGATATACTATTGTTTGCTAGTCATTTCATTTTTTAAAATAACATTTTATTGATATCTCTTGTTTTTTACGTAGCCCAAATTTCTTCCTATACCCCTCTCCACTCCCCCAGAGTTATTTCCTGGAAGAAATAATATTTTTTTAAGGAAAAAAGGAGAAAGAAGAATAAGAAAAAAAACAGAAAAACTTATTACTATATATAAAAATATGAAAATAGATATGCTGTTCCATACCTATGGACTTCCCACCTCAGCAGAGAAATTGAGGGATGTTGTCTCTTCATGTCCCTTCTCTGAGGCCATGCTTGTTCTTTGCAACTGTGCAATGTTCACTTTCAGTTGTTTTGTGGTTATGATTGTTTCCATTTACTTTGTCATAGTTATTGTGGAGATTGTTTTCTTTATTCTGCTTATTCACTTTGCATTTGTCCATATGAGTCTTTTCATGGTTCTCTGAATTCATCATATTCATAATTTCTTACAGCAAAGTAATATTCCATTACTTTCATATACCATAATTTGTTTAGCCATTTCCCAACCAACAGGCATCTACTTTGTTTCCAGTTCTTTACTACCTTAAAAATGCTGTAATAAATATTTTGTGTATGTGGGGCTTTCTTTTCAATGACCTCCCTGAAGTACATACCTAGAAGTGGAATCTCTAAGTTAAAGGCTATGGTATGTATGGACATTTTATTTACTCTATTTGAATGATTACAAATTGCTTTCCAAAAGTTCTGATTTCTAGCACATCAACAATATACTAGTGTGCTTATCCTTCCAAAATCTTTCCAACATTGACTGTTCCCATCTTGTGTCATTTTGAAAATTTTCTGGGCTTAAAGTGAAACCTTAGAGTTGCTGCAATTTGCATATTTTTTATTAGTGATTTGGAGCATTCTTTCAATTTTTCTTTTTGTCTCTTCATATCCTTTTACCATTTATCTAGTGGGAGATGACATTTGATTATGTGTCTATATCTATATTTATATCCATATCTGTTAGTAGTCTGTATATCTTAGGTATCAAATCCTTATCTAAGAAATTTGATACAGAGGCTAATTCCCAAATAAGGGAAGCCACTGCTTCTTTGGTTTCCTCCATCAAGAAGTGGGCATGCGAAGTGGCACAATGAATAGAGTACTGGCCCTGGAGTCAGGAGGACCTGGGTTCAAATCTGACCTCAGACACTTGACACTTAGCTAGTATGTGACCTTGGGCAAGTCACTTAACCCCAATTGCCTTGACTTCCCCTGCTCCAAAAAAAAAAAAAAAAGAAAGAAATGGAGTGATAATACCTCACAGGATTGTTGTGAGGATCAAATGAGAATATTTGTTAAAAAAAAGTTCTTAGCATAGAGGCTGGCACATAGTAGGCACTATATAAATGCTTATTCTTCTCTTTGCAACTTCTACCTAGATTAAGTCTAATCGTTGCCAGAATACACTCCGTTCCTTAATCATCATGGTTGCCCTTCTCTGGACACTCTCCAAACTATTAGTATCCTTTTTAAATTGTGGTATCAAGAACTGAAAGATCCTCTGAATAAAGTACTTTAATCCTCTGTGACTGAACATGATAGATCAAAGTACAGTGGCAGTCATCCCCTTTGTCCCAGAAGCTTTTGTTGAGTGGTTTCAGTCATGTTCAACCCTCTGTGCCCAGGGTCACAGAGCTACTGCATGTCTGAGGCTAGATGTGAACTCCAGGGCTGGGACTCTATCCACCATGCCACCTAGATGCCCTGGAATTCAGGCTTCTCTTCATGCTGACTGATTCACTTAACGCTGCCTGAGACTTCACATTCGTTCTTTTGGCTGCCACATGGTACCACACACTCAGATTGAGGTTACAACATGCATCTTTCTGAGAATAACTTTTGTTTAGCATTATCTCCCTTATCTTGTGTTTGTGTGGTTGATTTTTTTTTATGCCCAAATGTAAGACTTCACACTTACTCCTATTGGATTTAATTTTATGAGATTCAGTTCACTGTCCCAACCTTTTCAAGATTTTTTTTTGAATCTTGATTCCATTGCCCAGTGTGTTAACAATAATAATAGCTTGGGGCGGCTAGGTGGAACAGTGAATAGAGCACCAGTGCTGGAGTCAGGAGGACCTGAGTTCAAATTTGGCCTCAGACACTTGACACACTTACTAGCCAAGTGACCTTGGGCAAGTCACTTAACCCCAACTGCCCTTCTTCCCCCTCCAAAAAAGCAAAAAAAAAAAAAAACCAGAACAACCCAATAATAATAGCTAACATTTTTATAAGGAAGAGAATAAGCATTTATTAAATGCCAACTATATGCCAAATACTGTGCTTTATGGTTATCCTTTCATTTTATCCTCAAAACAACCCTGGGAGGTAGATGTTCTTATTATTCCCATTTACAGCTGAGGAAACAGAGGCAAACAGAGGTTAGGAGACCTGTCCAAGGTCACACAGACACTAAGTATCTGAAGCTGGATTTGAACTTGGGTTTTTCTGACTCTGGGTCTGGAACTCTATTCACTACACTATTAGCTATCCCTCCCAACTTAATATCATCTTCAGATTCATTGATCGTGTCATCTATGCCTTTATCCAAATGAATGATAAAGCATTAAGTAGCACAGAGACCATCATAGATCTCTGGGGTACTCTACTTCAGAGAAGGCAAACCCATAGGCCTACAACCCTCCCTAGCACCAATCAGATTAAAATATAATTGAGAAATATTTAATAAAATAAATAAATAAAAATACAATAAAATACAGATAACATTAATTTGTGGATTTCCAAGCCAATATGCAGCCTGAAGGGATCCTTTTGTATGGCTTCTATTTGAGTTTGACACTACTATTCCCTAGTGGATCCTCCTTCCATGTTGACAATGGTTCATGAACACTTGGTCACCAAATCAATTCTGAATCCATCTGATTATAGCAGTATCTGGTTCACATCTCCTCATATTCTCCACAAGGGTAGTATGACATCATATCAAAAATTTTGTTCATATCTAGGTTAATTACATTCATCCTATTCCTCTCACCTACTAGTTTCACAATACCGACAAAAGCTGAAACGAAGTCAGCTTTGGCAGCATGATCTGCCCTTGATAAAGTGATGCTGGCTCTTTGTAATTACTACTTTCCTTTCTAGTTGTCCGAGAGCTCTCTCTTCAATGATTTAGTCTAGAATTTTGTCAGGAATTGAAATGAAGCTCACTGGCCCATGGTTTCCAGGCCATCCCCTCTTCATTTTAATTTGGGAATCTGGACATTTATCTATCCTTCTCCAGTCTTGTAGTACCTCTCCTGTTTTTCATGTTCATTCAAATATTGAATGAATCGAGAGTGGCTTAGCAATGGCATTTACCAATTCTTTCAGTTCCTAAGGATCCAGGCTATCTTGGCCAGGTGACTTGAATTCATTAAGGACAACGAGGAGGTCTATAAATGGCTCCTCACTTAACCTGAGTATCAACACCCAAGTCATTTTTGTTTCATCATTTCAAGTTCAAACGTCATGAGAAAACAGAAGTATAACAAAAAATTCATCAGCTCCCTCTTCTCTCTGTTGTCAGTTATACACCCCAAACAAAAGACCCCCTCTTCCTTTAATCCTTTTTCTCTTCATATGGCCAATAAATCTCCAAATCTCTCTCTATAGTCCTTCCCTTCCCTTGCCAGGTAGTTTATTCTGACCTTTAGCCCTCTTTATACTACTTTTACAGGATCATGCTACATCTCCCTGATGTCGAGGGCCTCTTCTAGAACAAAGGACAAACAACATTCATATTCATTTTCTGGTACCTGGCATTGCTTCCACGTTCTGTTAATTTCTTTTAAAAAATGTTATTGGTTAGTGAGTTCCAGCATATCCAAATAGGTCTCTGTAGATTCTGGATGGGAACATCTTCCATCCCTCTTGGGTTGAATTCACCTGAAGCTTCTAGTTTTTGGGTTCCTAGCTACTTTTCCTCTTAACCCTTTGAAAGATACTTTCCTACATTGTAGTACATTGCAGTTATTGAATCTCTTAAGTAGCTGCCACCTGTTATTAATTTTACTCTTTTAAAATCATGCTCCCATGTCTCAGTGTAGCTTGGAGGTGACCATGGACTTTTGAAATTATACCAGTAGACTGCAAGTTACATTAAGTCCTATAAAGCTGGAAAGGCTTTGAATATGACTCCAGTCATAGTTTCTATATGTCATCCTAGGACCAGGCTAGCTAATGATACAGAAGATTGTAATCTTCATCACTCAAATTTCTCTGATACTTTCTATGATAATACTCACAGAAACCCTTTGGGGTAGGTATTCCTGGAATTATCATCCCTATTTCATAGATGCAGAAACTGAGGCCCAGAGAGGTCAGGTCACAGAATAAATTGGAATCAGAGGCAAGGTTTGATTCTAGATCTAGACTCCAGATCTGGAATTTTTTTTCCCTGTGTTCCAGTCTCTCCATTGATGAAAAAAATTTTAACCACTGCATTTCAGGATGAATCTCCTAAGACAGAGGGAACACTGTGGGTTGTGACTTCTCTTGGTGAAGGGAGTACTTGCATTGATCATATCATAGTTTTCTTGAAGAAATTACTGTATTCTTAATTATTCAATTATGTCCTGTTAGTCTGATGAGTTCATGGATATTCCATAAACATCTTGAGTGACCAGGAGGTAGTTTGGGTCCTGGAAAATTGGACTGATCTTTCATCCTTTTCGTGGCTGACTTTTAAAATCTGCCCACAGAGGCTGGGACAGTGAGTTAGTGTTCAGTACCTCTGACACAGGCATGTTTAATGAGAATAGGGAAGTGCTCAGAAGGTGTAGTCAGGGACATAGCCACCACACACCCTGTGACACCAGCGTTACTATTGCCCAAACCTTTCGTGTACTCAGTGACTAGTCAAGCAAACAGCTTTCTGCTCAGCCCAGTAAACAAGGGCTTTTCTACCCTGGGGATGCACACTAAAATGGGCAGACACACAAGGCTGCCCAGAAAACCAGATTCCCTTGGGCTTCCATGTTCAGCCAAAAAAAAAAAAAAAAAGGCTCACATGACTTTCTTCTTTCTCATTCTCCCTATTTCCAAAAGCCAGGAGGGAAAACAAACTGCTAAATGTATGATAGATTCAGGATACCAAATGATTTAAACCAGGGGTGGGGAACCTGCAACCTTGATGCCACATGTGGCCTTCTAGGTCCTTGGGTGCAGCCTTTTGACTGAGTCCAAGTTTTACAGAACAAATTCTTTCATTAAGAATTTATTTAATATTCATAATTAATATTTATTATAGTAATAATAAAATGATGGTCAATATTTATACTTCATTTTAAATAAATTAATTTATTTAATATGAAATATTACTATTTACATTTTAAACAGTAGAATGTTGGGACAAAACTAGTAAGCTGGAATTTATCAGGGAGAAATGCAAAGTCCTTTTCTTGAATTAAAAAAAGTCAAATTCTCACATCAATGTGGGGAAGGTTTAGGTGTAGTTAAACAGTAGTTCATGTGAAAAAGATGGGAGGAAGATGTTAGTTTACTGCAATTTAATATAAGTCAATAACATGGTATGGCAGTTGAAAAGGTTAGGCTGTATTGAATGTTATACTGGACTACTGAGGTGCCAGCTTGTCCGTCCGTCTGTCCGTCCGTCCATCCGTCCGTCCGTCCATCCATCCATCCATCCGTCCGTCCGTCTGTCCGTCCGTCTATCCATCCATCCATCCGAGCACCCATCCATCCACCTATCCATACATCCATACACACATACAAACACAAAGTGGAATAGGCAGCTAGGTGGTTCAGTGGATAGAATGCAGGACCTGGAATCAGGAAGACTCACCTTCCAGAATTCAAATATGGCCCTGGCCACTAACTAGCTGTGTGACCCTGGGCAAGTCACTTAACTCTGCCTCAGTTTCCTCATCTGTCAAATAAGCTGAAGAAGGAAATGGCAAACTACTCTAGTATCTTTGCCAAGAAAACTCCAGATGGGGTCATGAAGAGTTGGAAACGACCAAGCAACAATACTGTTGAGAAGACAGAAAGTATGCAGAGGAGACAAGTATTGGAAAGGGTCTCCAGATCACGCCACATGAAGATTGTCTGAAGCCTGGGGTTATGTAGCATGGAGAAGAGAAGATTTAGGAGGGACATGATAGCTGCCTTTAAGTATTTGAAGGGCTTTCAGTTGGAAGATGAATTAGACTTTTTCTGCTTGGCTCCAGAAGGCAGAACTGGAAGCAGTGGGAAGAAGTTAGAAAGCGGCAGATTTAGGCTTGATAGAAAGACAAACTTTCTGATAACAAGAGCTTTCCAGATACGTAATGGGCTCCCTCAGGAGATAGTGAATTTTTCCCATTTAGAAATCTACACATAAATGTAATGGTTGTGATGCAAAGATTTTATTTCACAAAATACTTGGGTGGTGACATCTCCAATTTAATACCCTACAAGGTGGGGAGGTTTAAAAAGGAGATGCCAGAGATTCAAACAAATATCAGATTAAACAGATGGGAGAGAGAAGCAGGGGGCTGCAATCAGAGATGAAATAAGGTGAGTATTGCTTGGCATGACCCTAACAGAGGCTTCCACTGGCACCCTCAGACCTTTGCCAAAGTGAGAGGCTTCATCTGGTCTCCAGTCTTCTGCTGAGGTTTCAACAGTCCCCTACCTAGCCTGCCATGAAAGGTTTTTTAAAACAATCCCAAAGAGACAAAATTTGCCATTGGGGTCATGAGTTATGAAGTGACTATGCCCCTCTCTTGCCATGCTGAGAAGTCAGTGAGGATTTGAGTGGAATTAGATTATAACTGTTTAGAAGTGGAGGAGATTTTACCTATTTCTACATTGTGCAGAACATGCTTTATGACTTGATTCCCTTTCCTTTTTATTTATACTGTTTCAAATGTTAATTATTTTTGTATATTTGTATAATCTATATATTGTATATTTTTGTTATTGTCTTTATATATCTCTCACATGGTATGGCAAATAATGGTTGAATGAATGGGGCTTGAGGTATAAATCACATGACTGATCATCCAAAACAGCCACAATGAACCTGGGGTTAGTGAGGGAGTACCAGGCAAAGGCATCATTGGTGATGCTGCAGGTGGAATTATTGCTCATGTACAGGTTAGACTAGCTGGTTTCTTAGATCCCTGTTTTTGACCTGAGATTCTGTGATTTAAAAAAATCACCCACACAACTCTACCACTACAGTATAAGGGCCCAGAGCAGGGGTTGGGAATGTGTGGCCTCAAGGCCACATGTGGTCCTCTAGATCCTCAAGTGTGGTCTTTTGGCCAAGTCCAAGTTTTACAGAACAAATCCTTTTATTTAGGGGATTTGTTCTGTGAAGTTTAGATTCAAAGGGCCATTCAGTCAAAGCACATTCCTCTTGAAAATGTCTAACTATATGAAAGAGCATAAGAACTGGTATAATCAGGCTGGTGTCAGAAGCGGTATGTGACAGGTACAGGTTACTCTTCTGGTGGTATCTTTTCTTTCTCTCTCTCTCTCTTTTTTTTTTTTTTGCTTTTTGGAGAGGGGAAGGTAGGGCAATTAGGATTAAGTGACTTGCCCAAGGTCACATGGTTAGTTTTGTATTAAGTGTCTGAGGCTGGATTTGAACTCAGGTTCTCCTGACTGCAGGGCCGGTGCTCTATTCACTGCACCACCTAGTCGCCCCTACCCCTCTGATTCTTTCTTTTTTTTTTTTTGGCTTTAGTTCTGAACCAGAAATCTGGCCAAAACTCTTGACTGGACCATGCAGCAGACACCAATTCCCACTTGTAAGCAGGCAAATTCTAAATAAAATACTAATTTCTACCATTTATTTTGCAAAGAACTTTATTGTCTCATTTGATAATACAACAAAAGTAACATACAATAAAACAAAGTTTTTATTGAAAATAAAGGATAAGTAAATATTCCCTATGCTATAACTGGTGGATTTGAATTCCAGTTCTCACACATATAGTCCCATTCAAGTGAAAAATAATGGGCTCCTTCTGAATTATCTGAGGGTAGGATTGGAAGGTTGTGTGGTTCTACTATATTAGCAGTATGCTGGTAATTATTTAACAAGTGGCATTGGGGTGGGGGGAATGTATACACAACAAACTTTAAAGCTTATTCTGTATTGTTGACATTTTTTCCCATCACATTCTTAAATTTAGGCAATCAACAAAACAATAAATCAAGATCTGATTTGTAATGTTTGTCTTCCTGACTCCAGGCCTAGCGATCTATCCATTAAGTCACTGATCTGGGTTCAAATCCTGATCTTGTAACCTGACTGACCTTCACCATTTTGAGTTTCCTTCTCTGTAAAATGAGGGATTTGAACTAGATACTTAGGTCTCTTCCCAGTTATAAATCTACGTTTCTAAAGGAATGGGAGTTTTGAGTTCCAAACAACTGAATTAATGGAGAAATTCCAGAATTTAGTCTCAGAGGAATAGGTAAAAGGATGATGAGAGATTCCCTTAACAGGTTATTTTAAAAAATGTTTTAACTTATTGATTATAATTAATGGAACAGCTAGGCAAAGATAGGGGGTGAGAAATGGTAGATTTTAGAGGAAGTCCAGATTTCAGCTGTAGAGGAAACATGGATGTGCCATATGATTCAGCTATAAATCCCATGAATAATCACAATATAGTTAGGTTTTTAGGTTTAGATTTTGGCATAATTGGATGATTCATTCATTCACCAAATTATATATATAAGAGACCTCCTAAACTCAAGACACCGTGCAAGAATACAAAAAATTACAATCTCTACTCTTTCATATTAAACTTTCAAAGGTTCCTCATGTCTGAGTGCTTCTCTCTGAATAGCTTTGACAGTCTGATGGCCATGGGCTGTCCTCTTCCTTCTTGCTACCTTGGCTCATTATTTTCTTCCTTCCTTTTATCTCTTCTGTACTTGGTAGCAGCTGCCCAGGGTTATTCACTCAGCCCCTTCAGTCTCTCACCTGTTCCCAGGGTCTATTACTTGATTGGTATCAGGGATGTTAAATGAAAAGATTAAAACCCCAGCTCACACCTTTTCTTCAGTTCTTCCAGGCTAGTATCATTTATCAAAAGTGCAGTTCCCATCCACCTCCCCACCCATCCTAAACACCTTCTAAGCACATCCTCATTCCTATCCTTTCCCTGTCTATGCCCCTGCTTCTGTGAATAAATGTCCAGGGGAGCCCAAGGCTGCTTTTCCTTGGAAATAAAATTCATACAGTCATGAACTTTAGAGTTGGAAAGGTCTAAATACCTACTTCTTCATCTGTAAAATGAAGAAACTAAATTAGATGATATTTAAGGTTCTTTACAACCAGGTGGCAAGTACTGGGCTTGGAATCAGGAAGACTCATCTTTGTGAGCTCAAATGCGGCCTCAGACACTTACTAGCTGTGTGACCTTAGGCAAGTCACTTAACCCTGTTTGTCTCAGTTCCTCATCTGTCAAGTGAGCTGGAGAAGGAAATGACAAACCACTCTGATCTTTGCCAAGAAGAGCCCAAAATGGGGTCATGGAGAGTCATACACAACTGAACAGCAACACAGCTATAAAATTTTCATCTCACTTTTTTTTTTGTTAATCTATGAGCATTCTGAAAATCTCTCTCCTAGTTAAACACAATCTACAGAACAAATACAGAGCATCAGGACTATCTTTGAGGACTGTGTGGGGCAAACTATTACCTTGAATTCATTCATACTAGACACCATGAGAGTGTTCATTGGTTGAACAAAAGTATAGAGGAAGGACAATCCCAATTGGGAAAGGATATTCAGTGTTGTCAGATTCAGCTGTCCTGTGCTGCTATTGGCTGGTCTTTGGTAAGATGTTTCAGCAGGGAGCTGGAGTCTCTCATGTCCTTCCTGTTTCTTCTGTACTGAGATGACCAAGGAGCGTTATCAATGGCCATAGCCTTTTAAGGAAAAAAATCAGCCTAACATGCATGGGCAGGGCCCTAAGATATTGTTCTTACCATAGTGGGAGACTGAGCAATTGGAACTTTATGGTTAAAAAATGAAGGGCTGCTATCAAGGTTTTTATCTTCAAGAATTTTGTAGGAATTTGTATTCCTGTACCATACTTTGAGGGGCAGCTAGATGTCACAATGGATAGAGTGTCAGGCCTGGAGTCAGGAAGACTCATCTTCCTGCGTTCAAATCTGGCTTCAGACACTTACCAGCTTCGTGACTCTGGACAAGTAACTTAACTCCTTGTTTGCCTCAGTTCCTTTATCTGTAAAATGAGCTAAAGAAGGCAATGGTAAATCATTCAAGTATCTCTGTTAGGAAAGCCTTAAATGGGGTCACAGAGTCAGGCACAACCAAAAACCACTGAACGACAATGAACCATGCCTTGAGCACAGAAAGAATTTCATATACGTTTTTGAAGTGAATGAATCACTTAATAATGCCAAAATCTAAACCTAGGAAACTAATTATAGAATGATTATTTTACACATAAAGAAACAAGCTTATAGATGTTAATCAAGTTCTCCCAGATCACAGAACTAGTAAATGGCAGAGCTGACACTGACTAGCTCATATGAGAAATCTGGTTCTATTCCTACTAAGTTATCTACCTTTAACACCATGACAATCCTTCCTAGTTTGAGCACCATGTGAACTAAAGGTAATCAATATACGGAAGGGAGGATGAAAAGTATCCCCAGGTTTTGAGGTGCATCATAGTATGTTGGAAAGAGTGATGAAACTTTGAAAGGACTTGGGTTAAAATCCCAGGTGTTCCATACACTTCTGTCAGCCTCAGCTTTCTCATCAGTAAAATAAGGGCATCGGGTTAGATGACCCAAAAGATTTTCCTCCCCAAGCTCTAGACCCTTGATTGGTGAACTTGGGGAATGGGATTCCCCATGGTAAAAAGGCTGGTGGGAGTTTTGCATTGTTTCCTGGTGAAAGGCTCAGCTTCTCAGAGGACAAAAACTTCATAGACTTTTAATAACAATAATAACTATAATCATAATAGGGCTTGGAGGTTTGCAAAGCATTTTAAATTTTATTTCACTCGGTTCTCACAACAATTTTATAAGGTAGATGCTCTTATATTATCCTTATTTTACAGATGTGGAAACTGAGGGAGATAAAGGTTGTGACTTTCCCAGGTAAGTGTGTCTGAGGTAGGATTTGAATTCATGTCTTTCTGAAGGTCCCGGGTCCTGCACTTGATTTACTTCACTGCCTTGATGCCTAACTACTGCACTATCCCACAACCCTTTTCTTTTGATTCTACTTTTAAAAGTAAAATTCTCATCCTCAGTGTTCGCATCAGATACACTTAAAAATCTGAGAAGGGTGAGCTTTCCTATCTGAATCATCAGTCTCATAAGCATTCTCCAACAAGGTTTCTCTGAGCCACAGCAGAAAGTTTCATCTCCTTCCTCAAATTCTCTAAGTAGCTTGTCATAATTCTACACTCCCATTCAATTCTTCTTTGTATCAAGCTAACTTGTGGTACCTGTCTTACCTTTCTTTTTCACCTCCTAAAGGGAAGAAACCTTACTGTTTTTTTCATCTTTAGTACAGTTCTTATTGTTCACAGTAAATTACCTGCCTTCTAGGCTTTTTGTGAGGCTTAGCTTTGCAAACTTTAAATGACCATTAAAAAAATCAGTATTATAAAATCCAATTAATTTATGGGTTATATATCTGTTGAGGCAAGACAGTGGAAAGAATACTGTCTCCGGAGTCAGAGGACCTTGGTCCAAACCTTGCCTTGGATACTCACTCCCTAAATCATTTCACTTCCCTGGCCCCCCGTTTCCTTCTCAGTAATATGAGGGGTTTGGATTGGAGTTAAGACTTGAGTTCAAATATGACCGGAGACACTTACTAGGTATGGGACCCCTGGGCAAGTTCCTCTGTTTGCCTGTTTCCTCAACTTGAAAATGAGGGTAATAATAGCACCCACACCCACTTCTCAGGGTTTTTGTGGGGATCTAATGGGATATTTGTAAAATATCCCATAAAAACCAATGCTTGGTTGGCACATAGTAAGTAGTAGCTACCCCCATAGCCTCTGAGGTCACTTCCAGCTGTAGGTCTATGACCATGTGAACTTTTAATTCTCTGTAACCCACTGCCTACTTGCCCAGAGTTCATAAATGCTTGTCAAATTGGCTCGCGAGGAAATGAGATGGTAAGAAGTAGGCAAGTTGTTATCTCTTCTCCGCAGGGAGCTTAACTCAGGTAGATCACGAGAACTTGACGATTTCTTCGACTTTCCGGCAGCCTCCCTTACCATTTTAAATGGGCCAATCTCAGGCTCGCTCCTACTCGGGGTTCGGGGAGCGCTGTACCCCTCTGGCCGTTAGGATCCTCAGCTCAGCGCGGGCCGCACCCTCCGGCCTGCCCCGCCCCGGGCAGCTGCAGGAAACATCCATGCCAGCCACGGGCTGTCTCCGCGGCAGAGTTTTCCTCTTAGGGGCGCCCAAAAGGCTCGTGGCCGCCGTGGGGCCCCTCCCAGCCCGTGACCAGGAACTTGATGGGCGGGGATCCCTCGGCAGGCAGCTCACTGGGTTGCCGTCTCTCCCAGCTCTCGGAGCTGATTTCTCAGAGACTCCCGGACTACGGCTCTGCAGCAGCAAAGCCCAGCACAGATACAGTCTCGGTCCCCAGACGGAGCTGCTGCCGTCGCCGCTGTCCGAGGCCCGGCCAGGAGAAGAAGGAGCCACTGACTCTTACGGGGAGGGGGAGGGGTGGTGGCATTCGAGGTTTTCCCCATTGCCCAGGTCTGTCCCTGTTCTTGGAGTGCCATGCTTCGCTGGGTGCGGGGCTTCGTGCTGCCCGTGGTGGCCTGCCAGGAAATCAATACCAACAAGCTTTATGAAAACCTGTTCCAGAACTTGGACCGCAATGGGGATGGAAAGGTGGACATCAGCGAGCTTCAGGAGGGCCTGAAAAGCCTGGGCATCCCTCTAGGCCAAGATGCGGAAGAGGTGAGTTGCCGGGCCTTGGGTCCGAGAGGGGAGATGCTGGAGAGGTAGAGACGCCTCCTAACTAGCCTAGGCCTGGGCGGGGGTAGAGGCTCTAGTTTAGAGAAAGAGGGCAGAGGGGACTCGATGCAAAAGCTGGGACTGCCCTTCTGGGCTTTGTGGTGGGAAAGGGAAGCGGGTTTAGTAACTGGGAGTAGAGTGTGTGGTCGGATAAATAATCGCGCAGCGAAAGGAAACTTGTGGCTTCCAAATAAAGGTTAGCGTTCTGACGAAACTTTACTAGTTTGGGATGCTTTACTAGAGCTGAGACCTGGAACTCCATATGAACATTCTGAAAATCCCTGAGTTCTTCCTCTTCTCCGCCAATCGATTTCCTTTGTTTCTCTGTAGACACTTACTATGGCTTGTAAAGCGGACCTTCTCGACTTCTTTGAAACAGTATCCCTCCGAGACTAGTTGGTTACATTTGGATATATTTACAATGCGCCGCATTGTCGAGAGTAGAACCGAATTCCTTGCCAGTTAGTTGTAGTTACTAGTTGTAGCTGCTTTTAAGAGGCGGGGTTTTTCTTACCAGGCAGTCCTACCCTTCTCTCTACTTCCTGTTGCTTAACATAGAATGAATTCCACTGCCTAAAATGTTGGGAGTTAATATCTTTAGTACATACGCTGATAGCAGGGATTGGCTCTCTCTGGATCATTATTTCTGAATGTGCACGATCTGAGTCATTTTAATTACGTCCTGAAGTTCAGCTCCCTTTTAGCGTGGAAGGGTACTTTGAAACTCACCATACTTACTACACCCTAAACGCTATACTAGGCTTGTTCTCTATATAGCAACTCGGAGGGAAAGTTATAATCTTGATGAGTAAGGGGGCCAGGTACCCTGCACTTTAACTTGGCATCTCTTTTTTATTTTAATCCTGCATTTTATATTTTAATTTACCTACTTGTTTATATTTTATCTTTTATTTAGAGTCTTAAAAACCAGATTGAAAACTTTGTTTCCATTGCTTAGACCTTAAATACACACTATCCTTATTGATGTCAATAGAAATGACGTGAATATACAAAAAGAATAAAAAACAAACACCCCCCCCCCAAAAAAAAACCCTCAAAATACTGTTAACAAGAAATGGTTGAAGACATTTCCAAACTCTAGCCTAGGATCATAGGCTCATAAATTTAGAAGTGGAAGAGGACATTACAGGTCATCTAGCTCAGATCCCTGTGTCATGGATGAGGAAATTGAGGGTCAGAAAAGGGAAGTGAATTTCAATTTCCCAAGGTCACCCAGGGATTAAATGGAAAAGTCAGAATTTAAACTCAGATCCTCAGACTCCAAATCAAAATTTTCTTCCATTGTACCATACTTCCCATAGATATGCTCTAATGACGTATAGTAAACATCTTTATTAAGAATAATATTTGGGGCAAGTATGTGGCCCAGTTGATAGAGTACTGGCCCTGGAGTCAGGAGGACCTGAATTCAAATCTAGCCTCAGACATTTAGTGGTGGTGTGACCCTGGGCAAGTTACTTAACTTCGATTGCCTAAAAAAAAAAAAAACACTTTAAAATTTGTATTCAAACAATACTTGTTATTATGAAAAAAAAATGCCAAACTCAAACACACATCAACGCCAAAATGGTTAGAGAGATAGTCTTGCTGTAAGGAATCAAAGTATCATTTCTGCTTCTGATATATGTGACTTGTGTGACCTTTGGCAAGTCACTTAAATTTTATAAGAGTTATATAGTTATGTGCTGATCTGCATAAATGGAGAAAACTTTCATCCTGGGAGTTCCCAAACAGATGAAACCTGAGGTTAGAACAAAAACAAAACTTGAATATTATCTGACAATTGTGGGGGAAGGGGAGAAGGGAAAGGGGAACCTACCGTCCTGAACATGCTGCATTGTAATTGGGAACCCATTGAGGTTCTTTTGAAAACAGTTTCCAGTGCTAAAAGAAATCAGACTCCAATCAACAAGTATTTATTTATTTATTTTAGACTCAAACACCAAAACTTAAATACACAATAGAGAAAAGAAAAAGAAATATATCACAAACTTAAATATTAAAACGTAAATACAAAGAAAGCATGTCATATGTGCAGCAGAACATGAGAGGATTCAAAATATATAGAAATAAATTTCCATTTCAAGAAGGCTTGTATAGTACATACTCCATGTTGTGTTGAGAGCTGTCCACCTTTTCTTTACTTTTAAATTTTCTTTTGTCCTCTATGTACTTTTTACTTTGATCTTTTTTTTTGTTCATTTCTTAAGCAATTAGTATGTGCCAGGCACTGTGGTAGCATCCAGGAATACAAAAATGAAAAAAAATCCCTATTTAGTATTCATTTAATAATGTTAATATTTAAATATAGACAAATATGTATACACATATATGTAAATATATAATAAACACATGGTGGGGGAAAGGAAGGGAAGGCACTGATGACTAGTGAGGAATCTAGAAAGACTTGAACTTGGAAGAGAACTAGGGCTTTAAAGAGGTGGAAGTGAGGAAGAGGGCATTGCTGCCACAAGGGAGACAGCCAATGCAAAAGATCAACAGGGTCAGAAGGTGGAGTACCTTGTATGAGGAATAGTAAGAAGACCAGTTTTGTTGGACCTTATAGGGTGTGAAAGGGAGTAATGAATAAGGCAGGAAAGTTAGGTTGGAGTCAGCTGGCAAAAGGCTTTCAATACCAAACAGGGGAATTGGTACCTAATGAATACTAGGGAAATGGGGAGCAGCTGAGGTTTATTGAGTAGGGGAGTCATGGGATCAGGATCATGTTGTTTTTTTTTTGGAGGGCAATTGGGGTTAAGTAACTTGCCCAGGGTCACATGGCTAGATTTTTTTTTGTGTGTGTGCATGTTAAATGTCTGAGGTCAGATCCGAACTCAGATCCTCCTGACTCTGGGGCTGGCACTCTACTCACTGCACCACCTAGCCACCCCAATCAGGATTATGTTTAAGGAAAGCCCCTTCAGTTATGTAGATGATGAATTAGAGAGGGGAGAAACTTGAGGAAGAGAGCTCAGTTAGGAAGTTGTTGTAGGGGTCTTAGTAAGAAGTGATGAGGGTCCAAAGTAGGGTATTGGCTGTGTGAATGGAGAAAAAAGGATAGAGATGAGTGGGGTTGTGGGGGTAGACTTGGCAATGCATATGGGATAGTGAGGAGGCAAGAATGATTGATTTTATTTTCAGGCTTGGAAGGGATCTTAGAAATTGTCCAATCTAACCCTAAACAGTATGGTGCTAAATGGGATGAAGTTTTGGATTTAGAGGCAGGAAGACCTTCGTTCAAATCTCACCTTAGACACTTAATACAGTGGTGTGACACTAGGCAGGTCCCTTTTCCTCTCTGGGCTTTGGTTTTCTCATGTGTAAAATGAGGGTGATCTCTTTTCATTTTACATCTGAGGAAGTTGAAGCCCCAAAAGATATATTGATCTTCCCAAGCTCACATAGTCTAGACAATCAGGATGTTACTCTCTTGATTTTCACTCTATTTTTCTTTCCGTTCTACTTCCTGCTTCCATTAGAAACATAATCTGGGGGCAGCTTGGTGTAGCAGCAAGCACCCCAGCGTCCCTAGGGTGGCTACTCACACAGGTTCTTGGATCTGCTTTGATAAAGGAAAGCAACTCAAAATGGGTTAACAAGCTTACTTTAATCAGTCAGATATGTATCGTTTACCTCGTTCAGGGGAAAAAGGTCAGCACCTGAACTTCAGAATATACAGACAGTATTATCAAGACAGAAACAGATCAAGTACACAGCTTTCCAAACTGTGCAACCATTACATCCATACCAAACAACATCTGGGTTTCAACATCTGGGCTTTTCAAAGCCGGGGGACTCTCAACAACGGCTTCCCAGAATTCAGATCAAATCACAGAACACTTCTCAAAGTGAGTCCCAAAACAAAGCTACACATCAGGGCTTATATAGCCTTCTCCTGGCTCAGAGAATGTAACAACCTTATTGACTCACTGGCCAATCAAGAAGTATCTACTGAAAAACAAGCCTCCCTCCCCAGGCTTCAGGTGCATTTTAGCCTAGGGGCAGGAAGATCTTCCAAATTTGCATTCCCATTACACTTGGTGGCGCATTGGATTAGTGTACCAGCCCTGGAGTCACGAGAACCTGAATTCATATCTGGCCTCAGACACTTAGTGGCTGTGCGATGCTCAGCAAGTCATTTAACTCCAATTGCCTCTGAAGAGAGTGTTGGACTGGGAATCAGAATGCACTATGCTCAGATCATACCTTTCTGTTCTTCCCACAATTTATACCCTCTCCAGGACCTCTTCAATCCAGTGACACTGGCCTTCTTGCTGTTCCTTAAACAAGAGGCACCATCTCCGAACTCCAGGCATTTTCACTGGCTGTCCCCCATACCTGGAATGTTCGGCCTCTTTATCTCCACTTCCCTACTTCCTTCAAATCCCAACCAAAATTTTATCTTCTTGACGAAGCCTTTCCCAATCATTCTTCATTCTGGTGCCTTCCCTCTGCTGATTATCTCCAATCTATCCTGCTTGTATCTAGTTTATAAATCAGTGTTTGCATATTATCACCTCTGTTGCACTCCGTTGTATTATTAGACTCAGTATGTATTATCAATGCTTAGAACAGTGCTTGTACACAGTAGGTACTTAATACATTTTATTGACTGATTACCTCTGACATTTTAGGAGCATTGACAAATGGCTTAACTTCCCTGAGCTCCAGTTTCTTCATCCAGTATAATAATACCTATAGGGTACTCTCCTCACAAGTTTATTGTGAAGCTCAGATGAGGTGACAGTATGGAAAGCTCTTTTCATAACTTCAAGTTTTTGCAACTTAATCATAACCTCTCAAAACTCCAAGCTATTTGCTAAGATCACAAGTTCTAGATGACTTTCTGTTCTACATTCGTGAAAGGAGTTTCCACACTTCCAGACATCAGTGAAATCACAGGTCTGGCCAACATAATGTGAAGGGCTTTGGAAACTTAAAATTGCTTTGTAAACATCAGTTATTATTATTACACTACAGGACTTTGGGGTAGCTTCCCCAAAGTGCTTGCTTCTACTTTTGGGCAACTGTGTGTGTGTGTGTGTGTGTGTGTGTGTGTGTGTGTGTGTGTGTGTGTGTGTGTATATAACTATAATATAAGTGAGAATATGATCATAAAGTAGGAGAGGTCAGAATGAGTGTTGGGATATATGAGAAGGGACACAGATCACTTAGAGTCTTTAGAAGTTTTATGGAGGAGTTGCCACAGGGAATTCTGGGCTTTAAGGGAAGGGAAAAATTTCAACAGGTGGAGATGGGGGTGGGGAGTAAGCTAGTTGTAGGCATGAGGACTGATTTGTGCAAAGTCATGGCTGGGGAAAAAGGCACAATGAGATTGGGGCACACTGGTTTCTTTCCTCCTTTCCTCTCTTTTCCTTTATCCTCTGAACCTCCCTCTTTCACTTCCAAATTGTAACCAAACTTCCCTTCATTCTTAAACTCTGAGCTTTTGCAGTTGCTATCTCCCATGCCTAGAAAGCTCTCCTTCCTCATTTCTACCTTTTAAAATCGCTAGCTTCCTTTAAGACTCAACTGAAACACTGCCTTCTGCATGAGACCTTTTCTTCCCTTTCTAGTTGATAATGCCTTCTCCTCTAAGGTTGTCTTATATCTGCTCTGTATATATCTTTTATATACCTACTTATGTACAGGTTGTCTCCCTCCATTAGAATAGAGCATTTATTAAGTACTTACTGTTGTCAGGCAGTGTGGAATATATAATACAAACAAAAAGAAAAACAGTTCCTGCTTACATTCTAATTGACAAAGACAGCGCATAAAAGGAAACTGAAAAGGTTTTCTTTTTTTGGGAGGGGTATTCAGAAAAGTCCCAAGTCAGAAGATGAGTTATATTAGACTGTAAGCTCTTTGAAGGTGGGTACTATTTTCAATTTTCCTTTGTGTCCCCAGAATTTAACTTAATGCCTGACACCCAATGAATCCTTAATAAGTGCTTTGTAATGGATAAATTTTTATTTCAAAATCTTTTTTTTTTCTGCATTTAGGAAATTCTTCTTTCTGGAAGACCCTTATATATCCCTGTCATTATCCCTAGTTCTGCTTGCTTCTTCTCTCATGTCTCCCAACACATGGGAGTGAGGCGGAGGAGTGGCAATGTCCTTGTTTCACCCTGTGACCTGTGACTCTTTTTGCTGCTGCCATCACTCAGTCAATTTGCCTCCTTTGAGATTCACTTCATCATCTCTACCATGTGATCCACTCCTTGTTGCTGTGATCTTGCCTCTACTTCACTTACCCTCCTTTTTCAAGGAGTTTAGTCCCTGGCTCACCTTCCCCCCCTCCAGACTCAGAAACTTTATGGATTTTGATTTCTCTTTAACCAATCTGGATAGTTCATCTAAGTCCTAGACTTTCATAACTATTAATTTCATTCAGTACCTCCATACCTTATAATCAGCATCTTTTATAACTGTGCCACCTATATAATTTTAAACTCCTGAAATTCCCCTCTCTGAACATAATCTCCTATCTTATCTCTTCCTCTCCATCACTACTTCTAAATATTCTTGCCCTCACTTCAGCTTCCAGTCTCTCCATCTCTCCCTGTTTTTATCTTCTTCTTAATTGAGACCGTAAGGTCTACAATGGGTCTCCTTTTCCCCCCCGACTGAAATCCCTTCTATATTTTTACCCAACTCTTTATTCCTAAGTGTGAGCAAGACGTGCCTTTTTCCCCAAGGTTCTCTATCTGTCCGCTTCACCCTTCCCGTTCATTTCTTCTAAGAACTTCCCCCATCAAACATTCCTGATTTCTCCCTCTTCTTCAGTATCTCCTAACCTCTTTTACTTCTGCCCACAAATATGCTTATTTCTACTGGATCTTTTAAAAAAAACTCCTTCATTTGACACTGCCATATCATTCTATTTTTTCCTCTCCCTACCAAACTCCTAGAAAGAAGTCTCTATATGTAGCTCTCCTAATCCCTTATGGCTTCCGACTCCACTTGACTGAAAGTAATCAATGGTAAGCAAGGTAATCGATGTTCTCTTAACTGCCAAGTTTTTTTTTGCTACAACTGACCATGCTTCTCATTTGAACCTACTTACATTGCTGCTAGCCTGGTGCAGATGGAAAAGAAAGCATCAGAACATAGAGAGCCTTGAGTGATAAATCCATTCTATTTGTTCCCTACCTTAGACCTCAGCATCACTCAGAACTATGTCCTATCTAAAACCTTGAACTCTGAGCTTTAACTCTGTAATTATCTACAACATGTCCTTCATTTCCCTCTCCCTTAATTCCTACCAAATGCCCTCATTGTGTCCTTTGAGCCATTAATTCTTCCTTATCTTCCTATTTGCTCCTTCACCCAGGGGTCATCTCCTGTCATCCTGATCTATATCTTGCCACTGGACCTAGATGGTTCCAGAGGAGAAAGTGAGGCAGGTGACTTTGCATAGCCTTGCCTCACTTAAATCCAGTTTACTTGCAAGTCATGGCGTCACCTTCGTGATATGGTCCTTTTCGAGAATGAAGAACAAACAACAAAAACAAGCTCCCTCACCCCCATCTAGTTTTCACTTGTGTCCCTATACACCCCGGAACAGATGGTCAGTTATTTCAATGATTCTTTAAAGGCCATCCTAGATTCCCTCAGTCTCTATATGCTGTGCTTGTTTCTCAGCCTTGGTCATCCCCATCCTGCCCTTACTGTTCACAGTCTTCTTCTATACCTTAGACCTTCTCTGTAATCTCACCCATTATTTACTCCTTCCCTCCTGTCTCGGAAAAAGAGATGTTCTTTCCACTTGGCCCTTGGTCCTCTTGAAAACTTTGTTTTCTCGATCATCTCCTGTCTCTTGTGCATCTTCATTTTTTTTCTTTCCATTTTACCAGCTCTTTCCCTTTGCCTACACTGTTTTACCCTCTCTATCCCTTTAGTCCCCCATTTTAAATCTGTCTTTTAATTTCTAAACTTCTTGAAGAAAAATAGGCATTATTCTCTGGTGTTTGCCTTTCCCTATTCCACTTCCTCCTCACCCAACGAGAGGATTTATTTAATTAAAAGTTTTATTGATGTCTTTTGTTTTCACACCATAGTTATTTCCTACTTTACTACCCTGCCCCCACTGAATCCTTTCTTCTAGCCAAGAAAAATGATGAAGGAAAACCCACTGACAGCTGTCAGTTAGGATTGTATAAACCTTATTCTTCAACTGAGCTTCTCTAAAATGTGCCCCAGGACCAAGATTGCTCTTTCCAATTAACCAGAATTCCTTTTAGCTTTATTTTCATTTACATTATTTTAGTCACTATGTACAGTGTCCTCTTTCTTCTGCTTATTTTATCACATCAGAGATCTGGCTTCTGAAGTGACTCAGAGGTTGAGTCTAACTGCCTCATTTTGAGGAAAGTAAGGCCCAGGGAGACTATGATTTGCCCAAGGTCTCCTGGGTAATAAATATCAGAACTGGGATGTGAAACCAGATCCTCATGGCTCCCATCAGCTCATACAAATATGTATGTGTATTTCTGAATTCCTCAAATGTGTTATTTCTTATGACATGCTAGTATACCATTATATTAATATAAAACAATTTATTCTGTCATTTTCTATTTTGGGCATGTACTTTATTTCTTCTAGGTTTTTGCTACCACAAAAAAGTGTTGCTAATTTTCTTATCTATGGGAACTTTGTGCCTTTGAGTGTATACTTTAGAGTATAAAGCTTGTAGTGACATTGCTGGACCAAAGGATTTGCACACTTTAGAGAAATTTCTCAAATAATTGTTTCTCAGAATGACTGGACAAATTCATCATTCCACCAGCATTGTGTAGTGTGCTTGGCTTCCCATAGTTTGAGTAATATTGACTGTTTCTGTCTATTATCATCTTTGCCTTTGTGAGATTAAACCTTAGAGTTGTTTTTAATTAGTTTTAGTTTTATGATTTGTACTATTCATTCATTTGACCCTTGAATTTAGAATTTAGAGCTAGAAGGCACTTGAGAAATCATCTAGTTTAGGGGTTCTTAACCTTTTTTCTATCATGGACCTTTTTGGCAGCGTGGTGAATTTTTAAATGAATTAAACAAAACAAACAGGATTGTAAATGAAATCAACTATATTGAAATACAGTTACCAAAATGTATATTAAAACAGTTCAGGGCTCCCAGGTTAACACTAGAAGGACCAGGTATGTCAATTGACTCAAAAGTAAATTTTTTTTTGAATCTTGAAACTGAACACACATAAGTATTTCTACTTCATGTTTTCCATAGCTTTGTTATCAACATTCTTTACATTACAAAGAATTTTTAAATAATAAAAGAAGTAAACCATATAGTTCTACCTATAAAATCTAGATTTGTCAAATATGTTTAAGGCTTGCAATGAGATTTACATTTTTTTTTCATTTGATCTCAAAATCCGTTTGGGGGTGTAAGGTGTGTAGGTATTATTTCTCTTGGAAAATCAGCTTTTGGACCCAACAATTTTTTTCAGATATTTTATTTTTTCCAATTACATGTAAAAGTTTTTTAAACAGTCATTAAAATTTTTTTTTCATATTTTTTTCGAGGCAGTTGGGGCTAAGCGACTTATTTAAGTTAATACATTAAGTTCATACAGCTAGTAAGCGTCTGAAATTGGGTTTGAACTCAGATTGTCCTGATTCCAAGGCTGGTGCTCTGTATTCACTGTACCACCTAGCTGCCCCATTTAAAAAAAATTTTAAGTTCCAAAGTTTTTCTCTCCCTCCTCCCCCCCACTTAAGAAGATAAGCAATTTGATGTACTATATACAAATGCAGTCATACAAAAATGTTTCCATATTACTCACATTTCAAAAGAAAATAGATAAAAAAAAACCTCCAAGAAAAGTAAGTGGAAAAAAGTATGCTTTAATCTGCATTCGAACTATACTAGTTTTTTCTCTGGAGATGAATAGAATTTTTCATCATGAGTTCTTCAGAAACATCTTAAATTATTTATTGCTGACAATAGCTAAATTATTAATAGTTGATCATTTACAATGTTGCTGTTATTGTGTACAATGTTCTCCTGATTCTGCTTACTTCACTTTGCATCAGTACATGTAAGTCTTCCCAGGTTTTTCCAAAATCATCCTGTTTATAATTTATTATCCCACAATAATATTCCATCACAATCATAACCCACAACTTGTTCAGCCATTCCTTAACTGATGGGCTTCACCTCTATTTTCAACTCTTTGCCAAGGGCTTTCAACTCTTTGGACTTTTAAGAGCTACTGTGACAAACTAAAAATAGAACTTTCTGGATTACTAGATCGCCTCATGATCTCTTCTATGGATTATCGTTGTATTACTTTGACATATTTACGGTATCTTGGTATGACACAATGAAAAAATTTCCACAGATCTTCACCACCTTAAAAAAAAATTGATACAGATGGAGAAACTGAGGCTGAGGGAGGTTAAGTGACTTTTCCAGGGTCACAGCCTCCCAGCTAGTAAGTGTCTGAGGCCAGATTCAAACTTAAATCTTCCTCCCTTCAAGTCACTGTACCACTTAGCTAATCTTGACTGAGACTTCCTAATATGTGACCTTGTGAAAATAATTCATCCTTTCTGAGCCCCAATTTCCTTAGTGGTAAAACAAAAAGATTGGACTAGATCAGGGGTTCTTGAAGCACTCTATATGCTAGCTTTATTCTTATTATTGAATGCAAATGATTTCCGATTTCAAATCCAGTGTTCTTTCCACTATACAATCAAAGCAGGTGTGTGTGTGTGTTTGTGTTTGTATCTAGAGTAAACACAAAAGTGGAATGGGCTGTCTAGTGTTGGGTTCCCCTGGCATGAAGGGAGGTCTTTAAACCAAGGCTAGATAACTGTTAGGCATGTTGTTGTGAGGATTTCTTTTGGGTATGGGTTAGTTAGATCAGGTGGCTGCTGAGGTCCCGTTTCAGCTCTTAAAATCCCATGATTCCCAGAAGGACATTGATCCAACTTTATTCTGGGCCACTAAGTGCTCTGACCCCTGACCAAAGCACACGAATTGAAGTCCAAACACTTAACAGCTATGTGGATGGAATCCGGTTAGTCTAGGGTATGAGCAATACTGACCTGAGACTGGGTTCATTTGCATTGGCAATAACCCAAGGAATTTGGGGGCGGTGCCACTGGGATAGGAAATGGATTTGTAATTGCACCAATTCAGGTAACTCTTAGATTGAGAAATTCCCTTTACCTATGTGAACAGTGCCTTCTCAGAAACTTCCTGTCGATTTCTTCCTGGTTCCTCAGACTCAATCTAGGTGTCTTATTCAGCTCACTTATTCTTTATTCCCCCCATCCCTCACCCCCGCCACCTCCTTGCAATCTGGGGTCAGGGCCTGTTAATTTCACCTTTTCAACATCTCTCTAATACACCCCATTCTCTCTTTGGACACTGCTGCCACTCTAGTGCAGGCCATTATCACCTCAGTCCTGGTCTATTGCAATAGCCTGCTGGCAGGTCTGCCTGCCTCAAGTCTCTGCCAGCTCCAACCCATCCTCTGTTCAGCTGTCAAAAAGATTAACCCAGGGTACAGATCCTCGTCGTCCCTCTTGGATCAAATACAAAGTCCTCTGTTTGGCATTCAGAGCCCTTCATAACCTAGGACCCTACGCTGGCTTTTCTTCCCTCGACATTGCTAGTCTTGTTATGTTTTCCTCTCTGGCATGTATTCTTTGATCCAATGACACTGGCCTCCAGCTGTTTTAGGAACAAGACATTCCACCTCTCAGTGTGGGACATTTTTCGCTGACTGTTCCCCGTGCCCGGAATGTTTCCCCTCCTCATCCCCTTCTCCTGTCTTCTTTCGAGTTTCACCTAAAATCCTACCTCCTGCAGGAAGCCTTTCCTGATACCTCTTAAGTCTGGTGCCTTCCCTTTGTTAATTCTCTCCCATTTATCTTAAACATAACTTGTTTGTACATAGTTGTTTACTGCCTCCCCGGTTAGATTGTCAGCTCCTTGAGGGCAGAGATTGTCTTTTGCCTTGCTTTGTATTCTCAGTGCTTAGCACCATGCCTGCCATAGTAGGCATTTAATAAATGCTTATCGACTGACCAAAACAGTCTAGAGAGTTGCCTAGAGCACAGAGAGGTTAGGTGTTTTGCTAGGGTGTTGGAGGGATTTCCTGGTTCCAAGACCAATTCTCTGTCCATTATCCACACTGCCACTGAATCACCCCAGTAATAATCAGGGAAGCATTCAGTAAAGGCACACTCTTTGATGCATGTCCTTCTTCTGGGTTGGGCCCTAGTGGCTGCTGCCCCCATGTGTCAAGGTTTTGCTGATCCCTGATTTAGTGAGTAACGTCTTTCCTGAAGTCAGCGTAAGCTTGTAGTGCAGTCAGCATAAGCTTCGTTGAGCTATCGCATGAGGTCACATTGTATTTTTCCCAAATTAACTTTGTTTTGAGGGTAGGGAAAAGTAGGAGAGGGAATGACCAGTGCATTTTATTTCAAAATGACATGACAATGTCTGGCACATAGCAGGTGCTTAACAAATATTTATTGAATTGAATTAAATCATTTGTTGTCCACTATCCCTATAGGACTTTTTCATGTTTATATTTTATGAAGTTGAATAAGTCACAACAGTAGAATAGTTAAATGGTTTGTATTAAGGTAACCTTGCAAAAGAAACAGTTATATACATAACAAGAGTGGTGGTTATGTTTCCCTATTTTAAAAATGCTACTAGTGGGTTGTTGAGTTCTATTTAATTTGTTTTCAGTAAATCTCTTCATTGTACTCTTACTCATCATTCTATTATTCCTTAGACTGTTTATGAACTTGCCAGTGGTCAGGCCCTTGTTGGTGAAACTCTTGGGGGTAGGAGATGGGAGCTCTTTCTGTCCACATGCTAAGATAGAGGTCTGAGAGGAAATGGTCAAGGTTCAGAGCTAAGAATGCAAAACCAGAAAATGGAGACTTTTTATGGTCACTGGTCAGTTAGGCTTGACTCTGCTGCTTACTACCTTGGGACCTCAGGAAAGTCCCTTTTACTTTCTGAGTCTCAGTTTCCTCCTTTTGAAAAGGAATTTGGACTAGATGATATCTCAGGTCTGTTTCAGCTCTAAAATCCTCTTGCTTCCCATGAAAGTAAGCTCCTTGTGGATAGGAATGCTTTTGTTATGTTTTTAGCTTTATTTCCTCAGAGCCTAGCACATGCTTAACAATAATAGTTTTGTTCTTTCAGATTTGCAAAGCCTTTACAAATATTATTTCTTTTGATCCTAATGATTATCCTGGGAGGTAGATGCTAAAATCATTCCATTTTAGAGATGAAGAAACTGAGGCAGGTAGAGGTTGAGTGACAAAGCTTAGTAAATATTTGAGAGTGGATTACACCTTGGGTCTTCCAGCTCTGGAAGTTGGAAAGAGCTGAACCTGCAAACACTTATGAAAAAGAACATGTATATGTCTCAGTCATTCTTTTTTGTCATTCTAAGCTCTTTCAGACAGGTTTTGTTTCTGATCCTGTTCTGTGATGATAGCTTTAAAAATAACCTTGTGCAAACAACTTTGTCCACTTAAGAAGGTGATAAGGAGGAAAGAAATGGGGGATAACTTGGATTTGCCTAATAAGGTGCTGGAATGGGGCGGGGGGGGGGGGAATCAAACCAAAATCCTGGAATTAGTCTCGGTGAACTTGTGTTCAAATCCTGGTTCTGATACTTTATGATTTGTATAATCTTGGGAAGGTTACTTTTTCTCCATTGGCCTCAGTTTTCTCATCTATAAAATGAAGAGATTATATCGAATAAACTCTAAGAGCCCTTCCAGCCTTAAGTCACTGATCTGAGGATCCCCTCTGATGGAAAAGAGATGATAATGGAGTTTCTAATATAGATATCTGCTATGCCTTGCAGTGCCTCCGGGCCCCTTCCCTCCCCTCCCCTTTCCATTTCTGCTACATTTGGATCCATAAAAGAAGTATTGAAACAGCATGCAACAAGGTTGTGAATGTGCTGGATCTGGAGGAGTCGGAAAATGGGGGTTGGAATTCCATCCTGCTACTTAGTTGCTGTGTGACATTATGCGTATTACTGAATTTCTCTGGGCCTCAGTTTTTCCATCTGTGAAATGTAGGTAATTGCACAGCTTCCCTCACAGAGGATGTTCTTCCTCTCCTCTTCTCCCTCTCCCCTCCCCACTTTCTCCCTCCCCCTCCTCCACCCAGCTTCTCTACCTCTTCGCCATTATAAAACTCCTGAATGCAGGGACTGTGCTGCATTCATTCTTTGGCTCCCCCTCCCTCTACCTCTTACAGAGGTCTGTATGAAACTCTGTAGGTGCTTAAGAAATGAAAGAATTTCTTTAAAATATCTTTTAATTCAAACTTCCTGAGAATCCAGTCCAGGCTTCCTTACAAAGGAATCCCAGTTAATGGAAATTCACTATATAGTCAGTTTTCTTTCAAACACAAGTGGCTCAAATCTACAGCTTCCAAAGTCGGTCACCATGTGCCACATCAAAACAAGTCCTATCATCTCATTTCAAAGAGGCAGCTGAGCATAAGTGAATAGAAGTGAACACTTATCTCACCTGACCACCCAGCTGGAGCCTGTTGCAAAAGGTCACTGGGAGTGCTTGGCTCCCAGGCCTGTGCTAGATCATTTCTCCTGCATTGAGAGGCACCTTTGTGGGGAATGATCACCCTCTTTCTTTACAAAGTGACAAATGTGATGATTCCCCTTGCTAATCCATCAAGAAAGCAATTGGAATTAGACTCATATCACAAGCAACAAATCCCAGATGCTGGTTCTGGTCCTAAAAGCTTCAAATCTTCCTGTAAATCTAACTGTGCTCTCTTTTGCATTAAGGTTGTATGTGGGTGTGTGGGTGTCTTATCTTCCTTAATAATAAATAATTCACATTTATATAGCATTTTAATGTTTGCAGGGCACTTTTACAAGCATTAGATCCATAGAACAACTCTATGAAGTCTTATCATTCCCATTTTATAGATCAGAAAACTGAGGCCTAGAGAGGTTTAATTGACTAGGCTCATACAGCTGGGACATGTTACATATCCAAGAGTGGATTTTGAACCTAGGCTTTCTGACAAAGTCTACCCCTCCATCCTCCATTATTATAGTGCCTTGCTGTTTCCTTACTCAATACATTTCTTCTAAAATATTCATTCTGGTCACAGAAATGTACCTACTGCTCACTTAGGCCTTAGTGCCTGTCAACCTACATTTCTGTCTCTTTCAATATCTTGATTCAACAGTGATTTCTAATCTGTGGTGCATTTTTTTTTTGGAGGGCAATTGGGGTTAAGTGACTTGCCCAAGGTCACATGGCTAGTATGTGTCAAATGTCAAATTTGAACTCAGGTCCTCCTGACTCCAGGGCCGGTGCTCTATTCCCTGCACCACCTAGCCACCCCTCTGTCATGCATTTTTAATCTTTCAGTCACCAATGGATCCTTGAATGGACAGTTAACAAATATTTAAGCACCTACTACCAGGCACATTTGACAAAAAAAAAACAAACAAAAAACTTCCCTTTACCTTTCAACCATGGCCGACCACTATCACCTCTAATAATAAATCATAATTAATAAACAATATTAAATAGTGATAATAATAACTAGCATTAATAGAATGTTTACTGTGTGCCAGGCTCAGTGCTAAACCCTCTACAAATATTATTTTCTTTGATTCTTATAACAACTCTGCAAGATAGTGCTCCCTATTTATTCTTCTTCTCCCTATTTTAGGGTCAAGGAGACTGAGGCAGGCAGTGATCAGATGACTTGTTCAGGGGTCACAAAGCTAGTAGGTGTTTGAAGTCAAATTTGAACTCTGGTCTTCCTGACTCCAGACTCAGGCTCTATACATTGTGTCACCTAGATACCTCCATTTCTTTCCCTTCACTGTTTACTTAACTTCTCTAAAACAAATAATTGTACTTATTCAAAACCCAGTCGTAACCTATTCACTATTCACTTTGTCCTCAACTCCTTTCAATCAGATTTCTGCTTAAACATTTTTTTTATTGTCACTAGTGGCATCAGGATTGCCAAATCCATTGGTCTTGACCTCTGTGGCTGTTTGACACTTGTGACCATCCTACCCAGTGGCTTCAGAGACGCCCCCCCGACCTGCCTTGGTACATGTCCACCTGGATATCTAACTGGTACCTCAGACTCCACATGTTCACAACCCAAGTTCATTACCTTTCCTTGTAGACTTCTCTTTTGGATGTCATTTCTGTCTGTGGTACTGACATTCACCCAGTCATAGGCATCTGCCTAAGGAAGGACAGGCAGGCTGCCCCGGGCCAGAGCTCCTGGACTGATGGCCACAGGGATCAGGCCTGTGAGTGACTGTTATACTTCCAGCCTGGGCGAGATAGAGGGAGGCCTGGTTTCAAAATAAAATAGGACAAAATAAATTTTCTAGAAAGTAAAGACAGAATGTGAGGGTGATCTTGTGAGATCATGATCTAGAAAACTAGATTAGATTTAGAAACAGAATATGGAAATGTCAGTATTTCTTAGCTCAGATTTTCACTTATAAGAAAATGAGCAAAATAAATACAATAAAGTTTTATGACACCATAGCTCCAGTCAGGTTCCCATTCATCAGTCTGTCAGGCTGTGTTTCCAGGCTCCAAACTATGGGGATCGTATCTAAATGAGAAGTATTTATAGCTCATTATCCAGTAGAATCAAGGCACACAATGTTAAATTAGATAGATCATGTATTAGCCTTGGCACGTGGCCTAGTGTACTTGATGGTATTTATTGTCTAATTAGACCTATGACGAAATTCTCTTGTGGTGATAAATGGGGTGTGGTTTTTCTTTCTTTTTTTTTTTCTGTCTTGTTCTTTTGATATAATTCTTTTTGGATGCTTTCATGGTTTTTTGACGATAAAACGAACCTGAAAATTATAGCAATTCCAAGTCTTAGGAGTCATTAATATTTTCTTATCTCTTCTGTTAAGGCTGGGAGTGGGAAATCAGATTACGTATTTCAATAGCAGAATTTTAATGCTTGTTGAATTTTAGTACTTTGTCATTATTTTACTTAGTTGGAAAATTTCCTTGGACTGGCTTTGGTAGCTCATCCATACCTATAATTCCTGATACTGGGGGTGGTTGAGGCTGGTGGGTCTTTTAGGCTCAGGAGTTCTAAGCTGCAGTGGGCTAAAGCCAATGGGGTGTTCACACTAAGTCTGGCACCAATATGGTGAACCCCTGTAAGCTGGGGTGCCATGGGGCTACCTAAAGAGGCATGGACTGGATCAAGTTAGAAAAAGAGCAAGTAAAAGCTCCATCAGTCAGCTGTCGGATTAAGTCAACAAGTGGCTACTGCACTTCTAGCCTGGGTAAGATAGGACCCAGTCTCAAAAAAAAATTCTTTTAGATACATTTATTCTTCTGTCCATCCATTTATCCAAAAACATTTCAGAATGGAGCATTTCAGAGTTGGGAGTTTCGAGGCTATATAACTATGTACCTGTGCAAGATTTTCTTCTGCCATACCTGACAAATGGGTTTTACTTGAAGACCTCCTAAGATAAGGAACCCATCCCTCCAGAAGCATTTCATTTTGGTTAGCTCTAAATGGTAGGATGATTCTCTTCTAGTAAGTCTAACCATACCCACTTTGTGACTTTCACTCATTGCTCTGGGCTTTGCCCTCTGGGACCAAATGGAACAAGCCTAATCCCTCTTCCCCATGATAGCCCTTCAAATTCTTGGTGACCTCTATCCTGGGATTTCATAGTTTCTCTTCTTCAGTTTAAAAAATCCCCATTTTGTTCAAGCATTCCTAATATGGCATTAACTCAAACTTTTTAGGATCCTGGTTTTCGTCCTCTGAACATTCTCCATTTTATTACAGCAGGGACCTTCCTAAAGGGTGGCATCCAGACTGAACACATTACTCCACACTCAGACCTGGGCACAGTGCTAACAGCAGGGTGCTCAACTCCCTCCTTGACTCTTTCAGGTCAGCCAAAGTTCACATTGGCTTTCTTGGCTGCTGTATCATACTTTTGACATGAGTTGAGCTTGTAGTCTCTAACCCCAAAGATCTTTTTTTCAGATGAACAAACCTCCATAATCTTACACTTGTAAAGTACTAAGAGGTTACATTCATCCCTGTTAATTTCAGCTTAATAGATTTAGCCCAAGTGTACTAGCCAGTCAAGATTTATTGGCATCCTGCCTCTTTCTATGTTTCCTCTACCCTGGTGCCCTCTGTAAATGTGATAAGCTTTCCTTCTATGTTTATCAAATTTGCATTCATTATAAGGCAGTTCTAAGAGCTGAAGGTCTATAAAGACAAATAAGATATTATCTCTGAACTTGGAGAATTTCCAGCTTCATAAAACATGTACACAAATCAACATACTACAGTGTACAGTGTGATAAATGTATGAGTGGTACAGAATGCTGAGACCTCCTTAGGAAGGAGTCTTTTTGGCTTGGTGGTAGTGAATATGTCAATTAAAGATTTGCCCAAGTACACATTTATCATTTTCTTTCATTTTATGACTCTACAAGCAATAAGTGATAGTTGATACATCTCCAGTTTATCTCCTTTGTCTGGCAAAGGTAAACGAATTGTTCTGCATTTTACCACTCCTCCCCACCCTCATTTTTGGACTTTTGTGAAAAGTTTCTGTATCTTTCCTTCCCCTGGTTTTCATAAATATGCAGCTATTATGCAATTAAATGAGGTTTCATGAGATAGTGTGGCTGATATATTTATAATTATTTTAAATGGTTCTGGGAGTCCAGAGGGATTGGAGAACTCATTGTTCCTGTCTGGAGTTTGGGATGTTGATATGTTGGTGGGGAGCTCCTCACTGCTCCGTCATCACTACTGTTGGTGGGAACAACCTGGGTTTCTAGGAACTCAGTGAAGTTCTTTGTGAGAATTGGGGAGAGGGTCTGAGACCTTGCCTGTATTACTTTGTGGAAGAATGGACTTGTAGAGGAACCTGCAGAATGAAGCTTCCTCAGGGGCAGGGAATACTTTTTTGTCTTTGTCTCCCCTGAGCTCACTGTCTGATTGAGATGCAATTGAATTTTCACAGTTAATAATAAGAATGATGGTACCAATAATGGACTGCTTGGTGTTGTGTCATTCTGGCAGAGGGCTAGATTTGGACTCAGGGAGACTGAGCTTGAATTCCTTGCCTCTGAAACCTACAAGATGCATAATGGTAGGCAAAACATTAGCCTCGCTGAGGCTCAGGCAATGAAGACCTTACACACAGATGAGTGGCTGATCAGCACTAGCAGAGCTGCTTTCCACATAGGGAGTTCTCCTCCCTAGTGGGATTCAAACTTCTGACCCGTTCCTTTCCTTAAGCAGTAGTGGGGGCCATGGCCAGTCCTGCTGATCTGTATCTTGCTTCTGGACCCGGGTGACTCTAGAGGAGAAAGTAAGGATGGTGACTTTGCACAGCCCTGCCTCCTTTAAATCCAATTCACTTGCAAGTCATGACTTCCCTTTCCTGATGACAGTGAAGGACAAACAACATGTAAGAGTGAAGATAGAACCTGTTTGCATAGTGAGCACTTTTCTAGTAAATGCCCTATGGGCTGGAGGGCTAATTTTAGCTCACTACAAATGTACCCACTTCTGCAGTGGGCCCCAGAAGGCACTCACAGATAAGCATTGTGTTTCTCTGGCTCTTGCATCTTTAAGGTCCTGCACTTTTCTTGAGAATGTTTTTCTGTTGTACACTCTCAAAGGCCATCGGCATTCCTTTACACTTGGTTTGATTCAGAATTGTGGGAATTATAGCTTCACTGTTTCAGCCTAAAACAAGTGGCATTGGGATGTTTGAATCTCAGGAACGCTGGTTAGTATTCTAGGATCGTGCCAACTTCAGAAACTGTATGTTTGATGTGGGATGCTTGGCCAGGTAAGCCATGGCCTGAAAAACTAAGGTTACACTTAGTACTTTGGCTTGAGCTTAAGGTTAGTGAGGGAACGTTAGACAGCATTCATTCCCTAAAATTCTCCAGCACTTCTTTTTCCCTCTTGCAGAAAATTTTCAACATTGGAGATACCAACCGTGATGGGCGGCTGGACTTTGAAGAATTTATGAAGTACCTTAAAGATCATGAGAAAAAGATGAGGTTGGCATTTAAGAGTCTGGACAAAAATAACGACGGTATGCTTCATTTTTCCATTTACTCTTTGGTCTATGAATGGAAGCTGTGGTGGACAATGTGTTTAGTTTCTTACTGTCCCTGAAAGATTAGGAAAGAAGGGAACAGTGGTAAGAGTGCACAGGTTGGTTGTGGAGCTAGAGAATCTGGGTTCCAATTCTGTGTCAGACACTCCTAGTGTCGGTGTAGTCATAATGTCTCTGGACCTTAGTTTCCTCATCTGTAGAGTGAAGAGATTAGACAGGTGACTTCTGATGTCCCCAATATGTATCCATGATCCACGTGACTCCTTTTATCAGTCTAAATATACGTGCAGCAGTGTCTCTGATTCATAAGAGTAGCTTCTGGTTGACTCTGTTGCTTGTATTACTATAACTCTTACTTTATCAGCAGTGAGATATTTCTTAGAAGTTTAGTTTTGATTTGGCCACCCAACTGAGGCAGACAGTTTAAGTGACTTGCCTAGGGTCACACATCTGGTAAGTACCTGAGGGAGGACTCGAACCCATGTTTTCCTGACTCCAGATCCAGCATTCTACCCCACTCTGCTACATTGCCTCAAAATTTCATTTGAGATAGGTTCAGTACCTGCCTCACCAAGTTTACTGTTGTTTAGTCATTTGGGTGTGTCTGACTCTTTTTTTTTAAAGCAATCGGGGTTAAGTAACTTGCTCAAGGTTACAAGGCCAGTTATTTCTGGGTGTGGTGCTAAGTGTCTGAACCCGGATTTGATCCCCAGGTCATCCCGACACTGGGGCTGGTGCTCTTACTCGCTGAGCCACCTGGCTGCCCCTAAGCAATTGGGGTTAAGTAACTTGCTCAAGGTGACATGGCCAGGTGTTTCTGGGTGGGTGCTAAGTGTCTGAGCCCGGATTTGATCCCCAGGTCATCTTGACACTGGAGCCGGTGCTCTTACTTGCTGTGCTACTTGGCCGCCTGTAGCAGCAAGCACCCCAGTGTCCCCAGGGTGCCTGCTCACACAGGTTCTTGGATCTGCTTTGTTAAAGGAAAGCAACTCAAAATGGGTTAACAAGCTTACTTTAATCAGTCAGACATATATCGTTTACCTTGTTCGGGAGAAAAGGTCAGCACCCTGAACCTCAAAGTATACAGGCATAATTATCAAGACAGAAACATCAAGTAGACAGATTTCCAAACTGTCCAACCATTACATCCATACCCAGTCAACATCTGGGTTTCCACATTCTGGGTTTTTTCAAAGCCGGGGGACTCTCAACAACGGCTTCCCAGAATTCAGATCAAATCACAAAACACTTCTCAAAGTGAGTCCCAAAACAAAGCTACACATCAGGGCTTATATAGCCTTCTCCTGGCTCAGAGAATGTAACAACCTTATTGACTCACTGGCCAATCAAGAAGTATCTACTGAAAAACAAGCCTCCCACCCCAGGCTTCAGGTGCACATTAGCCTAGGGGCAGGGAAGATCTTTAAAATTTACATTTCCATTACACCGCCCCATGTCTGACTCTTTTTGACCCCATGCACCATAGGGTTTTCTTGGCAAAGATACTGGAGTGTTTTGACATTTCCTTTTTTGGTGCATTAAGACAAACAGAGGTTAAGTGACTTGTCCAGGGTCACAAGACCAGCAAGTATGTAGGGTCAGATTTGCACTTGGGTCTTCCTGACTCCCACTAAGTTAGTACAGGGAAAAAAATAAAAAAAATATTGTGGAATAAAACAAACATTTCCCTAAAGTAGTATAATAAAAAAATGGTTGCACATGAAACTGCAAATCTACAACTTCCTATTCCTTTTAAATATACAGCAGTGTTATTATGTAAATTTCTTTTTTTGATTCACTCCTTAGAGATGGCCACCATTAGATACAAATAAGTTATATATATGTAAAATTACTCTATACATACTTCTATCAATCAATTCTTTCTCTGGACAAAATTTTAATCGGAGGATGAACAGCAAGAACAGTTTGCAAGGCACTGCCCAGGGTCAGGGGAGAGATACAAAGACAAAGACACTTGTTAACCTTAAGGGCTTAAATTCTGGTAGGGGGAGATTTGACATGTACACAATAAATATTGTTACAGAATAGAGGCTTCTAGGTGGTGTAGTTGAGTCCTGGACACTGGAGTTGGAACCCTGCCCCAGACACTGCCAGGCGTGACACCAGCCAGGTCACTTAACCTCTCTCACACATAAAATGGGGATGATATCCCCATCAACCTCTGAGGATTAAATGAGATAATATATGTGAGATGTTTTGTAAACCTTAAAGCATGAGAGAGATATCAGCTGTTATTAGAATCTAAGGATAGAAGGGCAATTTAACATGCTTCAAAATTAGATGAAGGGTTAAAATCACCACCAGCTTCTAGAATCAGCAATTCATGGAGGAGGTGGCATTATGTCAGCAGATAGTGATAGGAACATGGCATTCTAGGTGCAGACAACAATATGAATGAAGGTGCAGAGAGGGGAAAGTGTGGGATAGATATATCTGAGAAATGAGGAGTAATCAAATGGGTTGGAGTACAGAAGGAATAGTGTAAGCTAAAGCTAGAAAGTTAGGATGGAGTCATATAATGGAAAGCTTGGAATTAGTCTAGTGAATATCTGTTGAGAAAATATTGAAGAATATTATTATTTAGCATCCTCTGCATTATGTCTACCACAATGCCAGCTGAGTATGTGTGATAAACACTAGTAGTGTACTAGTAAGTACTACCAATAAATACTTGTTTAAATTGGATATCAGTTGATTTGCTGGAGGATATGGCTATGAATAGAGTCATCGCCACTGTCTATTTTTTTCTAACAGTGTTTAGTTAGGGACCTTACTTTTCTTGTTTTTTTTGTATGTAGGACTAGTGAAGGACTTCTTATTGAACTGACAGTTTTCTAGAATACTGTGATGTTTCACAATTTTTTTTGCTACCCTTTGTTTCAATTGGTGAATATTTCTTTTTTTCAAGGAAAAATTGATGCTTTAGAAGTTGTCCAGTCTCTGAAGATCCTAGGCATAGATATTTCTGAACGACAGGCAGAGAAGATTCTTCAAAGGTTAGCCCTTATTCTTCATTATGATGTAATCTTAGTTTCCAGTTTACTCTCATGTTCCAGAGGCCAAAAACTGCAAATGTGGACTTTAAAAAAAAATCCTTGCACCAACTGTTCCTCTGTCTGTACCTCTCTTCTCTTTCGCTTTCCTTTCTCCTTTGGCTTGCATGGTTTTTTTTCAGGACATCACAGACTTAGAGCTGCAAGGGGCCTCAGAGACTATCTTGTCCACCCTGTAATTTTAGAAATGAGGAAACTGATGCCTAAAGAAGTGACTTGCCCAAGGTCACCAAGGTAGTAAGAGTCAGAGGCAGGATTTGAACCCAGGTTTTCCAAGTTCAATTTCAGTGCTCTTTCTACTATACTAAATCGCCATCTTTTTTGATCCCAGGTATTTTAATTTGTCTCTGTCTTTCTCTCTCTTGAGTAATCAATTTCTTAAAGGTTGTATAATTTTTTTGCTCCTTTTTATAATGTTACTTCATTGACTATCTCAGTTTTGTTACATATAATAGGCATCACGTAATGGTGGTGATGCTGATTATCAGGCACCAGCTTACAGATGGTACTCAATAATTGCTGTAGGTCGTCAGTGGACTCATGATTCCTAAAATGTTTAAAATGTTGGTTGAGGGTTAATTGCTTGAAAAGAAATTCTCTCTCTCTTTGCATCTCTTTATAGGAGAGTGGGACCAGCATTCAAAGGAAGGACAGGGGATGGTGCTATTTAGCTTAGAGCCCCCTCTTTTCTTTAGAAGATAAATATGACTTCTTGCAAAGCAATTCTATGATGAATGATACTTTGATACTTCTGAATGTCTGTGACATCACAGGTGTGGATACTCCCTCTGCCTCTGAGTTTACTGCCTATGTGTGCCTTCTTTAGGAAGTTGAACTGCTATGTTTGAAACAATTTACCAACATATTAAAGGATAACTATAGGGATCAGGCCTGTGATTTCACTGGCTTAGGGAGCTCTTAGGAGGAAACCCCCTCTGTAGTATAGGTCTTAGCTTCATAGAGCCCTGAGAAGTTAAATGACTTATCCAGGGGCATACAGCCAGTTTGTATGTGTCTGAGCTTGGGAACTGAACCCAGATGTTCTTATCTTTAAGACTGGCTCTATTTATTCCACTGTGCCACCTCAATTAAAGCTATTATAGTTCTATTAATTAAATAATAATTGCTATCCCTCTCCACCAAAAATAAGTAGAGAAACTGAAAGTCTTATTTGAAAGTATGAAAAGAACTTTGAACATCATTTTAAAAACAGAACAAAGAATCCCCAGAGAAAAGCTATGTATTGAGCCTAGCGACTCTCACTTTTTTCATGTCATGAACCCCTTTCGGGAATCTGTGAAGCCTATGGTACCGCATTCTCAGAATAATATTTTTTCTCTCTTTTTAACTTTTAGTTTACATCATTTATTTCCACAAGATTTTGAGTTACAGATTTTCTCCCCATTTTTCCCCTATCCACCACCCCAAAATAGCAATCTCACTGAATATCCCCTCCCCCAATCTGCTCTCTTCCCTATCTTCCCTCATTCCCTTTCTGACTTTCCAGTAGGGCATGGTGGATCTCTATGCCCCCATGCCTGTATATCTTATTTCCCAGTTGCATGTAAAGTAAAAGTAATAATAGTGTGTATATATATGTGTGTGTGTATGTGTGTGTGTGTGTGTGTGTGTGTGTGTGTGTGTGTGTGTGTATAAACATTTGATTTTAAAATTTCGAATTCCAGATTCTTTCCCTTCCTCCCTCGTCACCCACCTTTACTGGGAAGACAAGCAATTCAATGTAGGTTGTACATGTATAGCCAAGCTAAACATTTGCATAGTGGATATATTGTGAAAGACTGACTATATTTCCCTCCATCCTATCCCACCCCCCACTTGTTCTATTCTCCACTTTGATCCTGTCCCTTTTCAAAAGCAGGTGCTTCTAACTTCCCTCCCCCCTGGCCTGCCCTCCCTTCCATTACCCCCCCTCTCATCCCCTTCCCCCCTACTCTCCTGTAGGTTGAGATACCCTATTTAGTGTGTATGTCATTCCCTTCCTAAGCCAAATTCAATAATAAGGTTGACCCATTCCCTTTTGCCTTCCTGTTCTTCCCCTCCATTGTAACCATTTTTCCTTGACTCTTCTTTATGAGATAATTAACCTCATTCTGTCTCTCCCTATCTCTTCTTATTAAATTCCTCTCTCACCTCTTAATTTCACCTTTTAGGTATCATCCCTTCCTATTCAATTGGTCCTGTGCCCTCTGTCTATGTATACCTGTACATATATACACACACACTCACATATGTATTCATATGCCCATATACCCTCCTATATATATATATATATATGTATACACATATATACATTTCTATTCCCTTCAACTATTCTCATACTGAGAAGTTTCATAAGTTAAATTATTGTTTTTCCATGTAGGAAGATAAATAGTTCAACTTTGATAAGTTCCCTATGATTTCTTTTCCCTGTTTACCTTCTCATGCTTCTCTTGCTTCTTGTATCTGAATGTCAAATTTTCTATTCAACTCTGGTTTTTTCATCAAGAATACTTGAAAGTCTTCTATTCCACTGAATGACCATATTTTCCCCTGAAACATGATACTTAGTTTTGCTGGGTGGTGATTCTTCGTTTTAATCCCAGCTCCTTTGACCTTCAGAATATCATATTCCAAGCTCTTCGATCCTCAGCGTAGAAGCTGCCAGATCATGTGTTATCCTGATTGTGTTTCTACAATATTGAAATTGTTTCTTCCTGGCTGCTTGTAATATTTTCTGCTTGATCTGGGAATTCTGGAACCTGGCTATAATATTCCTAGGAGTTTTCTTTTTGGGATCTTTTTCAGGAGATTATAGGTGGATTCCTTCAACCTCTATTTTTCCCTCTGGTTCTAAAACATTAGGGCAATTTTCCTTGAGAATTTCTTGAAAGATGATTTCTAGGTTCTTTTTTTGATCATGACTTTCAGGTAATCCAATAATTTTAAAATGATCTCTCCTGGATCTATTTTCCAGGTCAGTGGTTTTTCCAATGAGATATTTCACATTGCCTTCTAGTTTTTATTTGTTTGGATTTGTTTAATAGTATCTTGATTGCTCATAGTCCCTGGCTTCCATTTGCTCCAATATAATTCTGAAGGAATGATTCTCTTCAGTGAGCTTTTGAGATTCTTTTTCCATCTGGCAAATTCAGCTTTTTAAGGCATTCTTCTCCTCATTGCCTTTTTTGAGCCTCTTTTGCTATCTGAGTTAGTCTATTTTTTAAGGTGTTATTTTCTTCAGTCAGGTTGTTGACTCTTATTTCATAATTTTCTTGCATCATTCTCATTTCTCTTCCCAATTTTTCCTCCACTTCTCTTATTTGGTTTTCAAAATCCTTTTAAAGCTCCTCTGTAGCCTGTAACCAGCTTGTATTTTCCTTGGAAACTTTTGGTGCAGGAGTTCTGACTGTGCTGTCTTCTTCTTTGTTCCATGCTTTGATCCTTTTTGTCCCCAAAATAGGAATCTAATATTGGATTGCTCTGTTTCCTTTGCTCGCTCATGTTGCCTCTTGATTATTTGACTTTTGAGCTTTTTGCCACAGTAGAACTCTGCTACCAGAGTGGGGAGCTTTCTAATCACTGGGGTTTTCTCAGCTGCTGGAGCTATTAGTTGGGTGCCCTCTCTGAAGCCTCAACATGCTCTGGCAAACTGGTCAAGCACCCCAGGGCCTCTACCCTAGACCACAATCCAGATCCAAGCAGGTTAGAGCAAGAGCGATTACCCCTAAGACTGGTCACTTGGTCCCCCTACAATCTGCAGGCCAGGCGCTCTGAAGCAGCATGGCCATGGAAGCTTAGCTGTTTCTCACCCCAGGGGCAAAGGCCAGACTGCACTCCCTATTACAGCAAAGTCTACACTGACCTCTCATTTTGTCTTTGACATCTACGGATTGATAATTCTGGAAACCACCACAGCTGCTGGTGATCTGAAGTCCCTCCAGCTGGTGGCTGATCAGGCCGCCCTGGGGCTAAAACCTCCGGCCAGCCTGGGGCTGGGGTCGGCTCCCAGAGTGCTGCACTGGCCCCTTCCTGCTGGCCTGCTGGGCTGTCTTCAACGGGAGGTTAGTTTCTCTCTGTCATTTTGTGGGTTCTGTAGCTCCAAAGTTTGTCTAGAGTAATTTTTTACATGAATTGGAGGAGGCGGAAGCTGGAGCTGCACAGAAGTCCTGTTTCTACTCCACCATCTTGACTCTGCGCCCCCAGAATAATATTTTTTTTTGCTTTTTTTTTTTTTGGAGGGCAATTGGGGTTAAGTAACTTGCCCAAGGTTACATGGCTAGTTTTTTTTTTTGGGGTGGGTGTTAAGTGTCTGAGGCCGGAACTCAACTCGGGTCCTCCTGACTCCGGGGCTGGCGCTTTACTCAATGTACCGCCTAGCCGCCCCCAGAATAATATTTTTAAATGCATAAAATAAAGTATCTGAGATTACAAAGGAAATAAATTATGTTGAAATGCAGTTACCAAAATATATTTTAAAAGCCACCCCAGGTTAAGAGCCCCTCCTTTGGCCAGTCTTCTAATGATGAGTAACCCATTCATGGGTCACTCCTTGGCCAACAGAGAATATTACTAGGTCCATACACCAGGCCTTTCCTTGGTAAGTCCTGCCATGATTTATGCTTTGATGGCATAACCAGGGTCAGTTCTGTGTCCTGATCAGTCATTAGAATACTCTCTTAGTGGAGTTTAGTCAGTGAGCTATATCTCAGTAGACTGAAAGCAGAGATTTGGTTGTTGTCTGTTTCATGGCTGATTTCTCCCTGCCACCCTCCCCCAACAGGTATAACAAGGAATATTCAAGAAACCACTGCTGATAAAATTAGTTCTGTCAGGACCAGAATGTGGTTTTCTCAACATATGCCCAATCTGAGTAAAAGACTGTACTAGAGGATTAGTTAAGTAGGAACATGAGTATGACATTGTAGATGACCATAACTTCCAATGAAGGAGATTTGTAATGATGATTTATCCAGCAGTCATTTTACTAAAATGGCAGAATTTGTATTTGTATAATTCAAGAGTCTTTCTTTCAAAGGTACATTATTTTGCCTGCTTACCCTTCATTTACCATTTTATCCAGGAATTAGAGAAATAGTCTGATTATAGTTGGATTTATAATCATGTGACCTAGGTTAAAATCTTCTCTCTTCTCATTCTTTGTGACCCTGGGCATTTATTTAACCTTTTTATGCCTCAATTACCATTACTGTCAAATTGTACTAACTTTATCAGGGATTCTTAACCTAGGGTCCATGAATTTGTTTAAAAATTTTTTTGGTAGATTGGCTATTATGACAATACAGGAAAATTATAAGTGTTGGAGATGACGTGGAAAAATTGGAACACTTGTGCATTGTTGGTGGAGTTGTGAACTGATCCAAACATTCTGGAGAACAATTTGGAACTATGCCTAAAGGGCTATAAAACCGTGCATACCTTTTTACTTAGCAATATCACTTCTAGGGCTGTATCCCAAAGAGATCATAAAAATGGGAAAAGGACCCACATGTGCAAAAGTATTTACAGCAGTTCTTTTTGTGGTGGCCAAGAATTGGAAATTGAGGGGATGCCCATCAATTGGAGAATGGGTGAACAAGCTGTGGTTTATGAATGTAATGGAATAGTGTTGTTCCATAAGAAATGATAATAAGCAGGACGACTTCAGAAAAACCTGGAAAGACATATATGAACTGATGCTGAGTGAAGGGAGTATAACCAGGAGAATAGTGTACAGAGTAACAGCCACATTGTTAGATGACTGACTTGGATAGACCTAGCTCTTCTCAGCAATACAAGGATCTAAGACAACTTCAAAAGGCTCATGATGGAAAATGCTATCCACATTAAGAGAAAGAGTCTGAATGCAGATCGAAGCATACTATTTGCTGTCTCTTTTTGGTTGCTTTGTTTTTTTCATTTTTCCTGTTGATTTTAATTCTTCTTTACAACATGACTAATGTGAAAATATGTTTGGTGTGAATGTATATGTATAACCTATATCAGATTGCATGCAGTCTTGGGGAGGGAGAAAAAACTTATAACTAAAAATATTCTGGAGGTGTATGTTGAAAACTAAAAATACATTAATTAATTTTTTTATAACTGATTTTCAATATGATCTGTTTCCTTGGTAATCCTCATTATTTTATTTTGTGTATTGAAAAAACATTCTGAGAAGAGGTGCATAGGTTTCACACTGGACTGCCACAGGGGTCCATGATACACAAAGAGTTAAGAACCTTCCTGATTTCAAAGGATTCATCTAGTTAGGAGTGTCCTGGAAATGTTTAACAGCTGACTCTCTGGAAACAATATGTATTCACAACACACTTTGACATTAAATTTGCACTGTTAACTTTTTCTCCATCATTTTCTTACATTTAGGCAATCAATAAAATGGTAAATCAAGCACTGATTTGGAGCACTTACTGATTTCTGAGGTGCAAATGCTCACACTGAAAATTTGGTTCTAGCACACCCCTGATTTAGTTCTAAATTAGTGATTCTGTGATTCCTAGTGATTTTCTTTTAAGTGAATACTATATCCTGTTCACATCAAAAGCCCTTTTCATATCCATTATTAAAAAGGATAAAGTGTATGTAATCATTCTTAATTTGAAGAGATCAACACTATGCCCATGATAGAAGAATGGAAATATTGAGAAGTGCTAGATGATCATAATTGAGTGAGGTTAAAGACCAATGGAAGAGGTCACTGAAAATGGATAAGAGGGACCTATTATTACTCTGGATTGGTCAATTATGCTAATTTGATTTGTGACAGTTGGCTTATGTATGTCTACATTCTATTTTATTTTCAGCATTGATGCTGATGGGACAATGTCAATTGACTGGAATGAATGGAGGGACTACTTTTTATTTAATCCTGCTGAAAACATTGAAGAAATAATTCGCTTCTGGAAACATTCTGTAAGTAAGACTAGCCTTTGTGTTTTGTCAGGAAGGCGTTCATGTATTACCTAAAAAAAATTGGATGATTCTGTGAACTTCTAACTTTATGCTTCATCTTGTTATCAAAGATCTCTAAGGCTGCTTGACCAATGTAAGTAATATCCGCTTTGGTTGAATAAACCCTGGGAAGTTGCAAGAGGTGCCCACTGCAGAAGAGTAGTGTCATCTGTAGCCAGGAGGTAGCAACTGTGGTTTGCTGAGCTGGCAGAGGTGTGGTGAGCTCTTTGCCCTCCAGGAAGTTCATGAGATTGGGCAAGATAAGTAAAGAATGGCACCCTAAAGCTGGAGATTGTAATCTCTGCCCTTTGATCCTGCTATCTTTGGTCTCATCTTGGATCTACTATTTAGATCCATGGAAACAGATTTCACCTAAATTCTTCTCTGGTATTTGGGAGGCCTCCAAACTGGACTTTCCTGTGCTTGATGCACAAGTCTTTCCCACTCACCTCAAAGCCTGAATTAATTTTTTTAATATTTGTACTGATGAATCATTTCCTTTTTCCATTTCCTGCTCCTTACCCAACACCCAGAGGCAGGCCTCACTATGGTGAGCTGTTTGTTTCTTAGCCTAATAGACTCTGCCCATGGCCTAGCTCTTCTGGAGAGCCATGTGACAGGAAATTCAGCTACCCAATTAATTCAAGTTTATCCCTTGTACTCTGGACTGCCCTAGGGAAATGCAGGGTGATATATCCATAGGTAGAGTATCAGCCAGGTAATCCCTGTAGTACAGAAGATGAAGAGGTCTATTGATTTTGCACTTACTGAAGGGTAATGGGTATTTTCTGAAATTTTGCTTGAGATCCTGAGTGTTCTGGTTGCTTGAACTGGTGAAACCACTTTGCAGAATAATTTGCCAAATTAAAGCTCATTTCAGTTCATCCACTTGGCATTTCACCTTGAGCTGCCTTTTTATTATGTAGCAAAACTTTTAAAACAATTGAAGGATTTTGGTACATTAGGTATATTACTAAATGATCTTACGATAGACTAGAATTAGAGAATTTCAGAGTTGCAATGTACTTGAAAGGCCATTTAATCCAACTCCTACCTGAAAAGGAATGACCTCTCTAACAGGGGTGTCAAACAGTGCAACTCCCTGAGTGTGGCCAGAACCAGATTAAAATGTAATTGGAAATAATTACCAAAATAAATATAAATACAACAGAACATCCATAATGCAATATAGTGACCCCCAAGTCTATGTGAGTTTGACACCACTGCTTTGCAAGATGAAACTCGTGGCTGGCCACCCAACATTGGCCTGAAGACCTCCACAGCCCTGAAGTTTGACTTGCAGTTGGATCACTGAACTTGAAACAAAGTGGCGGTTGGCGAGATTTTTCAAATGAATCTGTTTCCAATAACTGTTAATAGATGTTGATGAAATTAGGCTAAAAAAGATCCTTCTACTGAATGAGTTCTACAGTTCACAGAGCCCCTTGTATAGTGTATGTTGAAGGCTACATCTGTATGAAGCTTCAGAATTATTTATTCATATATTTTCATCTATTCTAAAAATTATTATTACAAATCAAGAGACATTGTTGCATAGTGAAAAAGAGGTCTTGAGGAATCAGACCTGAATTTGAAACCTAACCCCAGCCCTAAGTATATGCCCAGGGAGAACCCACTTAACCTTTCTGAGTTTCTGTTTTTCCGTCTTTTTTGTTTCAACCTGTGATTTCGTTCATATGAGGAGTTCCTGGTGAGGAAATTGCCTCCACCATTGTAAATCTGGTAGGCATCTAGGTGGTACAGTGGATAGAATGCAGGGCCTGGAGTCAGGAATACTCATTTTTGTGAGTTCAAATACTTGATTTGATACTCACTAGGTCTTGTTAATCAAAAACAATAAGGACACATAGGGAATCCAGTTTGGGGTGCAAACAAATTATATCAACTGTAGGACTGGGGGGGGCGGTTTCTTCCTTGACATGTTTCCAGACACAGTGGAAAATGACAGCTCATGAAGACAAGTTTAGGGGCCCTCTTAACACTGTGTGGCCCTAGGCAAGTCACTTAACCCTGTTTGCCTCAGTTTCCTCATCTGTAGAATGAATTGGAGAAGGAAATGGCAAACCACTCCATTATCTGCCAAGAAAACCCCAAATGGGGCCATAAACAGAGATGAGTGAAAACAGCTGAACAACAAAAAGCTTTAGGATACTATGCTTTATTTATCTTGTCTGATCTCATGAACTTCCTGGAGGGCAAGGATCTCACCACACCTCCCTACAGCTCAGTTGCTACCTGCGGGCTACAGATGAGATTACTCTTCAGCAATGGGCACCTTTTGCAACTTCTTGCAACTGTGCATGACCAAAGTATTTGTCACACAGCCTTAAAGATCCCCGAGAACGTGGTGAACATATTACAGAATTAGACGTGACTGAGAAACAACTAAATGTATACTGCAACTGTTCTACCACTGAGAGTCTTGGAGATTAGTTGAAGTGGCTTAATCAGGGCTACATAGTCACCAAATGTCAGAGGAAGGACTTGAACCCCCAGTTTCTTGACTCTGAGGCTGGTTCTCTACCCATTACAATTCCTCTCATTTTTATAAAGTGAGGAATCACACCTGTAGTACCTAACTTAGGGTGGTTTTGAGGGTCAAATGATTGATGTGTTTATGTGTGTGTGTATAAAAATGTATGTATATATACGCATACATACACAGTACTGTTATCATTCTCATGGGCTGTTGGGAGAAAAGTCTAAATTATGAAGTATTATTTAAATGTGACCCATGATTACAAGAATTCTGTGACAACGTACTCTAGATAGTGCAAGTATTATTATCCCCATCTTACAGATGAGGAAATGGAGGCTCAGAGATATTAAATGATTTCCTAAGATCCTGAAATATTTGAGTGTTTTTGAGATCCAGGACTCAGACCCCAAATTTCTGACTCCAAACCCACCTTGTAAACTGTAAGACTTATAAGGAAAGTTTTTTGGTAAATCATCAAACACTATAGAAATTTAAGTCATTCTTATCAATTACTATTAATATTTTTTCCAGTAAAGTCCTTCTACGCTACCCCATTATGGAAGAGAGGTGATGCCAGGCAGTGTTAGTGGAGTATATACACTGATGAATTCTAGAAAGACTTCAAGTATGGGTGTGGCAATGACCGCTCCAATTGCCATCCAAGGACTAGCCTGGCTAAGTTCTGAGAGGTTTATCATTAGGTTGGCTAAAAATTGCTGCATTTTTCAGCCTCAGCCACTCAGGAATACCACATATTAAGGTATTAGAAGGATTGTGATCTGCATACAGTGTAGAAGTACCCACATTAATGAAATGATCTATTAATATATTTAAGTCAAGTCACTAGAGGACTTAGTTACTAGTACGAATTTTTTATTTGTGGTTGTGTATGGGAGCCCCTTGTATTACTTACCTAAATGAGAAACTGTTGATTTCATTCATGTAGGCTACTCTCAGCAAGGGAACTCCTTCCACCAGCAAAGATTGCAGCCCATCTATGACTTGGCTAAGTGGAAGGAAGGTTCCTGAGGTACACAGGGATGAAATTATTTGCTTAATCAGAATTTTAAACTAGGTCTTTCTGATTCCAAGTTTAATATGCAACACTGGGAGATACATGGAAATAATAAATAAGATGACCCCTTAGGGGCCACTAGTTGGTGCAGTGGATAGAGCAAGGGCCCTGGAGTCAGGAGGATACTTGCTAAGACTCTGGATTAGGGTTACTTAACCTTAATTCACTTAATAAGCACTTCATTGCCCTCCCCCACCCCCAAATAAAAATGACCACTGTTTTCATTTTTACCTGATGGTGAAATTAAAGATTTACCTTCTACTATAATTTTTACTATATTGGCCCACTTGGGTTGCTTTGGGAATTGTTGGGTTCTGCCTTATTTATGGTCTTCCAGTGGAAGCTGGTGACCCTTTGTTAGATGTTTTGTAAAATTCTTGCATTATCAAAATTATTCTAGTTTAAAATATGCTGATTGACATAGTACAGTAGTATACTGTATCTTTCTAAACATAGTATAATATTATTGGCCTATACTTATGCTCAGAATGGTCATGGAGAACAACTGTTATTTAAAAACGATAACATCTGTATGCTTTCGCTGAACAGCATTTATAATTGCTGCTTGTATCAATTTTAAGTGAGCTAATACTTGTAAATAGGTTATTTAAAACAGTTTATGCTCCCTTCTTTATTATCTACAAAAAAGAGGTCGATCTTAATTGTGTAGATGAAATTGATGAAATAATACTTGGCTCTTAAAAAGAGCTAAAAAAAATTTGATCTCAATGATCTATTTTAAATTGTATTATAATGGAACTTTTCTATCCACTTTAAACAGGGGATTGATATAGGGGACAGCTTATCTATTCCAGATGAGTTCACAGAAGAAGAAAAGAAGTCTGGCCAGTGGTGGAGACAGCTCTTGGCAGGAGGGATTGCTGGGGCTGTCTCACGAACAAGTACAGCACCTTTAGATCGATTGAAGGTCATGATGCAGGTGAGTGTATGGGTCATGAGAACGGGCAGATGTGGTTCATTCTAAATTCTTCATTGAAATGATGTGAATAATTGTTTTCTTTTTTGAGAGAACATTTTTGGTTTTTGTCAGTTTATTTATTTTCAGTTTACAACATTCGGTTCCACAAGCTTTTGAGTTCCAAATTTCTCCTCCTCCTCCCCCTTCCTCCCTCCCTTCCTTCTCCCCAAGAGGGCATGCAGTCTGATATAAGCTCTACATATACATTCAAATTAAACATATTTTCACATTAGTCATGTTGCAAAGAGTAATTAAAACCAATGCAATGAACCCCAAGAAAGAAAAAACAAAACAAAAAAGAGAGAAAGCAAATAGTATGCTCCAATCTGCATTCAGAGTTTGTAATTCTTTCTCTGGATGTGGATAGCATTTTCTATCAGGAGCCTTTTGGAGTTGTCTTAGAACCTTTATTGCTGAGAAGAGCCAAGTCTATCAAAGTTAATCATTGCACAATGTAGCTGTAACTGTGTACAGTGTTTTCCTGCTTCTGCTCCTCTCACTCAACATCAGTTCATATAAGTCTTTCTAGGTTTTCCTGAAGTCTGCTTGCTTATCATTTCTTATGGCACAATAGTATTCCATTACATTCATATACCACAACTTGTTCAGCCATTACTGAATTGAAGGGCGTCCCCTCAATTTCCGGTTCTTTGCCACCACAGCAAGAGCTGCTATATATATGTTTGTATATGCGAGTTCTTTTCCCATTTGTATGTCTTCTTTTCCCATTTGTATGACAGCCCTAGAAGTGATATTGCAGCATCAAAGGGTATGCACATTTTATAGCCCTTTGGGCATAGTTCCAAATTGTTGAGAGAACATTTTCAAAAATTTTTGCAACATAATTTGATATTCATGTTCATTTGACTTAGTTTTGAAAATTCACGTCCTTAAGTTTGTTTAGCAGATTCCAGAATGAATAAGACGCTAGTCCTGCCCTCAACAAGGTTACAATCTAGAAGCAAGAAAAGCTCTGTCAGTTTTAATTTATTCATAGGAAGTAACTTAGTCTATTGCCCTGTGTATTACATTCTTTGCTTTATTTCAGAGTGACAGACTAAGAAACTAAGAATGCTTATCTTATAGAGCTTAGGGGAAACAGGGTTAGCTGTCCTCAAATCTTTTAAGGGCTGTCATTTGGGTGGAAATTACAGGGAAGTAGATTTTGGCTCGATGTAAGGACAGATGTCTAGTAATGTTAGTATCACACACACGTATTTTACTTTCCTAAGCTTGTGTGGCTCATAATTTGAACGTTGTTCCTTTGCCCTAATATTTCAAGGCCTGGTGGATAAGTCCGTACTCAATTACTTTATAGATTTGAATTATGTGATCTCTCAGCTTTTGCCTTTTTCATCTTTCTTAAATTCTTTTGATCCATATAATTCCCCCTCTCTTGACCTCTCATTATTATTGTCCCCTTGGATTATAAACTGCAGAGAAAATAGAGGGTTTTATATACAAGTACTTCAAAAAAGTAACCATCATGCAGGTTTTTAATGAAAACCCTTTCCTTTCATTTTTAGGTCCATGGTTCAAAGTCAAACAAGATGAACCTAGTTGGGGGATTTAGGCAGATGGTAAAAGAAGGAGGCATCCGGTCCCTTTGGAGAGGAAATGGTGTGAATGTCCTTAAAATTGCTCCCGAGACAGCCATTAAATTCTGGGCGTATGAACAGGTAAAATGTTATTTTCTATCTAATTTATTAATAGTTCTTGAACTTAATTCCCCCATCTTCAAGATGAATAGAATAGAATAGGGAATGAATAGAAGAGAATAGGGAATGCAAGTTATTAAATGTGAATGCTAGCTTAATTTTTCTTAGTAGGTTAAAAAAAAACACCAAACCTTTTTTGCTCTATTTGACTATCTTTCTGGATGTAGAAAGGACTTGTACTCTTTGTGGGAGGTAGGACTAGCAGACATCTGAGATCCTTTATAACATTTAATTCTAGTTTTTAATAACTGATTAAAAATTAATTAAGAGTTATTGAGTATCCAATATTTTTAAGATTACTTGTGCCAAGTAATTAATGGTTAAGCTTTATATAGCACTTTATGGCTTGCAAAGGGATTTATATATTTTATATTATCCTCACAAAATCCTGTAAGGTTGGTACTACTATTACCCCCACTTTATAGGTGAGGAAATTGAGTAAGGTTAAATGACTTATCCAGGGTAACATAGCAAATGTCTGAGGGAGGCTTCAATCCAGGTCTTCTTCACTCGAGTCCAGTGGTCTGTCTGATAATCCATGTTTCCTCCTACTGAAAGATCCACAGAGGTACAATTCTTGTGCTGAAGTTTAGAGATGACAAACCACTCCAGTATCTTTGCCAAGAAAACCCCATGTGGGGTCACAAAGAGTCATACATCTATTTAAGGCATGTAGGTGGCATAATGGATAGTGCTGGGCTTGGAGTCAGGAAGACTCATCCTCCTGAGTTCAACTCTGACCTCAGACATTTAGGGTGACCCTGGGCAAGTCACTTAACCTTGTTTGCCTCAGTTTCCTCGTCTTTAAAATGAACTGGAGAAAGAAATTGCAAACCACTCCAGTGACCCCAAATGGGGTCATGAAATGTCAGACATGACTGCAAAATGACCAAACGACAACAGGGAAGATAAAGCATATAGTCAAGTAATGTACTACAAAGTGGAATATGAGAAGTATATGAGAGAAGTATGAATGTGGTCCTCTCAGAATTCACAGGAAGAAGAAAAAAATTCTGGTGGGAGGAATCCACAAAGATTTCTCAGGTGATATTTGAGCTGAGCCTTGAAGAATGGGTAAGATTTCGGTAAGCAGGTGGCAGGGGAGGAAAGAAGGAGAGGATATTTTAGGAAGAGGGAATACAATTAGAAGCAAAAAAAATGCATGGTACGTGGTTGGGTCAATTAAGAGCACAGAGAAATGTAAAGAAGTGTAACATAGGCAGGTAGGAATCAAAATTGTGGAGACCCTTGGTGAATTCTGAGTTGGGGAACCCGGACTTTTTTTAGTAGGCAAGGTAGAGTCTTTGAAGGTTTCTAAGAAATGGAGTGATGGATATTTATGTGAAATGGGATCAGAATCATTACTTCAGGAGATTAATCTGGCAGTATTGAGTAGAAGAGACCAGGAGGGGAGAGCTGAAGAACTTCATGGGAAGATTCATATTAGAAAAGACCCACATTAAAATAGAGCTGAAATACTTCAGTGGACCTTTGATTTAGTTGATGTGGTTGCACCCTCCAGTGATGCAAGTAGCAGCCTCTCCTTGCCTATCTGCCCATCTGTGCTATCGGTTTGTGAGTGTGCCTGTTAAAACAATGATTGCATTAATTATGAATGAAAAAAAGCATTTATGATGTGCAAAACACCATGCTAAGTGCTCGCGGCAATAAATAGAAAAATAAGACTGTTCCTCCTCTCAATGATCAAGCCTCGTGTCTGGAGGCTAGATGACAATTTATTTGTAGTATAAGGGGGATGCTTTTGATGGATGAATTGGACTAGGTGACCACCAATGTCCTTTCTGACTCTCAAATTCTGTGATTCTGTGAGTAACAGGCATTCTTTTTTAGTTTTTGTTTTATTTTTATTTTTTTGCCTTTTGGAGGGCACTTGGAGTTAAGTAACTTGCCCAAGGTTACACGGCTAGTTTTTTTGTGTGGGTGTTAAGTGTCTGAGGCTGGAACTGAACTCGGGTCCTCCTGACTCTGGGGCCGGCACTTTACTCACTGTACCACCTAGCCACCCAGTAACAGGCATTCTTTAAAACTGAGTGTTATTGTGTAAGAAGTCTTCACTATAATTTTCAGGATTCAGCTTATTTTTTAATTGGCTTTATTGTATAAGATAAAGATTTTATTCCATTGACAAAATGTACAGAGTTAAGCCTGTGGATCTGAAGAGATAAAGAGAACACAATTAAATTTTTGATGCGACATGTTGTACATTTTCTTTAGATCACTTGTTAGGTCTCAGTTTGGCTTGATGTTGAGAGGAGTGGCAGGAGAGATTTTTCAACCATGGGCTTCTTGGATAGCTGCAGGCACAACTGTGTTCTGACATATTCTGGCCATTGTTCTATTCTGATTTTATTTCTTTTTTTTTTTTTTTAATCTTCACTGTTTGTCCTAGGCCATCTATTACTTGAAGTGGAATTTCCTTCTGGTATTTCTATCTCCTCAGGTGTAATTAAGTGACTGGTCAATGTCTTCACAAGTGACAAAATGCTCTTGGGAGATATGGGATGAATTCCTTTGATCAGTTTAATCAAATGAGGGGCAAAGAAAAGCTGGAATGATAGTCAGCTTCTTAGCTAGACCCAGGATATTGTCTTCATCCAAATGTTTGAGGATTTGTCCAATTGTTTTTTTCTGAATTATTGCATTTCTAGCGTGTATTTTAGGTCAGAGGAGGCAAGCTCATAGCAAGTGACCCTGCAAAAGTTCTGCCAAACTAGATTAAAATGTAATTGGTAAATATTTAACAAGAATGAACAAAAACATGGTACAACATAGATAATGCTATTTTATGGTTTTCTAAGTATCCAACCTGCAGAGATCTGTTTCTATTTGAGCTAGAGTTTTCGGTTATTTATGTGGATTTAACATTAAGGAGCCACAAGATTAATGAAAACCTAGATTTATTGGATAAAGACTGTCTTTCAGCGGTGTTTAGAAATTCTGGCACTTTGGCATCTTTGTTAATTTATCTTTGGAATCATAGTTTATGGATGATTAATGATGTATTTGTCAATTAGACAATAGCTGAGTGGTGAGCATTATCTCCCTTTACTTCTTTATTCTGTTGAGGCAGTCATTTCACGTTACATATTCATTCTTTTCCCTTGTGCTTTTCCCCTTTCTTTTCTAACTATCTAAATTCTACTCATCCATCAAGGCTCAGCTTACAACCCATCTCCTCTGAGAAGCCTTCGTGGTATGTGTGACCACTGGTTTGCAGAAGAAACAAAATAAAAAACCAAAAAACAAGTTTTACTAGAGTTATGCTTTATACTTTTATAAAAATAATAGCTCATGGGACGGCCAGGTGGCGCAGTGAGTGGGAGCGCCAGCCCCGGAGTCGGGAGAACCAGATACTTAACACCCACACAAAAAAACTGGCCATGTAACCTTGGACAAGTTACTTAACCCCAATTGCTTAAAAAATAATAGCTCATATTTATATAGCATTTTAAAGTTTGCAAAATGCCTTTCATGTGTCATCTCATCTTATCCTCATAACAAAAGAACATGATAAGCTAGATGTTATTGTTATCCCATTTTACAGATAGGGAAAAAGGAGACAGAGTCTTTAAGTGATTTGCCCAGTGTCATATAGCTAGTAAGTGGATGAGGCAGGATTAGAAGCTGGGCTTTTCCTTCAGCTCCCCAAATCCAGTATCATATCCACTGTGCTATGCTGTTCTCTCATTTCCTCAATTTCACTGGTGTAGGAATCAGTGTGAAGCATTTCTTTGACCAAAACAGATCATGACCACACTGTGTCTTAGATGGTTTCTGTGAGTTCCTGTGGTCAAAAAGGGCAGCTAAGTGGGGATAGAGGGCCAGGCCTGGAGTCAGGAAGACTCCTCTTCTTGAGTTCAAATCCGGCCTCAGACACTTACTAGCTGTGTGACCCTGGGTAAGTCACTTAACCCTATTTACCTTAGTTCCTTATCTCTAAAATGAGCTAGAGAAGAAAATGGCAAACTCCTCCAGCATCTCTACCAAGAAAACTCCTGATGGGATCATAAAGAGTCAGACATGCCTGAAAAACGACTGAAACAACAGAGTGGTCAGAAAGGTTCCCCCATCAGGGCATGGCCAGGGTTCTGGCTGGTTATCTTCGGATGAGGCTACTCCTTCAGAAGCAGTCTATCACATGCTTCTCCAGTAGTACAAGTCTTCCTGGCTTGGTAGGACCTACCAGAACCCCTTCTTTGAGTTATTGTCTGTTGTTCCATCTGTGGAAATATGACTCCCCTTCACACAATGAATATTCCAGCCAACCCAGACTACTGACTCTCCCTGTAACACAGTGTTTTATTTCAGTGACCCTCCTTTGGAGTTTACTTGGTAATGATACCAGAGTGGTCCTTCTCCAGCTCATTTTTACAGATGAGAAAACAGAGGCAAACAAGGTTAGGTGACTTGCCCCAGGTCACCCAACTAGTGAGTGTCTGAGGCCAGATTTGAGCTCAGGTCTTCTTGACTCCAGGCATAGCGCTTTGTCCACTGTGCCACCTAGTTACCTCCTACATCTTTGTACTTTGGGCCAACTCCTGGGAATGATAGAGCACTACAAGAGGACATCGGATGGCTGCCTTCAAATATTTGAAAGCCTTTCTTGTAGAAGAGAGATTACAGTTATTTGTCCCCTGAGGGCAGAACTAATAAAAGCAGGGTAGCAGCTGCAAAGAAGCCTGTTTAATCGGGATGGGAAGGAGACCTTCCAAACAATTGGAGGCACCCCAAAGTGGATCAGATAGCTCCCAGGGCTGGTGGGTTCCCCCATCATGGAAGCCTCTGAGCAATGGACGGCCATTGGGCACATGACAACCAAGGGCATAGGTAACTGTCCAGTAGACAGTCTCTGAGATTCCTTCTTGTTCTGAAATTCTTTGATTCTGGGGTTCAGTTTTGCTTAACATCCCAGTAAATTAGTGTACAGGCATCCAAACCTCGCATGCTCTTCTGGTGTCTGTGTGTGTTGGCCCAGCGTTTATCATGTTGCTGCCAGAGTTTAGCACAGTTCCCGGAACATAGTTGGTGCTTCAGAAATGTTTATTATTTGTCATGTGCTAGGCACGATGGGAGGTGCTAAAGCCCTCTTTGCACTTAGGGAGCTTATCTTTTTTGGGGGGAGCAGCAGGTACATAAAAAAATACAGAATATATGCAAAGTAAATAAGAAAGATAGGACACATGGAGAACTGATGTCCAGAGAGCTGACCTGGGAGTCACAAGGAGCTGGATTTGAGTCTCACCTCTGATGAATAATGCTATTTGTAAGTCTGCAAGTCATACACTTTCCCAGTGCTTAGGCAGCTCTCAGGCCTAGATGCTGTAGGACAGGGGCCGGCCTACATCAGTAAAGGGAGTTTCTTTACTTGGGATTTCCTTATGCTAACAAAATCACAGGACCAGTCCCTGTTCTTAGATTAATTACAGGAGGGCAGAACCCCAGGCACTGGGGAGTGGGGTGAGATAGGATCAAAAGGGGCTTCATGTAGATATACAAGATGGTACTTGAGCTGAGTCTTGCAGGAACCTAGGAATTCTACAAGGGAGAAATGAGGAGGGGGAGGACATTTCAAGGTAGAGGGAATAAATCTGTGTGAAGGCATGGAGAGGAGAAATAAAACACTGTGTTACAGGGAGAGTCAGTAGTCTGGGTTGGCTGGAATATTCATTGTGTGAAGGGGAGTCATATTTAATAAGTCTGAAATAAATATATGCTGAAACCAGAAGGGCTTTAAGTACCAGAGAAAAGATTTTGTATTTTATCTGAGAGGCACATGGGAGCCACCCGAGATCTCGAGCAGAGGGGAATGACTTGGTCAGGATATTAAAAATATCTTCAATTTGGCATCTGTGGGAAGGATAGATTGTATTGAAGAGAGATTGGAGATAGGGAGAACAATGAAGAAACTATTACAATAGTCCAGGTAGGAAGTGATGAGGGCAGTGGCTGCCTGAGTGTGAGAGGTAAGATATGAGAGGTGTTGTGGAGATAGATTGCCTGAGACCTAGTCACTGATTAGATATGGGACTTGAGGGAGACTGGAAATATGGTGGCACTCTCAACAGAAACCAGGAAGTAAGGAAGGAAAGGTAACCAGTTGTGTTTTGGACTTGTAAGATGATTACCCATGGGAAATATCTGATAGGCAATCAGTGGTGCTGCAGGCAGGGGTTTCAGCAGTGAGCCAAGGGCTGCGACTATTTAATAGATACGGGACTCAGGTATGTTGAGATAACTGAGCCAGTTGGTGCCTTTAGTTTGTAACTCTCCTAATCTCCTTGTCATATGTATTCAAATATTTCTGTTACCGCAGTATAAGAAGTTGCTGACCAATGAAGGCGCCAAATTAGGAACCACTGAGAGATTTATTGCTGGTTCCATGGCAGGAACAACGGCACAGACATTCATCTACCCCATGGAGGTAAGTGCCGCTTTCAGAAATCTGATGTTCTTTCTCATGTTTCTTTCATGTGAGCCCTATCTGAGGTCTCAGTAACAGAAGCTTAACATTAGAGATAAAATGTTTTATAGTAATAATAATAGCATTTATATAGTACTTACTATATACTGAGCACTGTGCTAAGCATTTTATAAATATTATCTCATTTGATCTTCACAACAACCCTGCGAGGTAAATACTATTATTATCAACTCCATTTTACAGATGGGAAAAGTGAAGCAAACCAAAGGTGTTGACTTGCTTAAGGTCACAGAGCTAGTTAATGTCTGTGGTCAGATTCGAACTTGGGTCTTCCTGACACCAGGTCCAGCCTCTATCCACAGTGCCATCTAGCTGCTTCTGTTATCAGGTGGTAATTGGCCCCAAACGGGAAACCCTCCTTTAGGATAAAAACTCTTCTGTAATTATCCCCAAACATTTCACCTGAATTGCCATTTTTCTTGCTAGAACAAAGGTTTTTCCACTGATTGCAATGTATTTAGGAGGCCAACAAATGCCAACCAAGATATAAAATTGGGGGCTTCTCAGATTAGTCGTTTTCTCTTTGGAATAACTACAATGGCTTGGACAGGGGTGGGGGCAAATGGGGGAGGTGGGAATTAGAGGGGGGAGTCAGGTTTAATTCTCCAGACGTGGAGAGAATTCCTTTTCCAGTCAATGGAAATTCAGTAAACAAAGGAGGAAAAAAAGAGATATGAGTAGCATCACATAAGTTAGATTTGGATGTGGTAGAATGAGAATTCATGATTTGTGTTTCTGTGGTCTGCTGGAGTCTCTGCTTTGGGGCCTTGCTGTCACACTGCCCTTATACTTAAGTATTTTAACGATTTAAAATCTACTCCCTTCATACTGAAATCCAACATGAGGAGAATTGATAGGCTGGTAGAGAATCAAGAGGTCATCCAGGGTCAGAGGTTTAGAACCAGAGGGAAGCTTCAAGGTCATCTGGACAAGCCCTTTCATTTTACAGATGAAGAGACTAAAGCCCAGACAAGTTATGGCTTTCCTGAAGTCAAACAGATATTAAATGGCAGAGCTAGAGTCTCCTGGCTCTAAGGCCAGTGTTATGTAGTTCAATTGCCTTATTTTACAGATTCAAAGAAAATCAATTTGAGAAACATTATATGATACTGTTCAAGGAACTTTGCTAGGTACTCTGGGGATACGAAGACAAGGTCCGGTTTATTATTTTTTTTAAAAAGAGGTTAAAAATAAAAATAGACAAAAAGAGGGGGCCCTGATGGCTCAGTAGAAGAGTTGGGGATGTTTCCTCACCTTGCTGTGGTTAGCCTTCTTTGCACAGTGGGTCTTCCCTTTTGTTTAATCCCAGCAGTGGTCTGTTCCTTGCTGTTGCTTGCCAATCATGCTCTCGCCTCTTGGCTTTTCTCTCCCTGGCAGATCCTCGTATGCCTTCCTTGTGTTCTTTTTGTTCTCCTTGTGATCCTGAGATAGAAACCATTAGAACTTAATAGCAGCAACTTTTTTTTTTGAGTGTAAGAGAGTCTTGAACTTTAAATTTGGCATTGGCAAGATACATGGCATCATCCAATACATGGAAATACTGAGTAGTTTGGGACGCTTCTGACCAATTAAATACATCCCTGTCTTTTCACCTTCAGGTTCTAAAGACCAGGTTGGCTGTAGGCAAAACTGGGCAATACTCAGGAATGTTCAACTGCGCCAAGAAGATTTTGAAGTATGAAGGTGTGAGAGCCTTTTATAAAGGCTATATCCCCAACTTCCTCGGTGTTATCCCCTATGCTGGAATAGATCTGGCTGTTTATGAGGTAGGTCTGTCCCCAAGGCGAATCTGATAAATTTTGTTGGCTGTACAGCCATTTCTGCTCATTAAAACCTAATCTTATATTACTTTTTTTGGAGCCATTTGGGGTTGAGTGATTGGCCCAGGATCACACAGCTAGTAAGTATCTGAGGTCGGATTTGACTCAGGGCCTCCTGACTCCAGGACCAGTACTCTGTCCAACCGTGTGGCTTATTCCTTTTTAAGGAGGAGAGATATTGGAAGTTTGAACCCTTCTAATTTTGAAGATGGGGAAGAGAAGAGGAGGACAATGAAATGATAAATTGTAGAGGATATTTTATTTGGCTGATTAGGATGTGGTATTGTTCAGGCCAAGATCTCTGATTCCATATCCATTTGTAATAAATAGTTTTATATAATATCAGTGCTGGAAAGGGTCTTCGAGATCATCTAGAATTCTAGACCAGAGGTCAACAAACTGACCCACAGACCAAATCCTGCCCACCACCTGTTCTTTTTTCTTTTTACACTCTAAAAGCTAAGAAGAGTTTTTCTCTTTTTGAGGCTGTAGTTTGCCCATCCCTCACCTAGACTGAGTCTCTAATTTTACAGATGAAGAAATTGAGACCTAGAGATGACTTCTAAGGTCATACAGATAGTGAGTACTAGGACCAGAGTTTGAGCCCAGGTTCTGTGACGCCAAAGCCAGGCCTCTCTTCCACCACACTCTGCCGCTAGATGTGCCCCTAGCCTTGAGAGGCAGTTGCATTTCAAGGGAGCATGCTAGTGGTCAGGAGGTGAGTAGGTAAAGAAACCTTATCGGATTGGCACAACTTAATAGGGCACAGTCTCCCAGTCATGCCAGCACCAGCTTCTCTGCAAACAGTGGCACGTCTGGGTTATGAGTTTTAGGAAGTGCATTCAGATTTCCATAGAATTGTGATGTGATAAGTGACTTGAAGAGGGCTTCTTTTCTTGGTCTAGTGCAGATGGGGCGATGGCTATTTCTTTTGAGCTGTTTCCGCTCTTTTATATCTGTAGTTCAAAGTATTTGGCCTCCAGACATCATTGACACAGATCCTGGCATCTGTCTTTGTTGTACCATGGCAACAAGGGAACATTGAATAAAAGCAGGCTTTCGAAACTTAATTATTTTATTATTCCAATTCTGTCAAGCTACACCTTTTACAGTTATCACCCCAGAACATGGCGGAAAAAGTAGAAATCCTTAGATATTAAAAAAAAGTTATTTTTAAATTCAGAATTTGAAAACAACTGACACCCTCTCCTAAGGGGAGAAAGCTTTGAAAAGATGTTTCCTAAAAGTCAGGAAACTTGTCTTCAGTGGATACTAAGGGCCCTTCAGCTATAAAACTCTTGTGTTCTAGAGCTAAAGAACGCTGGCTAATGTTAATTATGAGAATGAGCAATGGGGAGGGATTCATAAGATAATGTGAGCCAATACTATTTGGTTCCTGAATTATACTTCCAAGCAAATGGGCAGCCAACGAACAATGTGTCTTTTGCAGTACTTCGAACTACAGTCTGTAACCTCATAGCTGAGTATCTGCACTGCCTGAATCTCCAAACAATTATCTCATATCTTTTGCAGTAATTGAATGGGGCACGTAGAAGAGTGTAGTTAGTTATGCTGGGTTATGTACAGGAGTGGAAGAAAAAAGACAATGAATGGTTTTACTCTGTTTTGACTTGTGTGGTGGTGACAGTGTTTTACTTTTGTGTTCTTCGGCAGTTGTTAAAGACTCATTGGCTAGAGCATTATGTAGAAGACTCTGTAAACCCTGGGGTATTGGTACTCCTGGGATGTGGTACCTTGTCCAGTACGTGTGGCCAATTGGCCAGCTACCCCTTGGCTCTAATCAGGACTCGCATGCAGGCTCAAGGTGAGTTTTCACCAAAAAAACAACCATGGTAAGACTTGTCAATGTTTCGTGGTTTTAGAATCTTTGCCTTTGGTTTCTTCTTTGGAGAATTGCTCTGAGGTCATGCCTCTCCTCTAATAAATTCCAACTCTTTTGAGGGGACTAAAATAAGGAGGTCCTCTGTAGGACAGAGGTAAAATGATACTTTTTTACTTAATACTCCCCCACCTTCCCACCATTTTGGCATTAGATGCCTAATACTTAGGTGTTACAGTGAGCTACAGGGCATATGTCCCTGAAGGCCTCTTGTGGAAAAAGAAAAAGTATTTCTTTTGTGGTACTCATTATTCTCATTTGGTTTCATCACAAGGACTGTGAGCATGAATATCACATGAACCTTTTATTTTTTCCTTTCCTTTCTAGCCATGGTGGAAGGAGCACCCCAGATGAATATGGTTGGCCTCTTTAAGAAAATAGTTACCCGAGAAGGAATCTTTGGACTTTACAGGGGCATCACCCCTAACTTCATGAAAGTGCTGCCTGCAGTGAGCATCAGCTATGTTGTATATGAGAAAATGAAGGAAAGCTTGGGAGTAGCCCCAAACTGAAGGGACTCTTGGCAGGAACCTGATTGCACAAAAGCACGACAGTATCTATCTGTGTGTCCCTCGTCCCTTAAAGTCACCAGAGCTCTTGGAGAAGAGATGCATCATGGCCCCAGTGGGAGAAACATATCAAATAGCACCTCAAACATCTTACCTTAATTTTATATATGTGAAAATTTAAAGATGAAATTATACTTTTGTCAAGTTCTTTATATGTTAAAGTTTGATATTCACAGAGCTCAGCTTGCCTTTCCTGTTGTCCTTCTGAGGCCATGTCTAAAACAATCAGTCAATTAGCCTGAAACGCAATTGAAGAGAAACTTATTCTCAAGTACTTTTCAAACATTCACTTTTTGGTCAGCTAGACTGATTTATGATATCTTTTGTATTTAAATGCCATAAATTTTTTTTACCAACTGGGTTTTACATTTTTTTTTTTCTGGTATATTTTGAACATCGTTTGCTGCAGCCGTTAGAGAAAAAACAAACAAACAGTGCATTTGAACTAGTTTACAACAGCTAAGCAAGTAGAGTTCTTTTTCTGTAAGCAAAATAAGAACACAAGGGGAGAGTTGTCAAAGAGTGAGAATACCTCCATTTCTTATCATTATGATGTATGGAAGAGAGATAAAAATTATGCTCATTTCACCGGTTACCTTTTTGGCTTCATTTGTAGATGTTATTATCTTAATAGCTCATTTTGGTTGTCATTCCTAAATCTGGAAAGGAAATCACCAGTATGAACAAATCCGCTGAACAATGAAGGAAGAGCTTGGTGGGGAATATCCTTTGAAATCTTAAATTCCACTTCTCAGTTGTTTTCTGGAGTAGAGTCATTTCTCCTTCATTCAGTTTTTGCTATTACTCCCCTCAACTCTCAACTCAAGGTAACAACAGTGTATTTTTCAATAATTCTTCAAGGTTTATTAGTGTTTTCATCACAGCTACCTGTTAATGTCGAGAGTATATGTCTCATCATTTCCGTTTATAGAAGTGAAGTGATTTGCCAAAGGAACAGAGGTAATAAATGGCAGAACTGGAACTTCATGCCAGGCTGTCTGATGATGGTCAGTCAGTTGGGTGGTTAATGACCAGGCACTGTTAATCTCTTGGGATACAATAAAAGGGTCAAAAAACTATTCTTGTCCACAAAGAGCATACTAATGGAGAGGTGATGTATAAATAAGTGATATATAAGGCATATACAGCAAAAATAGAACGTAAATGGAGGCACTAGCAGATGGGATTGGAAAAAGAGGTTTCTTTCTACTACACGCCACCAAGGCCTCCCCAGAAATGAGCCTAAGGTAGTTTTCTGTGTGCCAAGTAAAATTATCCGTATGTCAGGAGCGCCAGGTGTTCTTGGCAGCTGATTCTTATTCCAGGTACATTTCAGTGGAACGTGGATGATTAACTGTATGGAGAGAAACCCTGGAGCTGCTGTAACAGCAGCCCACATCTGTGCTCTGGGAACTAGTGTGAAATTCCTTGCATTTTGTCTCCAAGCCATTCATTGCCAGAAAGGAAGAAATCCTATTTCTAGCATGGACTTTGGGGCCTGAATTATTTACTACATGTACAGCCAATAGCTAGATACTAATTTGTTTTTTTAAAAAAATTATTTTACGTTTATGGAAATAAAGCCAACATTTCCATAACATAGTACAATAAACAAGAAGATTGCTCATGAAACTGCAAATCTGTTATGCACAACTTGCTATTCCTTTCATATATGCAACAAAATTATCATGTCAATTTATTTTTTTTCCCCTTTTTCTCCCCCCACCCCCAGCTACCATTAGACCCAAATAGGTACATATATGTATATACTGTACATCTATATCAGTTCTTTCTCTGGATGTAGATAGCATCTTTCTTCATACATCCTTTATACTTAATTTGGGCACATATAGGCATCAATTTACAAAATGATTCCTATTTGAACAGTACTTTAGGGCGTAAAATATCTGTGGTAACAACACTGACCTGACTTTGTGTCCACAAACCTTTTTTTTTTTTGTCTGGTCAGGTCTTTTTTTTCTTTCTGAAATTTGTTGAATAAGATTTAGAAATATTTGTTAGGAGCTTTTTAACCTAACTCACCAAACTTGTAAATAATAAGCCTGAGGATTCCTGATAGGCTTTTTTTTGGTGGGGGGGGTGGCTGTTGTAATAAAGCATCTAGACAATGTGAAAAATCAAGTGCTACTTATAACTACTGTTCGCTTTTCCTTAGTCTACCTCCTGTGTTTTCTAAACCAAAGAGAGCAACAAGCTATTTGACCTCTACTGGATGCTTGGGAAGTTTGATTCGAAAAGTCGTTTTCACGCAAAATTATTCCTGCCGAATGTTTCCATGTCTAGAATATATACAATGCAGTCGTGTCCTCTAGGGATTTCTTGGTGCCTTGGAATAAGCCCTAAATAGCTCAACGGGATACACATTTCCGTCTTTATTCATCAAACAGGAGGATTGATCATTTTGCTAACTGTGACATATATCTAGTTGCTGAAGAAGGGAAACTGCTCAGCTGTCACCATTTGCCTCTATAGAGATTATTTGAAATGTGTAAGGAATGGAAACAATTTATATATGCTTCACCTCTCTCTTGAAAACATCTGTTTACTTTCATAAAGCTGGAATTTTTAAATAGCCTCTTTCTGGCATTGAACCATGTATTTATATTAAAACAAGAAAAAGATTTTTGTTTTCAAACAAATGTTCCCTGTTGTATTTTTTTTTTTTTTTGCTTTCTCATTTTATCATTAGCACTGAGTAGCCTTGGAGCAGGGATATGCCAGAGCCAGCTCAGACTGGCTTGGGAGAACCAATTGGGAGAACCAATCATTAAACTTTTTTTAAAAAAAAGTTTTTATTGATGTCTTTTTTTTTTTAAACATCAGCATAGTTATTGCCAGTATCTCTCCCTTTCCCCAGTCCCAGAGAGTCATCCCATATAACAAATAGGTTTTTCTTAAAGAGAAAAAATAAATCAGCACAACTTATTGATACATTGAAATATTCTGAAAACATGGGTAATGTATAATCTCTGTGGACCTTCCATTTCCAAGAAGGGATGGATTGGGTGTGTCCTTTCTTCATTCAAATTATGCTTGATGTAGCTTTAACCACCTTCCCCCCGCCCCCCACATACCCGCCATCCACTCCTCTATAGGCTTGTCTCTTCCAGAGACCACATCCCCTTCCCCTCACTGCTAGCCCTTGATTTGACCCAGGAATATTACATGCAAACTTTGTTCCCCTCCCCCTTTTTCATTCACCCTTATATTTTGTAATGTGATCCCACAGAAAAACATTGATTCACCTGTAATCAGGTTGTTGCCAAGTTCTGTCCATAATATCCCTGGCCTGCCTCTATACTGATCTCTGCCTGACTTCTGATTTTGCCCATCTCTTTGTGTACAATTAGAAAGTCTCTTACTGTTGTCTCTGTTGTCACTCTGCCATCCTAGGCTCTTGCATTTGTTCACCCCTCTTTCATATCTGTTACCTTGGGTTATCTTCAGAAGCAAATAATCTCCTCAGGTGTGGTTTTCTTCCAAAGAATGTTTCGAAAGGCTCTATTTTTCAATTTCCGTCTTTTAAAAATTTATAGGTAAGCTCAGAGTTGCAGGGTAGGTCACCTTGGACTGCATCCTGAGCTCCATTTTTCTTTGGAACACATCCCATTCAAAAGCCAGAATTAACATTGCCAAGAGAAATATCAACAATCTCAGATATATGAATGATGCCACTCTGATGGCAGAAAATGAATTAAGAAACCTCTTGATTAGGGTGAAAGAGGATAATGTAAAAGCTGGCTTGAAATTTAATATAAAAAAAAACAACCCAAATCAAAACAACAAAAGACCCAAGATTTCAGCAACTGGTTGTATTGCTTCCTGACAAATGGAGGGAGGAGAAATGGAAGGAGTCTCAGATTTTATATTCTTGGATCAAAGATCACTGCAGATGGTGACTGCAGCCATGAAATTTAAAGACTCCTTGGAAGTAAAGCTATGGCAAATCTGTACAGCATACTAAAAAGCAGACACATCACCTTGCAGCAAAGGTTCATATAGTCAAAGCTATGATTTTTCCATTAACAATGCATTGCTGTTAAAGTTGGAGTATAAGGAAAACGGAACACTGCAGAATCAATGCTTTCAAATTATGGTGCTGGAGAAAACTTTTGAGAGTCCCTGGGACAGCAAAGAGGTCAAATCAGTCAATAATGAATGAAATTAATTCAGACTATTCACTGGAAGGTCAAATACTGAAACTGAAGCTTAAATACTTTGACCATGTAATGAGAAGACAGGACTCATGGAAAAACACACTGATATTGGGCAAGATTGAGGGAAAAAGGAAAAGAGGATGAGATGAAGAGAGTGTCATGGAAGTAATAAACATGAACTTGGACAGATTTCAGGAGATTGTGAAGGATAAAAAGCCTGGTGTGCTAAGGTTCATGGGATCATGAAGAGTTGGACATGACTGAACAACAGTAATTCCATTCCCTTCTCTGTTTTCTGGAGGGTGCAGAATAGTCTTGAATTATTCAAATGTCATTTTCTTTGTGTTTGAAGGTCTTTCTCCTGATTATTTGCAGAACTTTTTTTTTTCTGGATTGAATTGTTAAATTTAACTACTATGTGTCTGGGAGTTTGTAGAGTTGAGTTTTTTTTTTTCCCTAAAGGCAATCTTTGCATTCTTTCAATTAGTATTTAATTTACTTTATTCAGAAGTTCTGGGCAGTTGGTTTGTCTGTTTTTTTTTTTTTTAATTTCCTGCATTATAGTGTTAAGGCTTTATGTTTTTTGTTCTTCTGGGAGACCTATGGTCCTTAATTTATTTCTATGCACCCTGTCTTAAAGATCAGGATGTTTTGATTGAATAGTAGGTGTATTTTCAGTAAATGTTATTTTTCTTTGCTTCTCTTCTAGGTTATTATTATGTGTATTTGCAATACCATGCTATTGTTCTTTCTTTTGTTTTTTTTTTGGTGAGTGCCATTACAGATTCAGATTTTCTTATTTTGCCCATTATTTTTGCTGTGAAGACATAAATTCTGCTCTTGTAACTCTCATTTCTCTTTTAAACCACTCAGGAAAGGTGTATTGTGGTTCCATGTTTTTTTCAAATTCTACAACTCTGCCTAATGTTGGATCATTTTCCTTTGTTCTGCAGTATTTATCCATAGGTGCCTGGACTTGTTTATTAGATCTGGCCATCATACCTCCTTTTGCTGTTAATGTTATCCCTGCTTGTGTTCAAAGTCTTTTGAGTTTTCTTCTTCCAGAGAGCTTTGTTAATTTTAGTCCTTTCCCCTCACACCCACTTTGTTTTCCCTTATTGCTTACTTTCTGACTCTTTCCCCTCTGATGGTGATTTTTTTGGGGGGTCTGGATCTCAAAGTGTCTCAATCTCTTCCCGTATTGAGCAATTCATGGTTCAGCAGCCAAGTTGCCCCAAGTGACCTTTTGGGAGACAGAATTGGCCCCACCCAGATGCTGAGCTCTTTCATGTTGGTGGAGTGCTGCATAATTCACCCCACACACAATGTCCTGTCACATTCCCTCTGTTCTTCAGTTCTCATGGCACTAGCAGTTCAGAGAGCTTCTTTATTGGGTTGATTTCTGTCATTTGGATTTCTGACATTCTGGGAGGAGGGGGGTATATGGGTCTGAACTCTTTTTCAGGTCCAAACATGTGTCCTACCCCTTTCTTTCTGTTCCACTCTTCTGCAGAGATAGCTTGCAGAAAAGAATGCTGCCATTTTGGTACTGTCACAGTGAGCAAATTTCTTTAGGCTGGATCCTGGATCTTCACTGCACTGGAGAGAAAGAAGGGGAGACCAGTATGAGGGGTTTTGTTTTGTTGCAGTCCTGTGTGTCAGGTCCTTGGGTTTTGTTGTAGAACCATGTATCTGGTCCTTGGATTGACTAGTGCATCCTCCAATGTGGTGGGTCGTGGGGAAAGGGTGCTGAGGGAGTTTGGGGTAGGTATCAGTTGATGTTCTCTTTTTTTAACCTCCTTTTGGATTCTGGGTGTCCTAGACATGGAGACAGCTGAAATTGCTTTATCTTGGGTGCATAATTTATGTTTTGGTGAGGTTTGAGAGGTTGTGGGAATCAGAGAAACATCTAAATCCTTTATATCTTGTTGGTTTTGTTTAGTTGTATCTGACTCTTCGTGACTCCATGGAGTTTTCTTGCAAAGTTATTGGAGTGGTTTGCCATTTCTTTCTCTGGTGTCCCTATTTTACAAATGAGGAATTGAGGCAAATAGGGGTTAAGTGACTCACCTACGGTCACGGAACTGAGGCTGGATTTGAACTCAGATCTTTTTGATTCACAACCTTGAGATCTATTCACTACACCACCTAGCTGCCCTCCAACTTGATGGCACCATAACTCTAATTGTTAAATTTTCAGCGTGAGCACTTTTATGTTGGAAGTCAGCAAACTACAAATCAGGGCTCAATTTATTGTTTTGTTGATTATCTAGATTTAAGAATGTAATGGAGAAAAATGTTCATATGCTGATTAAACAAAAAGTGTGTTGTGAGTACATCCCTCCCTCCCCTGTCTCCTAGTTGTTAAACATTTACCAGGGCACTCCTTCCTTGGAGCCAGAAGACATGGGATCTTGACATATTGGCCATGTGACCTTCTTCAAGTCATATAACATTTCAGTGCTCTAGGAAACTAAGACTTATAACTTGCATAGAAGGTGCTGACCTTCATTGGTAGAAAGAATTTCCTCACCTGGGAGTTCCTATTATCAATGAAATCATAGATCTAATCCCTTTCCCTTTCATTATCTCTAGAAATGACCAGATGAGTTCACATCATTGGGAAGAGGTCGATGAAGGACTTTGGACTCTCTTTCCTATCCACGATGTCATCCTCAACTATCCTGGCTTATGAGTTCATCTCTCCCTTTTCGGACCTCCCATATCACTTCTTGTCTTTGCTGTGTATATTAGCTGTTGATTATATTCTCTTTATAATTGTGTCTAATGGGCTCATGTGGTTTATCTGCCTGATGAAAACCTATGTTCTCTGAGGGTGTTTCTAATGGGCTCATGTGGTTTGTCTACCAGATGAAAATGTGTGTTCTTTGAGGGTTGAAGACAACATGCCAGTTTTATTCTTAACATCCTTCGTATCATGCATCATCACGTTACTGTGAAAATTCATATCAAAATTTCATCATAGGTCATGTATTTAGTAATACAGAATGGTTTCCCCTAGCTCTATGGGGATGGTACTTTTTTCTATTGGAGTTTCTGTCCTCCGTGAGACATTTGGGAGCTAACACCAATTGGACATCTGGAGGAACAAATGTGAGGCAGCTAGAAGGCACAGTAGATTACGTTCTGGGCCTGGAGTAGAGAAGACCTGAGTTTAAATCCAGATTTATACCCTTATTAGCTATGTGACTTTGGATGAGTCACTTAACTCTTCTTCAACTGCACATGGTAGGCATTTTATAAACAAATGATATTGCATCAGGACCAAAGAATCATAGAGCTAGAGGACCGAAGAATTCATCCAGTCCGACCCCATTATTTTATAGATGAGGAATTTCAGGCCAAGGGAGATGGAAGGATTTGACAGAAGTCACACAGCATCCGTTTCTAACCACTAGGTGGCACTGTGTCACCATATTAGCAAGGGTTTGGAAGTCAGGCTAGGGAGGGAAATGGAAAGGAACCACACAGACAAGTTTCATCAAGTTCATTGGTCAAGGAAAGGTAGTTTCATCAAGCTCACTTGTTGAGAGAAAAAGAAAATGGAAGGCCACTTCTGGCTTAAGGTTTTTCTTGTAGGGAGAGTTATAGAGTCATTCATAAGGCTAAATAATAGTCCAGGGAACATATAAATTTATGGTGCACGCAGCATAATTTTTAACTTCCTGCAGTTCGAATTTCCATTTTATGTACTGTAAGATACTCGACCAAACACACCGGCCCTGCACATACCCCAACAAAAGGGATATGCGCAGACCCACACCTGGGGCCACCCAAGTTCTTATAGAGAGAAAGAACAAAAATCGGTGTAAAGGAAATAGCTCAGCACATAACATGGAAACAAATCACAACAACCATCTGTTACTGAACAAGCGAGTGGAGGGAGGAGGAAAGATGCTCCCTCCACGTTCCCTGACAGGCGTCTGCAGCCACACCTGAGAATCAGCCACACACAGGATGAGAAGAAGCTGTCTACATCTCTGCTAGCAACCGCAGCCCTTTCTTCTCCCCACGGACCTGGGAAGGGAAAGACTGTGCTGATGCTATTTTGGTCTCCGTCTTAGCTTCTATCCTCCGAGGGGAGGGGAGGTGGCCTCTGCTGCTTTTTCCGTATGTACTGATTCCCTCAAACTTGGTGGCTTACCAAAAACCACACAGCCTCAAAAGCAGTACATTTCCTTGACCAGGAAAATGAGCCAAAACTTAAATCTCATACTCTTTGTAGAGTTGAGAGGACTATGATATAAGCACCAGAGGCAGCATTGGAACCCAGGTCCCCGGACTTCAGAATTCCTGATCTTTACACTGTACTATGCAGCCTCCCAAATCACAAATCCATTTGTACATGTGTATCAACCAACCTCTTTTCTACTCCTGTCTCCTTACTTCATTCTTCCTCTGAAGGAAAATCAGAACTGAAATCTCTCTCTCTCTCTCTCTCTCTCTCTCTCTCTCTCTCTCTCTCTCTCTCTCTCTCTCTCTCTCTCTCTCTCTCTCTCTCTCTCTCTCTCTCTCTCTCTCTCTCTCTCTCTCTCTCTCTCTCTCTCTCTCTCTCTCTCTCTCTCTCTCCCTCTCTCTCTCTCTCTCTCTCTCTCTCCCTCTCTCCTTCTCTCTTCCCCCCTCCCTCCAACTCTGAGACTCATACCCAGATTAACTCAGGTGGAGGCGTATATATGTATGTGATATGCATATATATATATATATATATACACATACACACACACATGAGAGATACCAGGGACTCTCTTCTGGAAGAAGACTGCACATTCTCTTACCATATAGGTGGGAATATTTTCTTTCCCTTGGCTCCGTAGCTGGCAGCTTCTATAAATCTACCTGAAAGAAACGCTGTCAGGCAGTGAACTCTTTTTCTGGTGGCACCTAGGAGTGAAAGTCGTTTTTACCTGCAGCATGGACACCATGCTCTAAGATGAGTGGGCAAGGGGAAGGACCTCCTCCTTCTCTTTGGCCTTGAGGAATAGGCTTGAGGTTTTGTCCTTTTTCGTTTTATTTTACAGTTCTAGGTGCAGGGGGTAGAGTCTCAGCCCCTGGGAGCTTTAGCAGTGGTGACCTCTGAGCTAGAATTCTAGGTTACATGTTATTGCCAGTCCACCAGGAAAGCCTTATGAAGCCAGGGTCATGGAACGTAAACTTTGGACTTGGAACCTGGTGGGACTGATGCTAGCTAGGTAGGAGCTCAGCTAATCTGTGAACCTCACCCTCTTTCCTCCTCAGGGACCAAGGAGATATAGGGGGATTATACTTCCATTTGGTGTTGGAGGTGGGAGGGGAGTGCTTGGATATTTGTTCTTGTTATACCTTGAACTAAATATTCCTTTGGAAAAGTTAATCTGATTGTTGTGGTGAAATGGAATTGGGGTGCTCGGACCCCTCCAAAATTGAGTGAATATAGTCAGTGGAGGCTTGAGTCAAGGGCAGAGATTAAACACGCCTCATTTACTACTTGTGTTATCTTGGGCAAGTCACTTAACTGCTCTGTTCCTCAATTTCCTCATCTGTAAAATGTATGAGTTGGACTTAGTGCCCTCTAAGTGCCCCTTTCAGTTTTAAATCTGTGATCCTATGTAGACCTTATTGTCCTCAAATCCATTCAGGGAGAGGGGGCTCTCCCAAAGAAATCCTACAGTCCTACAAGTCATCATGCATTTTTCAGATTCTGGAGGCTTTCTCAACTCTAAGATTCTCTGGTCTTTCATGAAAATAAAAGAAAGGGGAAAGTAAGTGACAAAAACTCCTTGACAGAGGGCTCTGTAGAGGCTTGCACTGTCTGTGACAATCCTATGCAGTCCATATGCCTGCCTTTATTGCATATATGTGGTCTTCAACAAGCTACCCTTATATATCATAACTGTTTAATTTCAATAGCTATTGATTTCAAATGCTTTTAATACCAGAGGTTCTTAACCTTTTGTGTGCATTGAACTCTTCTGGAAGTCTGGTTAAGCCAATGGGATCTTCTTAGAAAAGTGTTTTATAATTCACAAACTAAAATACAGAATACTATGAAGGGAACCAATTACATTGAAATGTGATTATTAACATTTGAAAAAAAGTTCCTTGACCCCTGATTAGGAAACTCAGTTTTAGATATAAGATATGTACATGCATATGTGTATATGTGTGTGTATACATATCCATCCATCCATCCATCCATCCATCCATCCATCCATCCATCCATC
>NW_027185798.1:49007815-49029355 GCF_028583685.1 Petaurus breviceps papuanus
ATCCATCCATCCATCCATCCATCCATCCATCCATCCATCCATCCATCTATCTTTGTTTCCAGGAGGAAATCAACTTAAAATCATAATTTAAAATGCTTATTTTCTTTTGAAATCAAGAATTAACATCAGAGCAAATTTGGCTGGAATGATTATACAAAGAGAAGCTATGCACAATAAGTCTGAAAAAGTCTGGAACCATATAAGAAGAGTTTTTAATGCCAAGACAAGGAGTTTATACTGAACCCTAGACGCAATAGAGATCTATGTGGAAGTATCTTAACCATCGGTGTATTGAATATTTTTTAATTTCAGAATTAATCTTTCCCTTCTGCCTCTAAATTTCCATAATTGTTGGCTAGGCCTGGGCTGTTGTTGAGCAAAAGTAGATAAAGGATCTGTCTGCTATGTAAACCGAGGATTAAAATGACAATGCTTAGTATGTTTGTATTTGCAGAAGCTATTCCAAAATTCCTCCTGGGCTCAACTGATTTTTGTTTATATTTCTATCTCCCCCTGCTGTTGAACAAATGAATGAATGAAACAAACTAATGTTTCTATTACGCCCTAGTCCCAGATGGATGTGAATAGAATCATTGCTTTATAGGGATTGTCTGTCATCATTTTATTTTGCTCTATTTCTTAACCGAATATACTTAATTATAGAGAGTCTTCATGTTTTAATAGAACTCATTTTTGGAAAATATGTTGTAAAGTCCATAATTGTAAAACAGATAACATTTCCCCATAGGAACAATGGTTTTAACTGGGAGCACTCCTGAGTAGAGGTATCTAGAGGCATCTTCTTCTAGAAGAAGAAGACTCTTCTTCCTGATTTCAAACCTGACCTCAGACATTTACTAGTTGTGTGATCCTGGACAAGTCATTTAACCCTGTTTGCCTCAGTTTCCCCATCTGTCAAATGAGCTGGAGAAGGAAATGGCAAACTACTCCAGTATCTTTGCCAAGACTATCCCAAATGGGGTCATGGAGAGTCAGCCATGACTGAAACGTCCAAACAACAATTCCTGACTAAGGAATGGACAGCAAAAAAATTGTGACCAGGAAGATGCTACAAAAAACAGAGATCTACCAACTTTAAGTCATAAACATTAAAAAAATGATAGAATGCTTGAATCTCAGATGTAGAATGGAGCTCAGAGGTTCCTGAATGGGCATCCTTCACTACAACATCTCTGGCAAGTGTTTATTCAATCTTTCCTTCTATCCATACTTTTAGTCCTTCTACAACTGAGCAAAGCAAGGCTAATTTATGTTCCACATGAAAGCCCTTCCAGAGTTTAAGAAAGTTCTCACATTCCTCCTAAAGTCTTCTCTGAGGTACGCACCCCTACTTTCTTCTATTGCTTTACATATGGCAGTTCCTAATTCCCACCCCCCATTGTGGTTGTTTGTCCTTCATTCTTCATCCGAAGAGGACCATGACATCAGGGAGGTGGTGCCATGACATGCAAGTGAATTGGATTTAGGTGAGGGAGGGCTGCGCAAAATCACCAGCCTCACTTTCTCCTCCAATGTGTTATAGCTCAATGGTCTAAACTCAAAAATGGACCATTATACTATCCATAAGGATCCCTGAGGGGTCACATGTTAGCTTATTTTAAAAATGTAATATCTACGATTTATTATGTTTTTTTTTATCTATTTTGTTAAATATTTCCAAGTTTCATTTCAACCTGGTTTGGGCCCTCCTCAGGCAGTGTTGTGGATCAGATGTGTTCCCCAGCCCTGTGTTTGACCCATTTGCTGTAGTTTATTATCTTTCTTGATAGAAGATGATCAGAACTAAACACAAGACTAGGCATGTTCAGGTCAGAGCAGAGTATGTCAGGCCTTTCTCTACCTTCATTTGGAACATCATACTTCTGTTAATTAAGCCTAAAACCCTATGAACTTTGCTAGCTGTCACATACCATTTTTGCTTTACCTTGCATTCTTCTAATCCAGCCTCACTTCACAGATGAGGAAATGGCAGTCCAGAGGGGTGATTTGTCCAAGGTTTCATAGGTAACAATAGAGCAGGACACTGGGGCCAGAGTGTCCTGTCTTTCCAAGGTTTGAATCATTTCTGATATTTTTACCTACTATAGCACGCATCCATCTCAAAAAAGAAAAAAACAAAAACAAAAATGCAGAAATTCCCCAAACAGCTAGCTTCAATAATCTGCCATAGCGTCATATCCCATTATCCTAAATACAATACTGAGCAACCAGAAATTAAAAGTCCTATAAAAGGAGCATAAATGCTATATATGTATTAATTATACATATGTGAATAAGCCCATAGGTGCCCTGATGTATACCCCATGATCATAAGAGGGGGCAGGGTGTGGTAGTGCAGAGAACTCTGGCCTTGGAGTTAGGTTTGAATCGTGGCTCTGACATCATTGGTTTCTATCTATGGAGAAATTCTGGGATTTAAAAAAAATAAACAATTTTCATTCCTTTATAGTCACACTGTAAAGTGTAAGCATCCAGCATGTGTTAAAAATATAATACTACTACATTAGAAATGTGACCTAACTAAACCTAATATATTAATGCTTCCATACTTCCATATATTCCCCCAAACCCTATCAATATGAGAACTCCTGCTAATGATGATATTATAAACAGTAACGATATAATTAGCTATAATTTTTCTTTGCCTTTTTAGAATTTGGAATGGTTTAAAGAAAATGATTTGCATGACCCAAAGATGTTAGATAAGAGACCACACTGAATAATAGAAAACTGATCAGGATTCAAATGCTGCCTCTGACATTTTATATATAGGTATATATATGTATATGTATACACACACCACATACATACATACACACATATGTGTGTGTGTGTGTGTGTGTAGTTTCTCTCTCTAAGCTACTTTCTCAAACCTGAACTCACACTTATACATGGACTACCCAAAGGGTGGTTGCTATCCTTGGATTCTAGATGTAACTGTGTGGGTGACTATGCCTGTCCCTGTAGTTCACAAGCCCCCACAGGTGAGCCTCCTATTAAGAATCAGTCAGTAGACAATTAGCTTTTTAGGAAAAAAAATGACTAAGATGATAGCTGTTACAAAACAACTTTTCCTCCCCCTATAAAAAAAAGTTTGGGGCACAATGTTCCACAGATACATACAGCATTTATGGGAAGCTTGGGTTTAAATTTAGAATACCATGATAGTGAGATACATTCAAAGACATGTATGTGCCAAAGCGTAACTCACAAATTTTGGTAATGGAAGTTCTCTCTTTGAACGGTCCTTACACTGAGTCTTTTAAGTTCAACTTTCTGCTGCATGAGTCACTCAGGCTCTGAGGACTTGATCCTATCTTGAGTTCATATCCAGCACTCTACACTCTTTGAAGCTACCTCTTTCCATGAGGATATCCGTGTCTGTCCTCTGGTGTGTGTGTGTCTCTTCTATCAGTCTGTTAGCTCTGATGACATGGCTGGATGCAGAAGGAAAGAAAGTCCTCTCCTCTTTCTACCCCCAAAGGCGTCTGCTTCCTCAAAGCAATCTCATGCTTGGATTCCTTAATACCTAAACTGAAATTGCTAAAACTTATCCAGTTATTTAGAATCTTCAGAAATGTGGCTAGCTTGTCTACCTTACCCAATCATGCTGCTGCCTTCTTTGCCCAAAGGATTCAAAACTTAAAAAGAAATAATTGGATGTAGATGTATAGTATCTTGTTTACATATGACATTGTAGGGTTGTAGGAAATTCCTTAACACCTACTTTACACTTTGTAATTACATTCTGGGCCCTCTGTGACCACATCAAACTAAATGGGAAGGGAAAGTTACTCCTTTACACAGAGCTTTTGAAAAGTGAAATATAGATGTTAATTAGATAGCATTTCTAGATAGATAGCTAAGGGTAAAGGGGAATGAATGGGAAGGCAAGAACTGGCTAAATCTTTGAAAATGGTGAGCTATTGGGGAAGCAAAGTGGCCATTGGAGAATGGGACTTTAGGTTAAGACTTTTTAGGAAGTGAATGAAACCCTACTAGAGATGAAATGGTTAAATAAAATTGCTGACTGATTCTGTGGTCAATTTCCACAACATGATTGTAAGTAAGGGTTTAATGGAATTGATTGCATAGAGTGAATCAAGAGTAAATATGAACTCCTCTAGCCTGAATATGTTCCTAATTATTTTGATTCTCTAGTTTTGGGGATGTTCAAGGTCACCATCTTTCTTCTTTATAATATTCTGGAGAGGTTGGAGTCGAGATGGCAGAGTAAAGGTAGGGAGTCACCTGAGCTCTCCCTCAAATCCCTCCACATACCTTTAAAAATGACTCTAAACACATTCTAGGGAAGCAGAACCCCAAAAAAGATGATTTCTTCCCAGAACTTCTGAATAAATTAAATTAAATACCAACTGAATATAGACTGAAGCACACTCTTTTTTTCAACTTCATTTTTCTTGAGTTTTTTTTTGTCTATACCAACAAGGGCAAAACAAAATATATACAGGATAAGCTGGAGAAAATCAACAAAGGGAAGGGACTAGCATTAAGGATGAGTTCGAAAGGCTTCCTGTAGAGGGTGGGATTTTTGTTGGAATTTGAGGAAGGCAAGGAAGGCAGAAGGACAAGTGGAAGAGGATTAGCGTTCTAGGCATGGGGGTATGTTAACTGTTTATGATACTGGGAAGGGTGCTGGGGAACAGCCGGAAAAGAACCAAACCTCGCCTCCAAGGAGCTTACATGATGGTGTTGTGGGAATACAACACATACACAAGTAAATACAAAGCAATTTGAAGGAGGGGAGAATGAGTGAGTCCTTACAACTGTGAAGATGAGGAAAGACTCTCAGGTGCTACCTGAGTTTACATTTGCATGGTTATCAGGTATTCCATTCATCTTCTTACAACAATCCAGTGCAACAGGCAATCAGTCAGTCAACATTTATGAATAATCTACTGTATGCCAGGCAATGGAGATACAATAAAAACAATGAGACAGACCTGTCCTCAGGGAGCTTACATTGAATGGGGGAAACAATATGTACAAATGTGAGTATATGCAAAATATAAAGGAAATACAAAATCTCTCCTCTCCTCTCCTTTCTTCTTCTCATGTTATTTTGTCCCATGGTTACTTGGGCTCAGAGAAGATAGGACACTGGTTGGACAGAGTCAAGACTTTTATTCGGATTCAAGGTCATTAACACAAAAAGTATTTTAAAAAAGGGGAAAATATCCCATTTTCCACTCAAATGATCCTCTAGTCTTCTGAGAGGCAGATAAAGTACTGGTCTTGAATCAGGAAGACCTGGAATCAAATCCTGCTTCAGGCATGGTGACTATGTGACTTTGGATAAGTCATATAACTTCTCTGTGCCTCAGTTTACCATAACATTTACAGTGTTACTTATAGTGGCCATAAGCAAGTAACATAATCTCTCTGAGTCTCACTTTACTCTTCTATAAACTGGGAATAATAGTGCCTGTGGTACCTCCTTCACCAGATAGACATGAGGCTGAAATGGGACCATGTTTGTAAAGTGTTTTATAAACTTTACTGCTCCTTGATCTCATTGGTGTGTTATATTTATAGACACAGAGGGGGTGTACAAGACAGGCTACATCCTACATTTAAGGACGTTCTCCAGTCCTCTCCCATTTCCATAGTGGAAGGATTCAGTTCCCTCCTCTCTCTAGGTACTCTGGGCTCTTGAATTTATTTCTATTATGCATCATGGTAACCAGCTATCTATACAATGCAACAAAGAAGATGATTATGTTGCATGTAAATCGACTTGCATTTTTGTCCTTTTTCAATGCCACCGCATTCTGTCTACTGAATCTCAAGCCACCAAGACTTTGTTTGAAGTCTTATAACAATTGCACACAAAGCTTACCCAGCATAGTCTGCTTGCCTAGGACAGTGACAGCTCCAGGAAGGTTGCAGCCTGTGATAGATTAGAAACTTGACTCATTTGGGAGTGGGGTACTAGAGGTGGGAGAGAAGGGGATGATCGAGGAGAAGAGGAAAAATCCAAAAACTGGGAGGGAGAGATTAGGTTAATCCGGAGGCCCCCAAGAGTCATTCTCAAACTCTGATCATGCCTTTGGAATCTCAATGTGGTCAATTTGTGTTGGGGGTCGAGAGGCAAGAGTGGTGTAAAACTTTGGAATAGGGAAGACCTGAGTTTGAATCTCTCCTCTGTGTGACCTAAGGCAATTTGAGAACCTCAACGAATATAGTGGCCTCATATGAAAAATGGAGATGATGTAATAACACTTATCTCATAAGGTTGTCATGAAAATCAAATAAGGTCATAGATGTGGAGTTGCATGATCCTAGCCAAATGACATAAACTTCATAGTCTTATCTGAAAAAGGGGGGGAGGGAATAATGGGACTTTACTTCTCAGGCTTGTTATGAGAATCAAAACTAAACTATGATGAATAAAAGAGATTGTTAGTTTTATGTTAATTTTTTTGATTGGATGGAATGGATGAAATTGAATGGATGGATGAAAAAATATTCAGGGCTTCCTGTGTGCCCGGCAGCTGGTAAAAGTGCATATCTATATGGTAATGTTTCTAATGTTTCTGTTTTGTTTCATATTTGAGATAACTGGTCTAGTGGGTAGAGAAATGAACTTGCATTTGGACCTACAGATTCAGACTGGAGCCCGGAGAGGTTCAATCACTTGCCTTGGATCGCAGTAAGTATCTGAGGTTGGATTTGAACTCAGGCCTCTCCTAAATCCAAGTCCAGTGCTCTAAACACCATGCCCTGTTTAAATAAGACACTTCATAGTAGGGTTTATTTATTCAATCATTCATTCATTCACACATATATTTATTTATTTGTGGGACTATATTTGTCTCTTTATTTTCATTTGAGGAAAAGACTCAGCTTCTGTGGGTGTGGTTTTTTTTCCCCCAGGGTAGTGTTTCTCTAAGGTACCTTGCAGCCCTATAAATTAATAGTCACAGAATCCTATGTTAATCCGATAAATTCTGACTCAGATTATATTTAACATTTGTCCGAGCAGAGTCAGCTGTGTGTCAGAATGAAGGCTGTAATATTTCGAGATGAAGCTGGCAGGTCTGGCAGTGATGACTAGTCAGTCCTCACAATTAACAACCTTTACTCAGTGAATTTCGATGTGTCCAGTAGGTGGCAGACCTGTCCCAGTTTGGGGACAACTGCCATCATCAGTACCATACCAGATGGCTTCTTACAGTCTCCTATTCCCTCTCTCATGACCTGAAAAACCACTGCAGTGCCCTGGGGCCAGCATTCTCTGCCCATGCCAGCATTAGGTTATTTGGGGGAGTACTTAGGGCATGTTCCATGACTGAAAGAGACAAAGGAGTTATTCTGTGTATGGCACGTGTCAGGAGAGGATTTTTTTTGGTAAAGCAAAACTTTTTGCTATGAAGAAATCATGTGCTTTACAAACAAGCGAGGATTAAAAAAAATAACACTGCAAACAGAAATTTCATGTTTTGAGATGGAAACAAGTCCCATTTCAGAAATGTAGATCAACAGGATAAATACTGTGATTCTAAAGTCCCATGGAAGATGTTTTGGGACATTTCTTGTGTCAATGGTGAGTATTTTTCATTCACTTAAAACACTTTCCAAATTATATTCATAATTTGTATTTGGGAGTATAAGGGCTTAAAGGAAAGGCAAAAATAAAACTAGCATTAATTTTGGTGTTAGTAAAGTTCCCTTCAAGAAACTCCTTCCTTATTCAGAGATTTCTTTTGCAAGAAATGACTTGGGTTGTTTTGAAGGGGTATTTATTTGGCAGGTTCCAGGAAAAGTATAAATGGGGGGTTTTAGAGTAAGGAAAGTTTATTTAGGCAGAGTCCTGGAACAGTAAGTAACCCACAGGGGTAGAGCTTAATAAGAAAATGAAATGGCTATTTCTGTAGTTATAAAAAGACTATTGATCAGGAATAAGATTTTTTTCTTAGCTAGGTAGGAGTAAACATTTGATTATTTTTGAGAGCATTAGTAGATACAGAAAAGAAGATGGAGAATACAAATACAACAAACATTTATTAAGTGCCTACTAAACACTATTCTTTTTACTTCTACAGTGATAATGGCAAAATGTCTGAAAAGGGTACAGAAAGTGCTAAGAATTGCATAGCTTTTAGACAACGTATAATCCAGCCACTGACACACTAGCTAAAGGAACTTTGTTCAGTGATCAGTGATAGAAATATTGGAAGAACAAAACCAGATTAATCTCGATATTCTTACCATAAACAAAATCAAGACAAAAAAGCTGCATTTAATTGGAAGGATGGCTCCTAGAGTCTCCTTGGAGAAGCAAATAAACAAGACCAGTGCAGGTGATTTTATCATATTCCCAAAAGCAACAAAAAACTCTGTTTCATGGGATGTGTGGTTCATCTCAGGTGTTGCAACGTTCATTATAAGTGTATGCATTTAGGGACAGCTGGCACCTGGGGTGTAAAGGCTTGTTGAACCATTTTCAGGACTACTTTCCACCTTTGTTGTCCACCTGACTCACCCAGTTCTCACTGGTGGCTCCAAGAAACGGTAGCATTTGCAGTGGCCACCCCCTGATGAGGTAATCCAGGTTGAGGGTAATCAATGGCCTAAAACCTGTTGGTGAGTTATAGGGGTGTCTCCTCCAAGCACGTAAACACTATCCCCTAGAGAATCCCCCTACAATATGAGAATAATTTGTTCCAACAGCCATGAAGGCAACTGAAGGAGGCACTGTGAAGTGCTTGGAGCTTGGTCAGGCATCAAAGATGCAGTATAGACCATTGTCAGTTGTCTTTTTTTTTCCTTTTTGGAAGGGGGAAGGTAGGGCAATTGGGGTTAAGTGACTTGCCCAAGGTCACACAGCTAGTTTTTGTGTTAAGTGTTCGAGGGCAGATTTGAACTCAGGTCCATCTGACTCCAGGGCTGGTGTTCTATTCCCTGCACCACCTAGCTGCCCCCCATTGCCAGTTGTCTTGACTTTTGTCTTGCTATTGGATTTCAATGATTCAGAAAAAAGAGTGAGGCTGAGGACTTTGGGCAGTTCTACCTTACTTAAATCCAGTTCACAAGTGAGTCAAGACATAATCCATCACAAGTATTTGCAAAAATGACTAGCACCAAATATTTGTAGTTTTTTCACAATAGAAGATGAAAAGGTAGAGAAATTCTACAAATTCCTTGAATGAACCATATAGATGGTATGCTTCTCAATTTGCAGGTAAGACAAAACCTGGAGAGGTAACTAACACTCCCTTTGATGGTAGAAACTTAGGTAAAGATTGGATATGCTAACTTTCACTCCCTCGCTGTTTCTTCTATCCCTTTGGTTTTTCCTCCCTTAATTCTGCCTTTATTTCATGACCCAGGTCCCTCATTAATTAGTTTATGATTCAATATCCATTATAGGTCCCCCTACTGTTAATGTCTTCCCTCAGAAATTCTCTCTCATTTATATTATATATATGTTCTGTGTAAATAATTTTTTAATTTTGTCTCTGTCGTTGGAATGAGCTCCTTGAGGACAGGGACCACTTTTTGCCTTTTTTTGAACCCCCAATTCTTAGCACAGCAGCTGGTACATACTAAGTGCTCAGTAAATGTTTGTTGACTGATCGATGGAGGAAAAGTGCTCCAGAAATCAGACAAAGAAATAAACCATATACTGGTCAATACTACATAATTTTGGCAGGTCACTTAACCCCTCTGGGCCTTGGTTTCATTTTATGTAAGATGAGGGGTTTGACTAGATGATCTCTTAGGGGGTTTCTAGCTCTATGAATTAATTGATATCCATCAATGTTATGGCCATTCAATGAAATCTGACTTGTGTCTTTCTCTTATAGGACAATAGAAAGGATTTGGAAATCAGAGGGCTTACATTCAAATTTAGGTTCTGTTACTTACTATGTGATATTGAGCCTGTCCCTTAACCTTTTGGGGGCCTTGTTTCCTCATCTGTAAAATGCATTTAGGTTACATGACCTTCAAGGTTCTTTCTTTCCAATTGTAAATCTTTGATTGGGTGAATAAGGGTCTCCTTTTTCCTTTTCTTTCAACTCATCCCTGTATCCCTCCCACAAATCTGCTGCAATTGTGTCTGGAGAATAGATCTGAATACAAAAAAAGAAGGAAAAAAAGGGGAAAAAAAGACAAGGAAGTTGTGATGAGGAGCTAGAATGGACATCCAGTGTGAGCCCAGATGAGTTTAGTCTTAGGTACTTTGCAAATGTTCCAAATTTAATACTAGTGAGATACACAGATTTTTAAAGAGAAATTTAGAAAACAAATATTACAGAATGAGAACTTGAAACAAGTCCCTTTCAAAGAGAATAGAGCTTATTGATATAACCCCCTTAATTTTATTTGTATTTGTTCGACCTCGTGAGTATTATTTTTAGCATGTTTTTGCTACTGACTTTTCCTTGGCATCGCCTAGCTAATTAATGCTAATAAGTTTCACTGGGTCTATTTTGGAAAAAATAATTCCAACTGGTTTTGGTCAGACCATTGGATATAAATAGGCTTGTTAATGATTATGGTTTGAAGAACCATAAATAAAGGGTAATAGAGTTAACCATGAATTAAAGAGGAGGTGACCAAATTGCCAATGGAAAAGGGTGGTAACAGCTCAGCCTGGTCAGGAAGACAATGTTTTAGTCATGGTTGAAAAATCCTGAGAAAAAGAAAATGGAGCACTATATTATTCAGAATGAATTTAAATGAAGAAATTATCAGCAGCAGATAGATAGGGACCAAAAATAGAGATTAAGATAGAGACCCAAAATGTTGAGACTCATAGAATCTTAATGGAAGGATGTTAAAAGTCATCAAATGTGATCCCCCTTTAATTTAAGAATCCCTTGCATAGTAATCTTCAATTCAATTCGGTAGTCATTTATCAAATACCTCTGCTGGCTTGCTAGGCACAGTGCTGGGCCCTGGAGATGGGAAAATGAAGGAATTCCTGCCCTCAAGGAGTTTATTCTTTACCAGTAGCTGAGAGAGAACATATAGAAGAGTTAAGTGAATGAAAAATACTTTGAGGAAGGAGAGAGTGATAATTACTGGAGAGGAGAGGGATCAGGAAAGGGCTGATTGGGAGCGGCATATGAACTAAGCTTTGAAGTGATTCTGCGAGGTCAAGGAGAGGAAGTCTTTGGCAGATCACCATCCAAAGTCCTTTTAAATATGTGCAAGGATTAGCGTCTGCTAATTGAGAACGTTCTTTTGTATGTAGCACAGTAGCAAGAAACTTCTTAATTGACAAAAATTTCCTTTCTCAGATTTCCACCCAGGACTTCCACTTCTGCTCTCTAGAAAAACACAAAGCTAGTCCACTTATTATGTCACACAATTTCCCTTTCAACTATCTGAAGCAAACTATCATGATAACTAGTTGTATGACCCTGGGTGAGTCATTTTACCCTGCTTGCCTCGGTTTCCTCATCTGTCAAATGAGCTGGAGAAGCAAAGGGCAAACCACTCCAGTATCTTTGTTAAGAAAACCCCCAATGGGGTCACGAAGAGTCAGTCACGACTGAGAAAGGACTGAATAACATCTGAACTTTGTGTGATTATCCTTAGTCTTTTTTTTCTCTAGTAGGCACTAGGGGTGCAGTGGAGTAGCGAGTGGAACCTGGAGTCAGGAAGACCTGAGTTCAAACTCCAGATCAGACAATTTCTAGCTTTGTGACCCTAGGTGAGTCACTTAAAAAAATCTGTCCCAGTTTCCTTGTCTGTAAAATGGGATATTACTACCATCTATCTATCTCTTGGGCCTGTTGTGAGGATAACATGTAATAACATTTGTAAAATGCTAGTTATTATTATTTTCACCTGTTTCTTCATCTGTGATGACCTCCATGATTCCTTCCAGCCCCAAATCTAGGATTTTATTAGCTTGGCACTGACACTTGGCCCCTGGACTCATTTTGCCCTACTTACTGATGTGTCCTCTTGTGCAATATGTCTGACTCTTGTCCATGGGGTTTTCTTGGCAAAGATACTAGAGCAGTTTGCCATCTCCTTCTCCAGTGTTTCCCCATTTTAAAGATGAGGAACTGAGGCGAATAGGGGTTAAGTGACTTGCCCAGGGCCACACAGCTAGTACATATCTGAGGCTGGATTTGAACTCAGATCCTCCGAAATCCAGGCCTGGTCCTCTATCCACTGCATCACCTTCCTGCCCCATCTATTCTCTACAGGGAAGCAAAACTGATTTTTCTAGAGCACATTTCTAGATGTCCCTTTGGGGGGTCAAATCCCGTCATCCTGATCTATATCTGGCCACTGGACCCAGATGGCTCCAGAGGAGAAAGTGAGGCTGGTGACTGCACAGCACTGCTGCACTTGAATCCAAGTCACTTGCGTGTCATGGTATCCCCTCCCCATGTCGTGGTCCTCTCCAAGAACAAACAACAGCAACAAAAACACAAGCCCCTGCTCCAGAGGATGGGGGGGGGGGGGGCGGGGAGGGATCCCTCTTGCCTTCAGGACAAAATGCCAATTCCTCTGTTTGGCATTCAAAGCCCTTCCCAATCTTTCAGCCAAACTGGCTTAGTTGCCATTCCATCTCCTGCCCAGGCTCTCCCTCATGCAGGGCATACATCCACTTCCCTTTGCCTCTGCCTCAAAGATTCCCCAAACTCCAGATTTCAAGTGGAACCTCGTACATGATGCCTAGCCCCATGTCCTCGGTTGCTAATGCCATCGTCCTGAATTTACTTTGTCCTTGCATTGGAAAATTTTGTACTTATCTGTGTACAAATTCCCCTTCCCACCCCCCAGTTTTCTTTTGGTCATTGTACCCCCAGTGCCTAGCACCGTGCCAGGCTACAATGTAGGAACTTAATAAGTGCATGTTGATTGGTTACTCCCCTTGAGGCACATCTCCCATCAGACTGCCCTGCTGGCTCTGGGCTAAACAGGACCTTCTAGTTTCTGCTTCCTTGCTTTTGCATAAAGTTGTGGCCCAGGGCTGTAAGGCACTCTCTCCTTCCCTCTGTCTCCAAGAACCCCTAGCTTTTTTTCAAAGCACAGCTCAGACATCACCTTCTCCAAGAGGGCTTTCCTGACCTTCTTGGTCATAAGCACTCTTCCTTTTGAAATTACTTTGCATTTATTTACACATAAATTGTATATTTAATTGGCTAATAATCATTTATTTGCATATAATTTTATTTACTTATATACATGTTTTATCTTCCTAGTAGAATATAAGCTTGAGAGCAGAGATTTTTTTGATCTTTGTATCCCTAGTGCCTAGTACAATGTCTGTTATGTGATAGGCACTGGACAGTCAGGTGGTACATTGGACAGACCTATAGACTCAGTCAGCTAGGTTGTCCAATGTATAGAGTAATGGGCCTAGACCCAGAAAGACTCACCTTCATTAGTTCAAATCTGGCCTCAGACACTTACTAGCTGTGTGACCCTGGGCAAGTCACTTAACCCTGTTTGCCTCGGTTTCCTCATCTGTAAAATGAGCTGGAGAAGGAAATGGCAAACTTCTCCAGTATCTTTGCCAAGAAAACCCCAATTGTGGTCAGAGGAGTTGGATGTGACTGAAAAATGACTGAACATATGGACTTGGGGGCACGGAAGAACAGAGTTCAAATCTTACCTCAGACTCTTATTGGCTGTGTAATCCTGAGGCTCTCTAAATCGCAGTTTTCCCATATGTACAATGGGTACTTATCTTAAAAAGTTGTTAAGATAAACTATTTAAAATTTTAAAGAGCTATTTAAAAGCTAGTCCTATTATTATTACATAGTCAGCACCTAAAAATGTTTATAGAATTGAATTCTGACTTTAAATCCAACTTCCTTTGTGCCAAACTGTTCTGACACTAATATATTCTTGGAATTGACTGCTATATCCTGAATTTATTTTTATTTGGTCTGATTTTTGCAAGGAAGGAGACAATTTCTCATGGTAATATCCCAATGGGACATTTTGAAATCTCCATTTGGCTATTATGAATGGTACTATGTCAATAAGATCATTAATGTAAATTGATTTATTTTGAAAAATTCTGGATTTGAGCTTAAGCTCCAGAAGTATTATCTTCTGTTTCCAGAGGTATCATAAATCAAATTAGCTCATTTTAAAGTTTTTCCCATTTTTAAAGTGCTAAAAACAATTCCACTCCAAGTCATTCTCTGAAATTGCCCCAACTCTAGCCAATTTGATTTCATGCAAAAAATAATCATTAACAAAAAGTAATTTAAGTAATCTCTCTTTTTCCCCCTAGGAAAGGACATGTATGTAGGCCACTTTTGAATTCCTCTGCAAACACAGATACTTATGTGAAATGCATTTCGCATCTACAAATAGACCTACTCCAGATATGAGCTTTTGTTCAATTTCCATTTTAAAGCCACATTTTGGAAGGTAGATAAGTGGTTTTCAATAGATAGTCTCTTTGTGAAGCTTTTCTTCTCTGTAGTTGTTGTTCTGGCTATTGTTATTAGAAAGGAGGAATTTCCTTCAATAAAGACCTTGGACGGAGGTTTTTAAAGTGAACTGTTTTTATTTTAAATTTCCAATCTTTGGACTGCAGAGTTAGCTTCAGTGTTTTGTTGACTATTTTAAGTGGATGGAAATGACTGCAATTCAATTTAGTGGATATTAATGAATATTTGTTAAGTGCCTTCTTTCTTTAAGGGCTACTTGAAAACATGAGACTACATGAGATAATTGATACTTATTTTAAACAATCAGACTCTTAAGAACGGTGAAGGTATTTTAAATAATATTTTATGATGTTGGTTGTTTACAGAATATCTTAGAGAAACTATGCTATTCCTTAACCAAAAGATTATATTCTTGGCATTGGTTATATTATATATATATAATTATATATATTATAATATAATATATTACATATAATTATATATTATAATATATTATATATATTATCATATTATATATATAAAAGATTATATTCTTGGTACCTGAAAGTTTTACATTTAAGAAGTTAAATTGTAAATATTAATATTACAAATGAAAACTCCTTGGTATTACAATAGAAACCTTGACCCTCCACCTAAATACAGTCTCCATTCTACAGCTGTATTCTAGTCTCAGTTCCACTATTGAATCTACAAACTCGAGGAAGTGACTTCCCACTTTTTGAACCTCAGTTTCCCCATCTGTAAATATTGGACATAAATAAAATCACTTGTTCTTATCTGCTTCATAGAGTGTGTGAATTGAAGGGTTGTTTTCAGAAGATGAAAAAAAAGGATAGAAGTTAAAGAGAGATAAATATAGAACATTTGGGTCAGGAAAATGAAACAGAAGGATAAAAATTATATGAAATATTAAAATTTAAAAAGTCATGCAAGAATCTGCGTAAATTTTAAAGGTAAAAATACTTTTAAAAGGACAGATTGATCCACAGAATAAAAGAAAGAACAAAGAAGTCCATCAAGGATTAAAGAACCTCAAGGTTTAAGGAAAACTTAAACCCCCCCCTCCCCATATGGGACAATGGTTGATTGTGCAAATGGAGAAAGAGGAAGTGAAAAATGGAGAGGAGTAAGTGATACAGGGGAGGGACTGGGACCAGGCCTCTAACAGGGGACATCTTGTTCCAGACAAAAGGGACAAAGAATTGCTGAAAAGCATTCCCTTGGTGGACAAGATGTGTCCGTGGTTACTTCCATGGGTAGCATACTGCCTCAGGAGAGGGAATGTGTGAGTCCTACAGCAGGGTGGGGATCCTGTGGCCTTGAGGCCTTCTAGGTCCTTGGGTGTGATCTTTTGATTGAGTCCAAGTTTTAAAGAACAAATCATTTTATTAAGGGGTTTTGTTCTGTGAAGCTTGATTCAGTCAAAGGGCTGTACTCGAGGACCTACAGGGCCATAGATTCCTCACCCTTGATTCTTGTGCAAAGGTCCAAGGAGGTAAAGTCCAACCATATAAGTAGGAAGTGCTAGAGCTGAAACTAAAACCTACATTTAGCACTCATTCTTCAGGAACTGGGACCCTTACCCTTAGACTCTTAATCATGGAACACTTCTGGGTGTGTCTGAGGGCTTGGTTGTCAATGCAGAGAATTTCAGTTTGGTTCAGATTTCTGGCAGTTTCCTGAATAGATAAAGTGCGCCTATTCTAGGCTCTGGTCCTTTAACCCTGATCAGTTTCTCCTATGTTCTTCCAAAATCTTTTCCATTAGTGGCACTCACAGGAATAGGTTGGACTAGATGGGTTCTGAGGTCCCTTCTAGCTATGTAGTTATGTAACTCAGAGTTGAAAGGGACTTTGGACATCATGAGATCTAACCTTCCACCTGATTCATGAGCGCTTTATATATCACTTCAATAGAAACTTGCTTGAGGCCATTGGTCTCCAATTGTATGCCATAAGTCTGGCTTGGTATGGGACTTAGACTTTTCTGCTCTAGTCTTCCCTTCTTTCCTCAAGTCAAAGAATAATACTGTGCTGTGAAGAAAATAATGTTGAGAACCTCTGCTCCAGGTCCTGTTCCAGTTCCAGTTCTCCTTTCTCTTAATATGGACAGCTTTCATACATTTCTCTTCTCCAGTCCTTTTCTATAGAGGCAAGAGAGGTTCCTACATCAGTATTCCTGCACCCTGACACGCGATAACCATTCTTCCCTTTTCCTTACATGATCTTTAATATCCTCTGAGATTGGAAAGCATCTGACTCTCATTTTAAACAGGGTAAAATTAGGACACAGGAAAGAACACATCCTGCTAATAGCCTGTAGGCACATTTATAAAAATAAACCTCACAATTACTAATAACGTCGAGGCTGGGCCTGGGCCTGATCTCCATGGGAAGAGAATTGCGTAGCTTAGGGCCCTCCATTAAGAAAACCTCTTGCTGTCCAAATCTTGGGAGCAAATAGCCTTATGAAGATAGCAAATTGGTATTAAGTCATCATAGACCATTTATATTTGCTTGCTGACAGGCTGGGTAACGTCTCCTTTTTATCATTAATAAGATAAAATACAAAGTCAAAACAAGACAGGCTTTACAGAGTGGATAGAACACTGGGCCTGGAGTTGGAAATATTCATCTTCCTGAGTTCAAATCCAACCTCAGATACTTACTATCTATGTGACCCTGGGCAAGTCACTTATCCCTGTTTTCCTCAGTTTCCCTATCTGTAAAATGAGCTGGAGAAGGAAATGGAAATCCACTCTTCTATCTTTGCTGAAAAACCCCCAAATGGGGTCGTGATGAGTTAGGCACAACGCAAGAGCAGTAACAATGTTGTACCCAATTTAGGAATCCTTGACAGATGGCATTCTTGCCTCTGAACATTTCTTGTGATAAGGAGTTCACTACATTATACAGCTGCCCATTCCAAGTTTTAACAGCTCTAATTATCAGACAGCTTGTACTGAGATGAAGTGGTCTTCACTGTAAAATTCATGTGTTCATCTTCATTCCTTCCTTGTCTCAGGGAGTTAAACAGAGTGACTCTAATGGAGTTCCTTCACTTTTAGAATGGCCATCAGCTATCCTCCCTCTTTCTTCCCTTAGGCTTATTAGTTTCCTGACCTTTCACTGCCCTGGTTGCCCTTTGACTTGTCAGTCTTTCTCTTATAATATGATGCCCAGGATACCATTTGATTCCATAGACATTTATTAGGTGCCTACTATGTAGCAGGGACACTGAGGGTGTAGAGATGAAAATGAGATAAGTCCTGCCCTCAGGGAGATTACATTTTACTGAATGTAGGACAACTTGATATGGTTTGACTAGCTCAGAGTAAGTCTAATGGGACCATACAGATTCCTAGAATTGGAAGAGAGGCCAGAGCTTATTCAATCCAACTTGTACCTGGACAGCAATCCTTTTTAACAACATCCTTGATCAATTCTCACTTAGCTTTAGTTACTCTGCAAAGCAGTACCTTGTACTTTTAGACAGTCAGTTTTTAGAGATTTTGATTTGTACACTCTATATCTATTAATAGATCCAAAAGTCCGTTGAAAGACACCATGGTGGTGTGGTTGATTTGTATGGTCTATGTCTATTAACAGAACCCCCAAATCCATTGAAAGGCAGCATGGTTGTGTGGATGGAGAGTCAGCCTTACCACTAAGAAAACCTGGGTTCAAGACCTACTTCTGATACATATGGGCTGTGTGACTCTGGACAAGTCACTTAACCTCTCAGTGCCTTACACAGCCTTTTGATTCAATAAATCAAATTACATAAACATTTGTTTTTGTTCAGTCATGTCAGATTCTTCACAACCCCTTTTGGGGCTTTCTTAGCAAAGATAATGGAGTGCTTTTCCATTTTTTTCTCTAGCTCGTTTTACAGATGAGGAAACTGAGTCAAACAGGGTAAAGAGACTTGCCAAGGGTCACACAGCTAGGAAATGTCTGAGACCGAATTTGAACTCAGGAAGAGAAGTCTTCCTGACTTTAGGTCCAACACTCTGTCCATTGCAACATCTAGCAATAAGCACCTACAATATGCCAAACACTGTGCTAAGCACCGGGGATAAGAAAAGAGGTGGAAGATATTCCCTGCCCTCAAGGAGTTTGCAATCTAATGAGGAGACCAATGACATGCAAACAAATATATATAGAGAGAAAGTTAATACAGGCTAAATAGGAAATAATTAACAGAGGGAAGGTGCTGGAATTAAGAGGGATTGGGGAAGGCTTCCTGTAGGAGGTGGGACTTTAGTTGGGACTTCAAGGATGCTAGAGAGGTCAGTAGGCAGAGTGGAGGAGGGAGAGCATTCCAGGCTCTAAGATTACACATTACAGAGAAAGTGATGCTCTGGGTAGGTAGAGTTCTCTGTGCTGATGTAATCATAGGTCAAGTTCCTCTCCTAAAATCATTGTGCCTTTTTAGAAGCCACATCACATCATGCCAGTTAGTGATTTTGTTGCTAACTAAAATTCCTAGGCCTGTGTTTCATGTGAATTGCTTTCCTTCATTTTTGTGGCCTCCTTCATTTTGCACTTATATAATTGATTTTTAAAAATCTAAGTATAGGACTTTACACTAATATGTATTAAATTTCATATTTTAATTTTTAGCTCAGAATTCTAGCTTGTTTGAAGTCTTGCTGAATTCTATTATCTAGAGCAGTATTGTGTGTATATATATGTAAACATATGTATATGTCTATATGTGTATACACACACATATACACACACACCTGTATATAAACACATATGAATGCCATCTATCTATCTAAGTGGCACAGTGGATAGAGTGCCAGGATCTCAAGTCAGGAAGACTCATCTTCATGAGTTCAAATCTGGTCTCTGACACTTATTAGTTGTGTGACCCTGGGCAAGTCACATACCCCTGTTTGCCTCAGTTTCCTCATCTGTAAAATGAACTGGAGAAGGAAATGTCAGGAAAACTCAAATGCGGTCATGAAGAGTTGGACATGACTGAAACAACTCAACAACTCTCTCTCTCCCGAATGTGGGATCTGTGACTTTCTAACTCTGAAAACAGGTTGCTCATTAAACATTTCTGAGTCTTGCTGTACATATATAGATACACCAAAGAGATGTGATTTTTATCATTGGGGGTTCTTTCCAGTGTGGGGACACCCTCCCCATCCAGCTCCTAGGGAATTTCTTGAGGCACTTAGAAATTGCCCAGGGTCACTCAAGTAAGAAATATCAGACTTGTATTTGAACCTGGGTTTTCCAGACTCCAAACCCAGCACCCTAGTCAGTATGCCAGGCTACTTCTCTCCTCAATGTAAAATATGGGCAATATTTTACTCTACTCCCCATTGTTGAGTTCCTAATACCATGGATTGAGAGCTAAAAGGGACCTTTAAGGGTAGTCTAGTCCAACCTCCTCACCTTACAGATGAAGAAACTGAGGAATGTGCAGTGACTTACCTAAGGTCATACAGGTAACAAACAACATAAGTGGAATTTGAAGTCTTCTAACTCCAGATGCAGTGTTCTCTCCCCAAGCCATGCTGTCTCTTTGCAAGAAAAACACTTTATAGGTCATAAAATGTCCCTCACTTTGAACCACAATGCTCTGTCCACGAACTGTACCAATATGGTTGATAGCCTGATGTCTGTGATCTTGTTCTTGATACAAACAAGTTCCTTTGAGTCATTTTGTTGACACAACCTTAGTTATTTGCTTAAGCAAAAAAGCTGTGTCAGTTGCTTCTTGTGATGTCCACCAGGTTCTTTTTGCTAAGAACAGATGTGTTTTCTAGGGAACTCTCCTCCCACTCCACCATCCCTGCAGCTTATTCTCTCACATTCCAGTACATTGCCAAAGTCATTAATTCATTCTTCTTTTTTTTTTTTGGGTGGTACTTGGCTGCCATGGTTAAAAGTTGCCTCATTCATTTTTCTTTTAGCCTCCCATTGTGAAAGGGACAATAAGTTCCTTTGGAATTGCTGGAGTCCAGCTCTGATGTGTCCCCTAAATGTTTGTGATAGAGACAGAAGGAAAAAAGGAATGAGAGTGGAGGGGGATGGGTATGTGGAGGGGTAGAGGAGATTGGTGGTAAGGGGTATAGCTAAGCTAGTTTAAAAAAAACATTCTGGAAAGAGCTCAAATTGACACATAGTAGGCATTTAATAAATGCTGTTTCCTCTCCCTTTTCCTTCTCCTGCCTAGAAGTTATAAGAGCTTGTGACTAGTAGCTAGATTAATGCCTTTTATGGCTCATATTAGGCACTCATCCTATGTAGAAACTGGAATGTATTTTAAGAGGCAATTCAAGCAATTAGAACAAAATAATTCAATGGAAAAAATGCTGAGCTTATAGTCTTGGAACCTAAATTCATCCTGCTCTGCCACATGCTACGTGTGTGACCTTGAGCAAATTATTTCATCTCTTTGGGACTTCAGACTTTAGGATGTCACTTACCTCATCTGTAAAGTTAGGAGACAAGGATAGATATCCTTTCATCTATTAACCTAATGCAACCAACTATGTAGAATTCACCATATTATTTAAGTAAGACCTCATCTTTGCCCTTGCCAAACACATACTTATTTTTATACCTGAAGAATGCATGTATTCATCCATGCATATACTCCCTTAACCAATGCGATTATATCCTCTTAATGTCTTAGTAGGTGACTGAATGAGTTACCCATGTATACCCGACAGTGTGTTCCTTATTGTATTCCTCCAATTACTTTCCTCCTTTTTCTCTGGGCAGAGTAAGCAATCCATAGTGCCATTGCTCCTGGATATAGTATGTCAGTTGAATACCCCATGAATTTATTTACCATTCTCATGACTCCCCAGTCCCAAGCTCTTTTTCTTGGGCCACCACTTTGCTAAATATACTCTCCTCTTTAAGAAAGTATGCTTGAATTTGTACCCCTAGAACTTAGTATAGTTCCTGGAATCTTGTAGGTATTTACTGCTTTTTTATCTATATATCTACCTATCTACCTATCTATCTATCTATCTATCTATCTATCTATCTATCTATCTCTCTCTCTCTCTCTCTCTCTCTCTCTCTCTCTCTATCTATCTATCTATCTATCTATCTATCTATCTATCTATCTATCTATCTATCT
>NW_027185798.1:49029365-49045087 GCF_028583685.1 Petaurus breviceps papuanus
TCTATCTATCTATCTATCTATCTATCTATCTATCTATCTATCTATCTCTCTACCTACCTATCTGTCTATCTATCTATCTGTCTGTCTGTCTGTCTGTCTATCTATCTTCACATCTCTCTCTGCCTCTCTCAATCTATTTATTCATTTGTCACTCACTCACTCATTCATTCATGTATTATACTTCCCAGTATAATTCACCAGTCAAAAATCTCTAGTTTTTTCTCAATGTCACCTTGCCTTTTCTTGGTTCTGTTCACACCTTCATACATCTACCTGTAGCTGCCAACTCTTCCAAGATTTACCAGACTGGAAGTAACCAAGACTTTCTTCTTTAAACTTTCTTTTTTTTTTAACTTTTTTTCCCCAAATGCTTTATTAACTTCTGGTTTACTTCATTCATTTCTGCCAGATTTCGGGTTACAAATTTTCTCCCCATTTTTCCCCTATCCACCTCCCCAAAATAGTGGTCCCCCAGAATATCCCCTCCTCTTATTTCCCAATTACATGTAAAATAGTATTAATAATAGTATATATATATATATATATTTAAGCATTTGGTTTTAAAACTTTGAATTTCAGATTCATTCCCTTCCTCCCTTGTCACCCACCCTTACTGGGAAGATAAGCAATTCAATATAGGTTGTACATGAGTAGCTAATGCAAAATATTACCATAGTAGATATATTGTAGAAGACTGATTATATTTCCCTCCCTCCTATCCCATCTCCCACTTGATCTATTCTCTATTTTGGTCCTGTCCCTTTTCAAAAGTGTGTGCTTCCAACTTCCCTCCCCCCCAGCCTACCCTCACTTCCATCATTCCCCCTCTCATACCCTTCCCCCCCTACTCTCCTGTAAGGTGAGATACCCTATTTAGTGTGTATGTCATTCCCTCCCTGAGCCAAATTCAATGAGTATAAGTTTGACCCATTCCCTTTTGCCTTCCTATTCTTCCCCTCATTGTACCCATTTTCCCTTGCCTCTTCTATATGAGATAGTTTGCCCCATTCTGTCTCTCCCCATCTCCTCTCATTATATTCCTCTCTCACCTCTTAATTTCACCTTTTAAGTATCATCCCTTCCTATTAAATTGGTCCTGTGCCCTCAATCTATGTATACCTAAGCCTCTTAGCTCTCACATGTTATGAATTTATTATGTTACAATTTATTATCAGAATAAAAAAGCAATTGAAAACTTGTGTCTGGATTACAACACATCCTTAATGTTAAGATCAAACGGAAAGTTGAAATTGATTAAAATGGATTTTCAGGCAAACAGTATTTGATCTTCCCTTTGAGGCCCAGTTTGTGGTGATAGAGCTTTTAGATATTTCTGAACACCTGAAATGTAATGGGTGTCATCGATCAAACATCAAGCCATTTATTATTGACATTATTGTTACAGATTACAGAGCAAGAGCCTACATGAAGTGTAGTAGAAAGAACTCTAGGCTCAGAATCAGAAAACTTTAGTTTGAGTCCTCATTCTGCCACTTTATGCTGATGGACAAATAATTGCTCCCTCTCTGATCTTTGGTTTCCTCATCTGGAAAGTGGGGATGATAATTTTTGCCTTAGCTACTTCATAAATCGGGAGGAGAGTACTTCGTAGCCATTAAAGCAGTTCAAATGGAGAATGGGAGATTTGTTACCAGTCATATTTGTGTGTGAGGCAGGAATATGGGTCAGCCTGGTGGAAGATAATGGCCTTGTCTTCTTTTCTTTGGTTTTGTACTTGCTCAGATTAATTTACGTGCCAATACTGAGTAGATTTTGAATGTAAAGTGGGATTTGTAGCATCAATATGACTTCTATGGAACTTCTTTGGAAGAGGTTTTGATTTTCCAGGCACAGGATCCCCATAAGTGGTCAAATAGAATTTACAATTAATTTCTAGCCCCAAATGAGATAATTGGTCAGATGAATGAATTTGGATTCAGTACCAGACATAGATATCCAAAGTCATAACCTAAACCTGAGTTGTGACCCAACAAGAGATAGAGAAATTCATGGGAAATAAAAAGAAAAATTTTGATTATACAAAATTTAAAAAGTTTTGCTTTAAGAAAACTAATGCAGCCAAAATTAGAAATAAAATATAAAATTGGGTTTTTTTTTACAGAAAGTTTCTTTGAAAAAGGCCTCATTTCTCAAATATATAGGGAACCGAGTCAAATTTATAAAAATATGAACTATTACCCAATTGATAAATAGTCAAAGGATATGAATAGGCAGTTTTCAAAAGAAAAAATCAAAGCTTTCAATAGTCATGTGAAAAAATTCTCCAAATCACTACTTATTAGAGAAATGAATTTAAAACAACTCTGAGATATCAACCCATACCTATCACTTTATACCTATCAGAGGACAAATTGGGATACTAATGCACTATTGGTAGAGTTTGTGAACTGATCCAACCATTCTCGAGAGCAATTTGGAACTATGCCCAAAGGGTTATAAAATTATGCATTTGACTCAGAAATACCACTAGGTATGCATACCAAAGAGATAAAAGAAAAAGGAAAAGGATATATATGTAAAAAAATATTTATACCAACTTTTTTTGTGTGATGGCAAAGAATATGAAATTCAGGGAATGTTCGTCAATCAGGGAATGGCTGAACAAGTCATGTTATATGATTATGATAGAATAATATTGTGCTATAAGAAATTATAAGCAGCATGGTTTCAGAAAAACCTGGGAAGATTTATATGAACTGGTGCAAATAAAATGAGCATAAAAAGGAGAGCATAACATTGTACACAGTAACAGCAATATTGTAAGGATGATTGACTTTGAAAGACTTAGCTGCTCTCATCAAGACAATAATCCATGATAGTTCCAAAGAATCCATGATGAAAATGCTATTAATTTCCAGAGAGAGAAGTGATTAACTCTGATTGCAGATTGAAGCATACTTTAAAAAAAAAAAACTTTCTTTATATTTCTTGGATTTTTTCATGTGTTTTTTTTGCAACTTGGCTAATATAGAAATGTTTTGCATGATTTCACATGTGTAACTGACACAAAATTATTGTTTTCTAAAGAAGTGGGGCAGTGGCAGGAAGGAGGGAGAGAATTTGGAACTCAAAATCTTAAATACATGTTAAACATTTTTTTTACATGCGATTGGTAAATATTTAATGAAATAAAAAAGTATGTTAAAAAGATCCAAACCTGGAGTCACCATATAAGGCTTTTTTTGGTGAGTAGGGGCACTGTCCTTTATCTGGGTATGACTCATCTATATAACTAAAAAGTAGTTAGTCTTTATCAGGCAGAGACTTTTTAGTTGCTGAATTCTAGAAAAGAAGAAATTACATGGCCAGCAGGTGGCCCTAGAGAGATGAAGCCTAGAAGTGGGCAGAAGCAAGAAGAACCCAGAAGAGAAGAATGCTAGTGTGAAGAGAGCAGATGTGATGCCCAGAAAGGAGAAGCCCCAAGAAGAGCCAGCATACCTTGGCAGCACTATTGTCAGACATGCCAGTTGTGCGTGCCGTCATCACACATGATGGAGGAGATATTGTTAGACAGTAGTTGTCTGAAATAGAGAATGGGGGAGGTGGTGATCAGTGGGTTGAAATCTGAATATGAGTCAAGAGTGTGATGTGGCAGCCAAAATACTAATGTGATCCTGTGCTACACTGAGAGGCAAAACTCTAACAAAAAATAGAGATGAGTGTTCTGGCAAGCTTTGCGCTGGCCACGGCCCATCTGCCATATTGAGTTTGCTTTAGGATGCCATAGTTCAAGAAGGACACTCTAGAGAGCATCCAGAAGAGTGTGACCCTACCAGAATAGTGAAGGCCTTTTAGTCAATGGCATCTGAAAATTGTTGGAGGGAATTGATGATATTTAGCTTGGAGAAGAGAAGACTTTGGGGGGATGGGATAGCTGTTATCAAGTATTTGAAGGGTTATCATATGGAATAGGGATTCAGTTTGTTCTGTCCCAGAGAGAAGACCTAGAAGCAATGAGCAGAAATCGTAAAAATACAAATCTAGGCTTCACATCACAGAAAATTTCCTTATAATTAGAAATATTCCAAAGCAGAAAACCCTGGGAGGTAAGTTGGTTTCTCATTTTTGGAAGTCTTCAGATGAAGTCCGAATGACCATTTGTTGGGAATGTTGCAATATTGATTCCTTTTCCATGACCAGTTTTCCAACACCAGTTTAGAACGCACATTCCATTGGATTAAATAGCAGTTGATGTACCTCCCAACTCTGAAATTCAGAACTCCCAACATATGCTAAATGAGGTTAAAAAAAAGGTTTTTAAAAGAAAGCAAAAAGTGAGGGTCAACTGGACTGCACTGAGTAAACACAAAAGATACCGATGTTGGAAACAACCTATTTTTAAGGGTATTGATAGATTGGTTTTCAAAATAACTGAAAGAGGGAAGGATGCCCAATAATTGAATATAAAATTTGGGCATTATTACAATGAATAAAAATGCGATCAAGAGGATATTAATAATTGCTGGCCCATATGTCTACTTTTTGTCCTTACAAAGTCTTTATAAGCATCATTTATACATGAGGAAGACAGAATATTAGTATTAAAAATGTTGACTTTTATTGAAGGGAGAACCTTGGGGTCATTGAAAGTACCACGCAAATTTCCCAAGTGCCATCTAGTTCACTTTCTTTCATTCTGGATCCTGAGTAGAATATTTAAAAGTCTCTCATGCCCAACTCTCCTTGTTGCCTCTTTGCCAGATGCTGCTAGGCTTCTGGCAACTGGAGCCTTCTGGGAATGGATAATGGTGTTTAAAAAAAACAACAAACAACCTTATTCCAAGAGCTGTCATGTCAAAGGTTGTTATGTAATCCCTTGGTTGATGTTATCCTATGACAATTGTTCCTTTAATTCTGAGTCATCAAATAAAACAGAGTTCACTTTGTTTCTACCTTGTGGATGAACAGAGTGACTCCTAAAGTAGGAGGTACTGAAGGTCTGACCATGTAGCAGATTACAGATAGGTCTCTTCAGAGCCACATCTGGGAATTTTAATCCTACCCGGCACACCCAAATGGTAGAGACCAAGCCCTTTTCCTTTTCCCACCAATGTAGTTGGCTGATAGAACTATCAGTCAGCATCATTTCATATAGCTATGGCTTTAATTGGTTGGTATGTGTGGCTGGGTGACTGGATCCACTCGGTAGGTTGGGTAACTGGTGACCAGAATGGGGATAGATTCTGTTCCTGTTCTCCTTATCCCTCTACAGATTCAATTTCAGAGTTCAGGAGACCATAGATCAAGAGAGGCTATGTAGCTTAACCCTCTCATTTTACAACGGAGGAAAATGAAGACCAGGGAGGCTGTAACTTGCCTAATATCTAATTATTAGGAAGTTTTCTCTGATTCAAAGTAAGCACAAGAGGCAGGTGCTGAAGCAAGATTCTCTCACTCCAGGGCTTTTCCCATTGACCCACAGTGGTGTTGTGAGGCTGGAATGGGGTGATAGAAAGTGCTATATAAATGTCACTTGTTGTTGTTATGACCTTATGGTCATAAGACCTCTAGTCTGGTGATGACTTAATTTCCTGAGTCTTCCATTGCACTCCTGATGAGCTCGAGCAATGTTTCTAGAGTAATACAGGGGTGTGCTGGTAAATGGGACAGCTGGGTGGCACAGTGGAAAGAAGGCTGGGCCTAGAGTCAGGAAGACTCACCTTCCTGAATTCAAATCTAGCCTCAGACACTTACTAGCTGTGTGACCCTGGACAAGACACTTGATCCTGCTTGCCTCAGTTTCCTCATCTGTAAAACAACCAGGGAAGGAATTGCAAACCATTCCAGTATCTTTATCAAGAAAAACCCAAATGTCTTCAGGCACTTGCTAACTATGATACTCTGGACAAGTCATTTAACTCTTTTTGCCTCAGTTTCCTCATATGTCAAATGATCTGGAGAAGAAAATGGCCAACCATCCAAGTATCTTTGTCAAGAAAACCCCAAATGGGTATAGAAATCCATCTTGCCCTACTAGAAAGTTAGAGGAGGCATGGTGTAGCAGCAAGCACCCAGGCGTCCTCAGGGTTTGCTGCTACCACAGGTTCTTGGATCTGCTTTGATAAAGGAAAGCAACTCAATATGGGTTAACAAGCTTACTTTAATCAGTCAGACATATATCGTTTACCTTGTTCAGGGGAAAAAGGTCAGCACCCCGAACTTCAAAGTATACAGGCAGAATTATCAAGACAGAAACAGATCAAGTAGACAGATTTCCAAACTGTCCAACCATTACATCCATACCCAGTCAACATCTGGGTTTCCACATCTGGGTTTTTCAAAGCCTGGGGACTCTCAACAACGGCTTCCCATAATTCAGATCAAATCACAGAACACTTCTCAAAGTGAGTCCCAAAACAAAGCTGCACATCAGGGCTTATATAGCCTTCTCCTGGCTCAGAGAATGTAACAACCTTATTGACTCACTGGCCAATCAAGAAATATCTACTGAAAAACAAGCCTCCCTCCCCAGGCTTCAGGTGCATTTTAGCCTAGGGGCAGGGAAGATCTTCCAAATTTGCATTCCCATTACACATGGGGGAGGATATAAGAGAAAGCAGATTGGGGGAAGGGATATTCAGTATGCTTTCTCTCTTGGGGTGGGGCTAGGGGAAAGAGAGAAAATTTGTAACTCAAAATCTTGTGGAAATGAATGTTGAAAACTCAAAATAAATTTTAAAAAGAATAAAAAAAAAGAAAACCCCAAATGGGGTCATGGAGAGTTGGACATGACTGAAACACAACAACAAAAAGCTGGCAAACATTTAGCAACCTGACTGGGGGTGGGGCAAGGAATGTGTGTACAAATGCTTTTAAGTTTAATCTGCATTATCAACACTTTTTTTTTCTTTTTGGAGGGGGAAGGCCGGGCAATTGGGTTTAAGTGACTTGCCCAAGGTCATATGGGTAGTAAGTGTTAAGCATATGAGGCTGGATTTGAACTCAGGTTCTCTTGACTCCAGGGCCAGTGCTCTATTCACTGCACCACCTCAACACTTTCTTAAATCTAGACAATCAACCAAAGAAGAAATCGAGCATTGATTTCTGAGGTATATAATACTGTTGTTGTTTTTACAGACTGGATACTAAATTTCTTTGTAGCTTCCCATAAAAGGTGACAAAATATACAGAAGGAAGATGAATGAGAGAGAGAGGAAGAGAGAGAGAGGGAGAGAAAGAGGAGTGAGAGAAGAGAGAGAGGAGAGACAGAGAGAGAGAGAAAGAGAGAGGAAGAGAGAGAGAGGGAGAGAGGGAGAGAGGGAAGAGGAGGAGGAGGAGGAAAAGGAGGAGGTGTCTGGCGTCTAGGAAACCTTGGGGTCCAATCTCAGTTAAGATGCTTAGCAGCTGTGTGACCACTGCCAAATCACCTAAAATTTCGGAGCATTTGTTTTTGGTAAAATAGAAATACTTGAACTGTCTACAATATCTCCCAAGTTTCTTGTGAGAAAAGCACTTTGCCAACCTTCAAGTGCCTTATTGCTCTGCTTGTCATTATTTATGCCCCCTTTTTCTGTCTGACAGAGGTGCAGAGGACATTCAGGACTCAGCTACATCTGCCCTCTACTCTATATTTAAGAAATTAAAAAAAAAAACTTCAATTTTCGTACAGTTAGTGAAAATGTCTTTCTTCATCTTTGAGGAGCTCTCTGCCCTCATCACTCTCCCCATAAGTAGAAAAACTTCACATACAGTTCAATGTTTAAATTCAGCAAACATTTGTTATGTGACTGTTAAGGCACTGGGGGTACAGAGACCAATATAACCCACCAGGTTGTTCTGCCAGCCACTATCCTGGTTCTGTACAACTGGAAGAATCAGGAGTTGGAAGTCAGTGTGAGGGTAAACCACGGAAATTTGCGTTCTGTCTTGTTGGGTAGAGTGACTTTCTATGGTTCTTAGAGAATGAACAAGGTTTTCTTCCTCAGCACAGCACCGGCTCACTCTCTGGGGTAAGAGGAGTATGAATTTGTATCATTGTCGGCTTACCCACTGGGATTAGCTCTGGAGCCCTTGCCTTTGGGCCTCACCAAATGGGCTATATTTCAGGAAGAACTAATCACGTGAACTTTGTATAATTGACTCCCTAGAGGATGGATAGTCACGCGTGGATACTTTATCTAGTATGTTATTATTGATGTAGAATCAATTAAAAATACACAATAGCAATAAAATAATGCATGATAAAGTATTTACTGATCAGCTTAATTTGTTCCTTCTTCTAATCCTAAACTAGTAAGTGTCAAAGCTGGGATTTCAGCCCAGGCATCCCAACTCCTAAGTTTAGAAATCTTTTTGCTGCCTCTCAAACAAAAATGATAATAGCTCTTACTCATTCATTAATTCAACAAGCATTTATTAGTTTAGTCACTTTTTTTTTTCTGTCATGTCCAACTCTTTGTGACCCCTTTTGGGGCTTTCTTGGCAAAGATACTGGAAAGGTTTGCCCTTTCCTTCTCCAGATCATTTTACAGGTGAGGAAACTGAGGCAAACAGAGTTAAGTGACCTTCCCAGATACTAAATGTCTGATGCCAGATTTGAACTCAGGTCTTCTTGCCTCTCGGCCTTTGGCTGTATAAACTGTACCACCTAGCCGCCCCAAGGTGAAAAGGGACAAAATGATAAATAGATGAGTTCCTGAGGTAGTAAGTGTCTGAGTGGAGGGACCAGGGGTTGGTGAAGTGATTTGGAGGGTAAAGAGCCGGATAAAACAGAGCCATCTTAGAAAAAATTCATTCATTTTTAGTTTTCAACATTCACTTTTATAAGATTTTGAGTTCTAAATTTTTCCCCTTCTCTCCCCACCCCCCCCCTCCCCACGTTGGCATGCAATCTGATACAGGCTATACGTGTACAATCATATTAAACATATTTCCACATTAGTCATGTTGTGAAAGAAGAATCAGAACAAAAAAAACCACAATAAATAAAAAACCAAAAAAGGAGAGAAAATAGTATGCTTTGATCTGCATTCAGATTCCTTAGTTCTTTCTCTGGATGTGGATAGCATTTTCCATCACGAGTCTTTTGGATTGTCTTAGATCATTGCCTTTCTGAGAAGGGCTATGTCTAGTTGCTGTTACTGAGTACGATGATCTCCTGGTTCAGGCAGAACCATCTTTAGGGGCTTTCAGCAGCCAGTGGCCTTGAAACAAGGTTTAGCAGGATAGGCGAAGCTCTAGGCATACGGGGCACCCCACAGAGCCTGAGGGGGATCTGATCCCCTTTATGGAATACTAGAGCTGATCAAAATTGATGTGGGCTAAGAACATTGCATGACTACATGACAAGGGGTTGTAGGAGCAGGAAAGAACAGCTTTTAGCACTAGCCATGGTCAGGGTGACAGAAGGAGGCAGAGAGTCCTTGGAGCAGTGCAAACCTGAGAAAGGTAGGACTGGGAGGTATATGGTCAAAGGCATGGGAGATAGAGGCAGGTACAAGGTGGGGTGGACCATCTAAGTTGTCTCAAGGCATTTGGTGGAGATGGAAGATGGTGGGAGGGCTTAAAGCTGTAATATTACATAGGCAAAGATACAAGGGTATCATGTTAGGAGGCCTCAGCAAGGGGGAGAGCTGGAGTAGGGGGCAAATACTGGGCTAAGGTCACTGGGTAGCCAACGGCATGGCATGCTCATGATAGTAAAGCATCTAGGGGACCTTAAACATAGAGACAGGTGCACGCCCAGGGAAAGACAGGGAACACTGGCATGTTTTTCAGCAACTGGTAGTCTTCAGCCTCTGCATAAATGGTGAAATCGAAAAGATAAAAAGTGGGGTTTTTGCAGAGTTAAGGAATATGTTATTTGGGGTTTAAAATTTTTTTGTACCTGTGACTTCTTTAGATATAGGAACTCCTGATGGGGAAACTCTCTCTAGCAAGGCAGATTCGTGACTATTCTGCAACTTATGACCTTACAGAGATGCCTAGGGCACTGAAAGTTTGGGCAGACAGCAGTGAGAAACTAATTCAAGGTCACCCAGCCAGTATGTATCTGAGGCAGAATTTGAACCCAGGTTCTCAATTCTGAGGCCAGCACTGCTCTCCATCTACTATGTCACCCTACCTCGCAGGGCTTCTGTTATAATTTATTTAATGAAGCAAATCCTGATCCCAGTTGGTCAGAGCAGTTTCACAAAGGCTATGCCTGGATGGTCTCCAGTCTTGGAGCATGACTAGACTACCATATTCATTTCTGAATTCTGTTTTTTAGATGAATACCAACAAATCAGAGTGTGTCCAGGAGAGGATGACCAGGCAGCAAAGGATCTGGAAACCTTTGGAGGGAATGGATAATTTTGATTTGAAGATACAGATAGCGCCTCTTCCTTGAAGCTTTACCTGAGTATCAACTCCATAACTAAGGTGGGGCAAAAAAGGCTTTGCTCCAGGGCTCTGATATGGGGGCAGGGCATATACTTCCTTTGCCCCACTCCTAACCTTGTCTGTCAGCCAGCATAATCTCTCTGGGCAGCCACTCCCAAGGTCCTTTTGATGGTTCCCCTCTCCCAGGGCCAGACTACTTGAAGGACTGGCTATCCTCACTTGACTTCACTCCTCTGGACTTTTTCATCATTGTTCCAGGAAACTCTTCGTCCTGTAAGATCACTGCAGCTGTGAAACTCACACCTGTCAGTTCTCTCTGCCCCTGGGAGTCATCCTCTCTCTGATTGGAGGGTGGAGAGCTCCTCTCACAGCCTCCATTTAAGGAGGGCATCTAGGTCAGTCCCCTCTTCCTTTCCCATCTGGCTAAATTCCTCTGGATTTCACCATCAAGCCTGTAGTAAGGTACGTCCTCTCTCTGCTTTTCAACTTCTTTTTGTGTGCCTTCCCTCCATTAGATTGTAAGCTCCTTGAGGGCAGAGATTGTCTTTTGCCTTTTTTTTTGTATCCCTAGGGCTTAGCATGGTGCCTAGCACCTAGTAAGTACTTAATCGATGTTTATTGATTGCCTCCCTCTAATGTAATGATTACCTAGTCAATGGGATTGTTTTCTGGGCCTCTGGGCTTCATTTGACTAGGTTTTGTGGTAACCGCCCACCTCCCAATTGTTTTTCTCCTTCTGTCTCTGCTGACCCAACCTCAGGTGAAAAAATTTCCTCCCTTCTCAAATTTCTTATGCTACTTTATTTGGTCTTCTGCTTGAAGAGAGATATCTTCTCCTGTATCATGCTTACTTCTTTGAGCACCATCTTCCCCCCTCTCCCCTCCCAATTACATTGTGATCTCCTTGAAAGCAGGGTCCGGATTCCTCTCTAAGCTTAGCACAGTGCCCTGAGCACAGCAGGCATCTAATGAATGGTTTTTGTTGTTGTTGAAATCAAGATATGATCACTATCACCAAGTGTTTGAAGGGCTGTTATGTGGAAGAAGGAATGGGGATTTTCTGTGGAGTTCCTCTAGCAGACCAAGACCAGAACAGTAGAGGTCACCTAGCACAGGGTGCTAGCTTTGTGATTGGGTGAGGTTGGTAGGTAGCTAAGGGAAGTGAGGGGAGAGGCGAATGATGGTGTCCCTGAAACTGTGTTCATATGAAAGCTGCATTTAGCTAGGGTAGTTAAGGAAACAAAAAATTGTTACTATTGGGGATATGGTCTAAACCTGTGATTTTATGATGTTGTTGAGTCACTTTTGAGTTGCATCCAACTTTTCATGACTTAATTTGGGGTTTTCTTTCTTTCTTTTTTTTTTTGGAGGGCAATTGGGGTTAAGTGACTGCCCAAGATCACACATTTAGCTTTTGTGTTAAGTGTCTGAGGTAGGATTTGAACTCAGATCCTCCTGACTCCAGGGCCAGTGCTATATTCATTGTGCCACCTAGCTGCCTCAATTTGGGGTTTTCTTGACAGAGATACTGGAGGGATTTGCCATTTCCTTCTCCAACTTATTTTACAGATGAGGAAACTGAGGCAAACAGGGTTAAATGACTTTCCCGGGGTTCACACAGCCGCTATGTGTCTGATGTTAAATTTGAACTCAGGTCCTCCTCTTCCTGACTCCAGATGCAATGCTCTAATACACTGTGTCACCAAACTGCCCTTATTAGTATAGGGAACTCCCAAGGAAGAAAACTCTATACAGGTCACCACTTTCTTTGCAATTTCTAGTCTTAGGAGCTGTATAGAGCACTACCAGGTAAGGGATCTGCCCAGGGTCACACAGCCAGTATGTTGTCAGAAGTCTTCCTCCCTTCTGTTCACTTTGCCACACTGTCCCACATTTTTTACTCCTGCTAGAGGATTATTAGGCTTTCAGGCAGTATCTGGTGCCTTAGGGAATTTTGGCATTATGTGAGAGCTTGGCAAGATGACCTCCGAGGACACTTCCTTAGGATTCTATACCATTTAAGCTCTGAAGCCCCTGAAAGCCTTATCTGTTGGGCAAAGAGGAAGGAAATACTCCTTTGTTAAGCACCTACTATGTGCCAGGCACTGTGACAATTCTTTCCAAATGTCTCATTTGATCCTTATAGCCCTATGGAGTAGGTGCTATTATTATCTCCAGATGAGGAAACTGAGGCAGACAACAGTTAAGTGACATGTCTAGGGTCATATAGTTAGGAAGTGTTTGAAGTTGCATTTGATCTCAGGTCTTCTTTACTCCAGGCCCATCTGACTATCCACTGTGTTACCTAGCAAAGCTAGATTTCTTGTTAGAGATGTCCAAGAAGGATATAAATTACCACAAGAAAGTATTCCATTTGTCAGGTATTTTTTAACTGGGAAATTAATTCAATGTGTATTAATTAAAGCTTAATGGGGTATTAGAGGTGTTCAGAGAAGACTAATACCTCTGGCTTGAGGGCTGCCCAGCCCTTTTCAGGGCTGTTTTCCACCCTTAGTGTCCACTTAATTCACCTGACTCTCACCTGTGGGTCCAAGAAGCTATAGGAAGTGCAGTGGTCACACCACAGTGAATGGTTTCAGGAGATGGGCTAAATCATGTTGAGGGTAAGTGAGGGGGTCTTAGACCCACAGGTGAATTAACAGGGTGTCTACTCCAAGCATGTGAAGACTTTCCCTAGTGGAACTGGAAGATGAGAATAATTTGTTCCAAAGGCCATGAAGGCTGCTGCTGAAGGGGCAATCTAGCACTTAGAGCTCAGTTAGATGCTGAAGATGCCAAGGTCATTCACTGCATTCCCAGCCATTGCCAGTCATCTTGACTTTCATTTTACCACTGGACTCTGATGACTCTGGAAGAGAGTGAGGTTGATGACCTCACACAACTCAGTCTCACTTCAAACATACACATACACACACATACACACCCCACATACACAGTGATGTAATTTTTGTCCTTTTCTTGCATGAAGGACAACAATTAATTAGCTTTATATATTAGTAAGCTTTCTGTGGAGCTTACTACTTTAAGCACACAAAGTCAAGAATGAGTTAATCCATACAAGATCCCTTTGTAAGTAGGTCAGTATTATTGCAGGTGAAAGAGCTGAATCATAGATTTGTTAAAGTGACTTATCCAAGGTCACAGCTTGTCTTGGCATTGCAGCCAGGAATAATAACTATCATTGCTGTTTAAAATATCTCCAGCTCTCACAATGAACCTAGTGCTACACAGCTTATCCAAAGAAATAAAATCTGCGTTTAAAGGAACTACATTCTAAATGAGACAGAAGATAGTTCAGACAGAAAAATTTGGAGACAGGATGGGCAATGTTTTGGAGAGAGACATACTGTATTTGACTCTTACCCCCACTGTGAGATACTGCCCTGTGATTCTGTTTAAAAGTTGTTCTAATGTGTTTAAAAGTACCGAAACTGTTTCAAGGGGTTGAGGGGAGAAGTTTCAATTCCTTTAATAATTCTCTGGCAGAAAGCCAGAGTGGGGGGAAACATAAAACAAAGGTTCAGAAGAAGGATCTGGGTGTTGCTGGTTTGCTTGTTGACTAATTTTAAGGAATTCGATACCAAATGACTTTTGTAGCTGCTGAGATCTTTAGGGATTAGTAATCAGGGTGACTGAACTAGTGGAAACATGGTTTCTAAAGAAATTCTCTCATGATTTTGGGGGAAAAAGGTAATTCTTAGGATGGTAGACCTCAGAGGGAAATCATGATTTTTTTTTTTCCTTTTGTAAGAGATCTGGAAGTGAGGACCATTATTGCCTCCAAGAAGGAGAGAATAGAAATAGGATTTTCCAAAGTTAATTAGGAAAAATAAGGCAGCAAGCTTACACCTTCTCTCTGATAAGTATAAGAAGTTAGTTTATGCTTTTGTTAATATAAGTATTGGCGAGGCTATCTGGCTGCAACTCATGAACATTACTTGCTTTGAAGAATCAGAGTTGTTGGTGGCCAAAAGGGTGAGGAACAGAATTATGGTGAGTGTAAATAGGTTACAATATGTTGTCAACAATGACTTGTTTACAAGAAGTGATGTTATGAAAACAAAGGAAATTTATGACAACTCAAAGACTGGAGTGAAGAAAGAGATGGTGTAGCAAGATGCCAGAGGGATATGAGATGAGGATATATCAAAAAGAGGGATTTCTTGGTGAATGGTCTTATTTATTTTTATTAAGTATAAAGTGAATTTCTCAGCTAAGAGAATGAGATGCTGAACTGTAGATAATGTGAGAAGAGAAAAGAAAATGTGAAATATTCATTGTAGTATGTGGGACAGAAACAGACTGGAGGGAATAGAAAGATTACTTTGCTGTGGTGAGGGCCCACTTGAGTTTAGATAACAAATTTGTAGTCAATTCATTTGGCATAGTTACTCCAGGTCTCTTTAGGATCATGTGGTCAGGAGCAAAGAAAGGAAATGGTGGTAGTGATCCAGTCTTGGGTTTTGCCAAGGTATGATCATCTATCAAAAAAGAGAAAGAATAGAACAGTGTTTCCTAGTTCAGCTACAAATGTTTGCTAATATAGAGTACTGCCCCCTTTCTTTGTGGAAATTTTACTAGCTGAAAGGAGCAGAAAAGGGGACATTATGTCTATACATCCAATATAAACTCCTTGATTCCCCTCCTTCAGTCCTCTCATGGTCTTTACTTATTGAATCCTTCATCCCTATAGATTTAGAGGAAAAAGTAGCTTTCCTAAAACTAATCCCTTCTCCTGTACCCTCCTTTTTTTCCTCCTACCTACCTCTTCAGTGACTTTGATCCATCAATTATCTACCCTTTCTCTTCCACTCAGCCCACAACCATGATCAAGTCTCCTCATCCACCTAAATACTTTCCTGCTAAACCCTCGAACTTTCTCTCTTTATTCATTGCCAAAATCTTAGAAGACTAGTCTGCATTCAATGTCTCTACTTTTCTTTTACACACCACTTACTTATAGAGAGAGGCAGCTTGAGAAGAAACACAGGAAGTGCTGAGAGAATCTAAGAGAAAAAAAGCTCTTTAGACAAAAGTGCTTGAGGAGAGACATCAATTTCTGAGAGGACCAGAGTGAAGCATATCTGTCAGACACTAAAATACTGCCTTTCAAGATAGCTGCAGTAAATTGTTTCCAGAAGCTAATATGTGACTTTTTAGGACTAGAAAGTTTAATGAGGAGGAAACTCTGAGTCAAAGGATTGTTTCAGAACTATGGGATAATTATATATTGACTATTTGTGCCATATCTGACTGAAATATGAATTTAGGACTTTTCAGCCTAGGATACAGGTGAATTACTACACATAAGATGGTCCTGATTTTAGGCTGAAGAATTATGATTTTAGGGTCCCTCA
>NW_027185798.1:49045097-49045359 GCF_028583685.1 Petaurus breviceps papuanus
ACAGGTGGGTCGCTACACACAGGATGGTCCTGATTTTAGGCTGAAGAGTTCGTGAGAAACAATAGCTTGAAAAACCAGCTGAAAAAACTTAGAAACTGATGGGGGAAATGGCTTCCAGAAGCCAATTCAGTTGAGAAGTCAGGAATAGACAAGCCAAAGGAAGGCAACAGGAACTGAGCACAGCTAACTAGAGAGAGCAAGATGAGGTTGATTTGGGAGGCTGATCGGAATGGAGGCTGATCGGAATGGAGGCTGATCGGAA
>NW_027185798.1:49045369-49046427 GCF_028583685.1 Petaurus breviceps papuanus
GGAGGCTGATCGGAATGGAGGCTGATCGGAATGGAGGCTGATCGGAATGGAGGCTGATCGGAATGGAGGCTAAGGGTTGATGCTCAGGTCAGACCGGTGAAAGAGGCAGATGGAGAAGGGCTGTCTTGCTCACAAGACTCTCCACATCTACGTCTTGGGGGCCAGGGAAACAATTCCTTATTTATGTCTTGCTTATGTTGACTTGTACTGTCTTCTCAAGAAGAAACCCCCTCAAAGCCTATAGAGAAAAGAAATGAATAGCTTTGTAGATTGAAGTTTTGAAGAGAACTGTTCTGTTGCTGAAAGAATGTCACAGTGTCTCAGCATCTAGTCAAAGGAGCAGACCTCAAAAATTTCTGCCGATCTTATACCGAAGGCTGCTCTCCCCTAAAAGAGATTAATGCTGTTTCAGCATCCTGAGAGGAACAGAGAAGCAACTTTGCTCAGAAGAGGAACAGGGGAACCCCAGTTCAGTTTCTGACTCATTTGATTCATTGCTAGTTTCCTATGTTTTGCCCAGTTTCCATTATGGATGCCATGTACATTGATGGGAGAACATGTGCTAGGCTTATGGGTAAACTGTTTTGATTATTCCTCCTTTTGATTTCTATTAAGTAAAGTTATTTTATGATAATAAGTAAAGTTATTTTATGATAATTATAGCTTTTGATTTCTCAGTAAATGTTTCATAGTTAAGAGTTAATGGTATCATTGTGACTTACATATGTAAGATAGAGAAGCATACCAGTGAGGGTCAGGAGCTATAATCATGAGAGTACTGGTATATTTCTCTTACACCAAGATTGCCCCTATGATCTCATGAGCATCTTGGCTTTGGCTCCTCTGTCTGCCAGAATTACCAGTATGAATGCAAATTGGGATGGGTTAGCCAATTGGGATAGGGGGGAGAGAGAGGGGGGGGAGAAGAAGGGGGGAGGAAAGATGGAGGGGGGGGGAGGGGAAGGGGGGAGAGAGAGGGGGAGAGAGAGGAGAAAATTTGTAATTCTAAATCTTGTGGAAATGCATGATGTAAACTAAAAAATAAATAAGAGACCGAA
>NW_027185798.1:49046527-49063015 GCF_028583685.1 Petaurus breviceps papuanus
AGAGAGAGAGAGAGAGAGAGAGAGAGAGAGAGAGAGAGAGATTACCTATCACATTGATCTCACGCCTATGCTAGATAACTTGAACTGGGCTCTCCATGTAGCATGGCAATCTCACCTCTTATTTACTCTCTTACATTCCTTATAGCATCTGTTTGAAACCTTCTTCTCTCTCCTCCATGTCTCTAAGTTGAGTCAACTCTTTGTTTTACTCTTTCCAGATACTGAGATAATTGGATTCATCCAATATAAACTCCATTAAATCCCCTCCTTCAGCCCTCTCAGAGTCTTTACTTCTTCAGTCCTTCATCCCTATAGATTTAGAGGAAGAGGTGGCCTTCCTAAAACTAATCCCTCTTCCTGTACTGCTCCTCTTTTCTCCTCCCACCTCTTCAGTCACTTTGATTCATCAATTATTTACCCTGTCCCTTCTACTCAGCCCATAAACATGGTTGTCTCCTCATCTACCTAAATATTTTTTTCTTTAACCCTCAACAATCATCTTATCTCTCTCTCCTCACATTCATTGCCAAAGTCTTAAAATACCAGTCTACACTGTGTCTTCACTTAACATCCTTGACTGTCTATATTCCTTTTTCTCGCTCTACTGAAATGGCCTTTTCCAAGATTACTAATGACATACTTAATTCCAGGTCCAATGGTCTTTTCTCTATCCTTATTTCTTCTGTATCTCTACATAGTATTTGTCAGTATGGATCACACATATCCCTTCTTGAAACCCTCTCCTTACATGGCTTCTCTGACATAGAAATCTCATGTTTCTTCTACTTTTATTGATTTTCTTTACTCTATTTCCTTTGCTGGATCCCCATTTTCCTCTTACATCTTAAAAATGGATTTTTCCCCAGGTCCTCTTCTTATAACTTTCTAAATGTTTTTTGTTGATTTCAATCATTCTGATGTCTTCAAGAATCACGTCTATAGAAATGATTCTTTACCCTCAACCATTCCTTTGGGCTCCAAGATCATATTTTAAACAAACTGCTACATATCTTGACCTAGACCTCTTGGTACCCTCACTTTCTTTTCTTTTAAAATGATTTTATTTTATTTTTGCTTTTTGGAGGGCAATTGGGGTTAAGTGACTTGCCCAAGGTCACACGGCTAGTTTTTGTGTTAAGTGTCTGAGGTCAGATTTGAACTCAGGTCCTCCTGACTCCAGGGCCAGTCCTCTATTCACTGCACCACCTAGACACCCTAGTACCCTCACTTTCAACATGATTGGAACTGAACTCATCATTTGCCCTATTCCCAGATAATCCCCATCTCTCCTGCCTCCAATTTCTCTTAATGATATCACCAAATATCCCTTGCACATGTAACACTGGACCTTTTACAAAGGGATGTTTACTTCAAAGAAGTATAATCACAAATATACAAAGTTCCCCCAACACCTGGGAGGCATTATACCCCTCCCATATGCACCTTTTCAGTCCCTGGGGAGTAGGAAAGGGATTGGGTTCATAGTTTATCTCAGTTCCCATAAAGCATAGTACCAGTTCCAAATCTAAAACCCACCTCAGGGTTGTGTCCCAAGCACCCTGACTTCTTAGGACTCTCACGCTGGGCTGACTAGGTGCACCACTCTACCTACAATCCTGGTCTCAAGGTCGCCATGGTTCAAAGTTCCAGTCTTGTGGGGGTCGACTCTGGCACATGAAACCAAGAACAAACAACACAGAACAGAAACAAACACTCCCAGACCCATTTCCCAGAGCTGGGATAAAAGGAGAACAGGGAAAGGGTGTTCTTTCCCCTCTCACTGGGCTAGTTCCTGGCACCCACACTGAGTGTAGTAGAGAGGAGTCACTGAAAATAAAGTGGCTGAAAAGATGTCAAAAAAGAGTAAATGGCTCAACCTCTCATGTTTTAAAGATTCAGGTAGTCAATTAAATGAGGCTACTCCCAGGTGGTAGAGGTTGCAACAGGCTCCATGTTAGGAAAACTGGGCATGCTCAAAACATGTCTGGTGAAAGCCAAGCTATGCTTATAAGTCTGGAGCCAGCTTAGACTCTTTCTTCCAAAAACCCATACATCTAATCAGTTGCTGAGTCATGTCATTTCTACTCCAAAAGATGTTTCACATCTGTATCCTCCTCTCTACTCCAGGGGGAACTATCTTCAGACCTTTAGCTCTCCTTCTCTTCCCTCCTAATAGGACTATTGTAATAGTTTCCTTTTTCTTCCTGCCTTCAATCTAAACCTCACATTGCTATCAAAATAATTTTGAGGAAGCTTGGAAGTACATTACTCTAACTTCCTTGATGGGCTTTATTTCTTAGTGCTTCCCCTTCCCTCTATTTCTGGAAAGGATTCCTAGGCAACAGGGTAGAAAGAACTGAATTTGAGTCTTGTCTCAGACAATTACTATCTATGTGACCTTGGGCAAGTAATTTAGTCTCTCTTCCCTCAGTTTCTTTATCTGTAAAATGGGGGAGGGATGGACTCAATTGATCTTTTTTCAGCTTTAAATCTATTATTCTTTCTACCTTTCCCATTTCCAGCTATTAAAATTCTTCAAGCCCCTTTCAGGAAGCACTACTTCTTCCGTGAATCCTTCCTCTTGTTCACCTTCCTCCCCATACTCCAACCTGTCAACCCAGATGAAAGTTACCCTTCCTTCTTTAGGTTTTTTTCAAAGAACTTTGCCTGGATCTCACTTTTATATTTACCTCTTTCTCTTGTGCCATAATTTTTAATAGTAGTCTTTTCCCTGCTTGGGATTGCTTGAATGCTGTCACATAGCTAATAACTGAGAGGAACCTAGGTCCTCTCATTCCACCAGAGTCTCTTTCCACTCTGCCACACAGCTTCCAGGTGATAAAGCCTGAATAAAGGTGGTAGTAGTAGTAATAGTAGTAGTAGTAGTACCAGTAGTAGTAGGTGGTGGTGGTGGTGCTGGTGGTGCATGTGTGTGTGTATGTGTGTGTGAGGGGTAGTGGAATCACAGAATTTCTGAATTAAAAGAGACCTCAGCAGTCATATGTTCTCTTTTAGCAGATCAAGGGGCCCGTCTGTAACATAATGGATAACTGATCATCAGGTGACGTTGATAGATGAGGTATAGGATGTGAGGACAGGACCTGACAACCTCATGGCTATGGATGGTTTGGAAGAAGATGGTGGAGGATCCCAAACTGGATGGATTTAGTAAGGGACACACCAAATTTAGGGTGCAGGCTGCATATGTAGATAGAGATATCGATTGGGAAGTTGGAAATGTGGGGGTGGCTACTTGGGGAGGGTTTGTGGGTGGAGATGTAGATGTTTGGAGTCATCTATACAGAGGTGATAATTGAAGAAATGGGAATGGATGAGGTTATCAAGTAAGAAAATGTTAAAAAAGGAAGAAAAGAGGGGTAAAGATGGAATGATTAAGATGTGAGAGGAGAATGAGCAGGAGATAGAGAAGGCAGGGTAAGAGGATAAAAGGAACCATTATAATATAGTGATGAAGAAGCCAATGAAGTCTTTCCTCCACTTAAAACATCTGTAAAAAATTACTTTTCTCCTTGGAGCTTATGAACGACAATAATCTAAATTTTGTTTTAGTAACCACGTTCTCTCTCTATTATTTTCCTTTCTGTTCCCATGAAAAGAAGAAAATAAATTGTAATTCCTGTTTTTAAATATTGCCAACATCTCCCTTCTCTAAAACTGTGTTTCCATGCAGTGAAATTAAATGACTAGTTGGTCTAAACTTGGTGAAACCAGGCCCAAGATGCTTTCTTTCTTTCTTTTTTTGCTCTTATTCCAAAGGGGAGTGAGGATTTTGCCCTCATTTGTCTTAATACCCACATGTGCACTTAATGTTAGGGCTCTTCATTCTGTTAAAGGGATCCCTAGGAGTCTTCTCAACCAGCTCCAAGAACTTTTGGCATCATGACCATTGGCAAACGCCAAACTTGCCAATGACAAAAGTGTTGTCACTCAAAGAACAAAAGCTGTGCTTGCTTTTTCGGACGATCCCCTCCTCTGCTCATTGCCAGCAGGGACAAAATGTCTTCTTGCATATAAGGGAGACTTTTAGGTTGCTGGCACACTTCCTGTACCTATCTCCTACTTTGTAAGTTGAGAATTCAACACTGGCAACAATTGAATAGATTTATTTTAGCACTCTATTGTCTCTTAACACAGGCCTAGGTTCATAGAGACATATTAACAATATTCAGGAACAACTCAAAGATTGTTGCGCAGTCACTCAGTTGTATCCAACACTTTGTGACCCCAATTTTGGGGGTTTTCTTGGCAAAGATACTAGAGTGGATTGCCATTTCCTTCTCCAATAGATTAGGCAAACAGAAGTTAAATAACTTGCCCAGGGATACACAGCTAGTGAGAGTGTCTGAAGCTGGATTTGAATTCAAGTTTTCCTGACTCCAGATCTAGTGTTCTATCCATTGAGTCACCTAGCTGCTGCAGAACCCAAGGATAGAGAATTTAATACCTACTTTCAAAATGATTATGAAATGCCTACCGTCATAGTAGACTTATTGAAGACGGTAGCTCAGTCCTCTTAACAGAGAGATATTGTTGACATCTTTGGTGTGGGTCAAAATAGTGCCTGGACCTTCAATTTCATTAGTGTAGGTGAGTCACTTTTCCTCCCAATGCAATTTAGAACCTTCTTGACAAACTGCCTAGAGCAACGAGAGGTCATAAAGTAAGTATCTATTAGAGGGGAGGCTTGATCCCTTGATTTCCAGGCTCCAAGGCCAGCTCTCTGTCTATGATGCCATGCTTCCTCTCTTGGGATTCATATAATACAAACAACCTTTTATTTAACTGTCCATTGCCATATTTTTTCCCCTAAACTTTTTATTTTCTTAATAGGCTCTATCTCTCACCTCTGCATAACTGAGAATTTGTGCACATTTACTCTAACACTGAATGTCAGCAGAATAATTATGGTGGTGGTTGTGGTGATGTGTTGAGGCCAAAGAGTGGAAAGGGGAAAAGTTCTTGCATCTCACATTTTCCTTTTAGTAGGTCTAGTAAATTTCAGTGCACTACAAATTATAAATCCCTTCCTGTTTTTTGTAACATCTGCAAACAATTACTGATCTCTCTTGACCATGTGAATGACAGTTGACTAAATTCTGTTTTAAAGGCCATGCTCTCTCTGCCCTTCTTGACTTTCCTTATTGGTTTCATTTGGAATTATTTATATACTTTGCACATTTAAAATCAGCAAAATACTTTATTTAAAATCAGCAAAATACTTTATTTCCAATGGCAACACGTGCATTTGATTCTTTGGGTGAAACATACTCTCTGCCTTACCAGGGTATGGGGATGAACCTGGGCTCTTTAAGGCTATGACAATGGGGTCCATGCAGGTGGGAAATACTTCAAGGATGGGCCCACTGATGGATCCTGTGACAGTCATTCAAGGGCACATCTAGCTAAATCAAAGAAGTTGCTCAGCAGGGTGGCCATAGAATATTGAATTTTTTAATCATAGCAAATATTGAAGACCATCAATTGAGTCATAAAATATGTGTAGATAGAGTGAGTACCCACATGGATCAAATCCCAAGTCCTTGAATTATGGAGATAAGTAGAGTCCACATCTTCTAGAACTAGGAAAAAGACAAGAAACTTTCAGATCTAAGCCTGGCATAGATGGTATAGTCAGTTTGAGTTTCTCCAGAAAGTCTGGTTTGAGTGATGGAAGGCCCACTGGTGAGGCAAAACTATCCATTCTTCAGAAAGCAGAGAGCCAGGCAGAACAGTGTCAGAACTGAGAGTGGTTTCTAACCTCTGACACTAATCCAGGACCAAGCCCATAAGAGATGTTTAATATCCTGAGTAATCTATTGGCTTTGACTATCATAATATTCTGTCCCAGTTACTAGCTCTTTGGACTGTCTGAATGAGGAAGGTTTATTGCTAATGAGAAATATACAGGAACATATCTCAATTTACTTGTCTTCCCCTCCTACTCATTTTAGACAGTGATATATAGGTAAATATGTGTATTACACACACACATACACACAGATTGACTTTCTCATTGTATAGGGAGAACCCTTCAGAATATAAATTCCGATGAGTTATTTTTCATTTTTCTCACTTTAAATCTTTTACTAAGTTCTAGCAAAGATTTATCAAAGCCCGTTTTATTCTTTACAACCTAAACAAGACCTTTACTCAAAGTCTACGTTTAACCCTCAATCACGGACAATTTCCATGGGTTATGTAAGTTAGCTTACATTATTACAGAATCTACTCTATTAGAGTCCCTATTAATTTTTGTCATTTGAGGTCACAGATTGCCAAAAAACTTTCTAGTTGTATTGTGTCTGTTCACCATCATGCCTTTCTGTTTGAAAAGGTTTGATTTGAAATTCCAGAATGAACCAGTTAAAAGGTTGTTCGTGATTTCTAGATAGCTGGAGCTGTCTAGCATGGGGGGAAGGAGTGGGAGACATGGGATAAAGAGTAAGAAGCATACTGAGTGAGGACTCAGACTACACGGGTTGAAGCCTAGCTTGCTTTTTGTTACTGTGGACAAGTAGGCGGATTTTTCTCAGCTTCAGTTTCCTCATCTGTGAAATGGGAATAATAACACTACTTGCTCTGCTGACAACACAGGGTCTCATGTGGAGGGAAGTCCTTTGAAGTCCCATATAAATGGGAGCTATTAGATTTACAAAATAGTGATAATCATACTTGGGTTACTACTTTAAAGCAATATTGTGAGGAGAGTTTTAAAGGCCATGCTAAGGAAGCTAACCTTTACTCAATAGGCATAAGCTTCATTGTATTCTGCCCTGGGCAAGTCACCAAGCACTATATTTTAGGAAACAAATAAACAAGCTGGAGAGCATCTGGAAGAGGGCAGGCCAGGCCAGGGAGAAGACTGGAAAACATGTCAGATGAGAACATGTCATATGAGGATGGACAATTTTGCATCATCATTGGGCCTTCCATCACTCAAACCAGCCTTTCAAGGGTCCTGGAGAAAGCCAAATTGTCTACACCACCTACACTGGGCTGAGATCTGAAGATTTTTTGTTTCTTCTGCTAGAAGGTGTGGACTATACTTTTATATCTCCATACTTCATGGACTTGTGATTTTATCCATATGGGTATTCACTCCATCTACACATATTCTCTTCTTTCTATGACTCAGTTGATGGTTTTCAAAAGTTGCTATCATCAAAAAAATTCAGTACTGTGTGGTCACCCTAATGGGGAACTTCTTTGATTTAGCTAAATGGGTTCTTACATAACTGGGAATGCTCAGCTTGGGGAAGAGAAGACTTAAGGAGGTTGCAAAAGTTCTCTAGGAAGCATTTAAATGGTTATCACATGGAAGAATGATTTGTCCTTCAGTGGTGTAACCATAAGCAATGGACAGAAGCTAAAGTAGCAAATTTGGATTTGATGCCATGGGAAAACTTTCTAGCAATTAGAATGATCTCTATACAGACTGAGATGAGAGGTAGTAGACCTCTCCTCAATGAAGGTGTTCAGTAAGAAGCTGGGTGGCCACTTCTCAGGCATCTTGATGAAAGGGTTCTTGGTGAGGTCAAGGTGGGAGTAGTTAGCTGCCAAACTTCCTTCTAACTCTTACGTTCTATAATTCTGTCATTTTGAGAGATGACCATAGAGAAAATTTGGGGCATATTCCTTATTTATTTATTTTAGGAGTATGTATCTTGTAACTTGTTTGAAACCGGGAAGAGTTTCTAGGGTTATAGATTTGACAGTCTTCTACATAGAAGTGGTTCCTGAAACCAAGAAAATGAAAGAAATTGCAGGGGGAGAGTGTATAGGGAAGGAAGGGGACAGGAAGAGAAGGGAGGGGAAAAAGGAGAGAAGAGAGAAGAGAGGGAAGATGGGCAGGAGAAATAGAGAAGAGAGGAGAGTACCTAAGATAAACCTTTCTGTAAAGAATAAGGAACTAGCCAACAGTATAGAGAAGGAATAGTTAAATGGAAGTAGAATGAGAAAGAGAGTGTTGTCTCTGAAGTCAAACAGAGGGGAACAATCAGTAGGGAGTGGTAGTTAATAGTGTTGAATGTGGTTTAATGAGATAATGGAGACTGAGGTTGGAAGAAAATACCATTAGATGTGAGAGAGCAGGTTCAATGGAGAAGTGATGGTTGATGCCATAAAACAGGGGATTGAAGAGAATATAGATGGTAAGGAAATGGAACCGCTAAACATAAACAACCCCAGATGTTCAGTCGTAAAGAGGAGGTGAGAGATAGGACAGTATGCAGATGAGTTAAAAAGGTCAAGGGAAGGCATTCAAAGCTCTCCATAATCAGAAGCCAGCTTATCCTTCTAGGCTTATTTTATATTTCTCTCCAGAACTATAATTACTCTATAACTTTGCCAAACTGTAACTCTTAGCTTTTCCTCAATGTATCCTGGCCTGTCTCTGTTACTTTATTTGTGCTGATCCCTGTTTCTGGAATGTTCTTCTTCCTCTTTTCATCTGTTTAATTTCTATCTGTTCATTAAAGTCAAACTCAAATATTACTTTCTCCAAGAAGGATTCTTAGGTCCCAGTTTGGGATCATAGGAGTATTGATTCAGAATTGAAAGGGAACTTGAGGTTCATGTAGTTCAACCCCCTCTTTTTATAGTTGTGGAAACTGAGGCCAAATTTTGTAATATGCTCAAAGTCATCCAAATGGTAAATGCTAGAAGTAAGAATCAAACTCTGATGCCAAATCCAGAATTATTTCCACTGCACCATAAGGTATCACAAAGCTCTCTCTCTTTTAAAAACCTCTCTAATATATTTATGTAATATTGCATTGTAGAGGGATCAGAGACCTTTACTATGGTGACATCCATGCAAAGCGATGTTTGAGCTCTCCAGCCTTCATCCTTGGGTGCTACTAAATGTCTATTTGTGACATATGGAAGCTTCAAGGCAATTTGCACGGTCCAGGTGCTAGTTGCTTGGGAAATGATGGGAGTTGAAAGGGCAAATAAAGATTATTATTTCTATTTGTGTCAGGTTCACAAAGACTTTCTAGGAGTTTTGAACTGTGTGTATGGTCACATAGCTTAAATCTTGGGGTGAAGAAGATGTGAAAGGAATGAATTCACCCCAACTTAGCTTTAAGCAAATCACCAAGACCTTGTTTATTTAACCACATAGTGAAAAGGTCCCTAGACCTCACTCATAGTTGGATTAGGGGAACTGATTTTTTTCTACTTAGTTTAACTAGATTCTTCCTTCATGGTATATAATATTCAAGGATGTGTTAGAGGCTGCTCAAGTTGGATCCTGAGAGTCAATTGTTAAATGTTCAATGTAAGCATTTATACTTTGGTCAAATGCCTCAAATCATAGTATGATTTATTGTTTTGTTGATTATCTAAACTTAAGAAAGTGATGGGGAAAACGTATAATAATGAAGATTAAGTTTAAAAGTATGTAGTGAATAATTTTTTTGATAGCTGTCAGTTAAACATATACCAGCAATACTACTGACTATAATTATTTGTTTGTCTTATGCTCCTACCAGTAAAAGGCTCGGGATCAGTTGAATCAATCAGTTCATCTCCCTGTGTCACTTAAAGTAACAAACCAAATGGACTAGAGAGGCCTTGTACCGTTGTCAGGTGAAAATACTTGAATCAGTTAACTAAGAACACAGAATTAAGTGCAAACCAAGTTTGTAAGGAAAGAACGCTTCCAGCCATTGGATGAAATGAAACGATGCTATTTAGGAAGTGTATTGACATTGACTGAGAGGATTCCATCATACCTGTGGGGCTTATGTAAAATGGCAAATCAGGTTGGAAACCGACCTTCTGTTCCTGACCAGTATGGTGGAGAGAGCAGTTCCGGCCAAAGCCCCTGGAAGGGAATCACTTGGGGGTGGGGTAGGGGTAGAGGGAAAGCCTCTGTTTCCTCCCTCATCCCTGGTCAGAGGTCAACCTTGAGAACCTCAAAGGGTAAGACTATTTTGACTTCCCAACTGCATCCTAGCAGTGTCCTTAGGACAACAATGACTTGGGGAATTGTCTGAATCAGGAGGTGAAGGCACTCTCTGCACCTTCAGAAAAGGCAGCTCCCTGATTCTACAAGAAGCCCAGCAAAAAAAAAAAATAGTCCGTATATAAGGTGGACCTTATGAGTAAGAGCCCCAAGAAGGAGTGAAAAAGATTTCCAAGAGTTGTGTGTTATCCCTCTTTCCATATGTGTGCTCTAATCTTTAGCCTACTTTCCCCCCCTGGATTCTGTATGTATTTGTGGGGGAGTGTCCCAGACTTTTGGGAGGTTACACCATCTCCATAAATATCCCTTTCTAAGAACTAATTAATTCTGCCCACTTAATTGATATAGATTAATAATCAAAGGGTGAAACATATTAGTGCTAAGCATATACAGTACTGTAAAACCCTATTTTAGTCCTTTGTGGCTATCCCTAGGGTCCTGAGTGGAGGAGTGGTCTTTTGAGGACTAGGCCAGTCAATCTGAATAGGGATTTGAGAGAGTGAGCTCAGAGCTTGTGCTACACTAGACTGTAAGCTTCATGAGGTCAAGGACCTTTGTCTGTGAGGGCTCTGTCTCTCCTAGGGCCTAGCATAGTAATGTGAACACAACAGATGCTCTAATAAATGTTTGTACTTTAAAATATCACTGTGTAAGCACCGGGGATACCAAAAAAAAGACAAAAGACAGTTCCTTACCCTCAAGGAACTTACAATCTAAATATATATGTTGTTATTTATTATTGTTATTTCCTTGTCAGAAATAAATCATTTATAGAATGTATCAAATCCAAAAGGACAGACTTCAAATTCTACTGTGAAAAGTTACCTGCTTGTACATGTTGTAATCATTCTGACAGCAATGGGTCATTACTCTACTGGAAAATATCTTGGAGATCACCTAGCCCAATCCTCATTACTTTACTGAAAATTAGATATTATAAATTTTTTTTTCTACCCAATATTTCTGAAATTCTAAAATGCAAAGAATTGTCCATGTCTGGAGTTGGTTTGTTGGCCTTTAATTTGACTTGTACAGTGAAAGTCATAGATGGTCGATTGACTTTTGGTTCTACTCAGTTTCACTTTCTAAATAACCTGAATATTCTCATCTGACAACTTTTTAAAGAAGTTCTTCGGGTAAAAATTGACATACTATTTAAAAAAATAGTAATTTATAAAAATTGGAACATGAAATTAATCTCGTAAAATGTTCAAATAATATTGGGTGGCTGTAGAAGCTCTTACAATGTATTTCTTACAATGTCCTATTTTGATGCCTCATCAAGGTGTGGAGAGGACGCTGGGTTCCTAAAGGTTTGCCAGTGTAGCACAAGCACTGGCATGTTCTACTATGCTAGAAAAGCTTGGAGGTTGGAAAGGCTCAGACATGGACTGTATGTCTGGCATCCAAGGACCAGCCTAGCTGAAGATGGAAAAGTCCTTTCTTTACTAGGTGGTTAGCTTCCCCATGACTGATTAGGGATACTCTCTCTGCTAAAACATGGAGGAATGGGAATCTGCTTCCATGAAGGGGGTGCCCAGTGCAGTGAAGTCATGGATCTTTGGAAGCATTTGTAGTAAGACCCTTTCACACACCTTTGGCTTTGAATCTCACCATGGCAGCAAAGTATCTTAAAGTGTTTTTTTTTTTTAAACCATTAAATGATTGCAATGGATACCAAAGATAATTATCTAGGTGGAGCAGTGGATAGAATGCCAAGAAGACTTGAGTTCAAATTCTGCCTTGATCGCTTCTTAGCTGTGTGACCTTTGGCAAGTTACTTAATATCACTTGGTCTCAGTTTTCTCATCTATAAAATGGGGAGAGAGGAGTAATTACAGTAACTGTCTCCCAGGGTTATTGCGAAGAACAAATGAGATAATGTAGCTAAAATACTTTGTAAATTTTAAAGTGCTATTTAATGCTAGTTATAGTGTGTACATTTTTGTGATTTTAGCTGCCTTTAGAGTTGGTGATATAAACTCCATGTTCTTGGTTTTCACATCGTGTATCCTCCTGTACATTCTTATCATGATATGTCTGTCATTCATTTTTAGTTTCTATTTTGAGCTTCAAATTCTCTTTCTCTAAACCCTCACCAACAAACTGGGAAGGCAAACAATGTAGTACCCATTATACAGGTGAAGTGATACAAAACATAAAATCAAAATCGCTATTGTGTTGGCTGGGAATCTAATGCAAAGGTCCCATGAGAATGTCATTATCTGTCAACAAGGCTTACCAAAATACTTGTTGATTGGCCATGCCATAGGAATGTGCCCCAAAGGGCCAGCCCTGGGAAAATTTTAAAGTAGGTGAAATTAGCCTTCTGCATGTTTATGCTAGAGTCCTGCTATCAGCTTTCTATTTTCCATACTCTTGGTTTCCAACTTCTCCTTCTCTTTTAGCTTAAGTCTCCATCTTCCTTTCATCATAGCCTATTTCTAGAAGGATATAATATCATTTATTACAGTTTAGGGTCAACTTGCATCTTGTATTTCTCTTTCAAAGATATTTAGATTTAAGTATTATTTATAGTTGTAGAATTAAAGATTTTATTCCCTGTTAACTAAGATTAGGATAATATTTCTGTGTGTGTGTGTGTGTGTGTGTGTGTGTGTGTGTGTGTGTGTGAATGTATGTGGTGAGAGGTTAAGCAGAGGGAGGAGGGGTCCCTGATTTCTAGACTTGAAAGGATCTACCTTCAGGGAACAATGTTTAGCTCAAGAGTTCTTAACTTAGGGATTGTGAATTTGTTTCTAGAAAATATTTTAATAATTATACTTCAATATAATTGAAAAATAATAATTGTATTTAAATATAATTTTTAGTCCAATGTGTTTTACATTGTGCATTTTTAAAAAAATCATTCTAAGAGTGGGTCATTTGGCTGCACCGGAATTGCTAAAAGGTTTATGACAAAAGAAAGGTTAAGAATCCTTGGTCTAGATGGAGCCAGAAAATTGAGATTCAAATTCCCTCATGTCTGCTCCCTTTTATGGACCTTGGGAAAATTACTCTACTTTCTGGGGTCTCAGTTTTTCTATCAGTAAAATAGGGTGGGCATGGGGAGGATGGAACTAAATGATTTTAAAAGCAGGCACTAAAAATCCCACTCCCTTATGATCCTATGGAAGCTGGCATGTATTAAATGTAGAGATAGCCTCTTGGCAGAGAGGTGATGGGCTAGAGATACAGAATGAGACACACATTTACAGACACAACCAATGTGCTAATATGTTTTGCTGGACTCTATTTGTTATAAAGAGGACTTCTATGGGAAGGGGATAATTTAGTGACTAATGATAGAGAAACAAAAAGAAAGAAAGAAGCATTAGTAAGAAACTAAAAAACAAAAGAATAAAAAAAAACTTGGGGGAAATAACAAACGGCAATTTTGTTGCTACTCTGTTAAATTTAATATAAGTCTAATATATTTAATATAATAAATATAGAAACACATGACATTTATATATACTTAATATTCATCATATAAACATTTAAAATATAATAATATAAGCATATAAAAATAAATAATAAACCTATAAATATATAAGTAAAAATGTAAACTTAAAAGAAATCCAAATTATACTAATATAAACTCATAGTTTCATATACAACCCTCCTTTTGTTTTTCTTTTACATTAAAATGTTCATGTTTGTTCATGATGGTTAAATTCAAAATAAAAAAGAAAATTTTAAAGCATAGAGGCTTGGTATGGCACAGGGGAGAGGCCATTCATTGGCTTTGGAGTGAAAGTCCTTCCTCTTATATTTTGTCTTTCATCTTGGACAAATCATTGCCTTTTGGGTCAATTACTCAGATTCCCAGGCCTCAGTTTCCTTATCTGTAACATATTTAGGTTGGACTAGATGAACTTTAATATCTTATCTAGTTCTAAATCTGTAATCCTCTGATCCACACCTTTGTGATTTTCTCCTTGCCTATCTTGCTTCCAAGCAAGCGTATCTATTTCTATAGGATGTTGACTCCATTATGCCAAATGACAAGCCTAGGACCGAGTGAAATATAGCAAAAACTGGGAAGAGATGGGATTTACCAGCAGATGGGGAGTCTCAGAGCCTTCCAGTTGGATGAACATACACTAATTGGAGCTTTCTGATTGGATAAGCCCCCACTAAGGGAGTTGGGTTGATTTTTACCTCGGAGGTCCTATAAATGTTAAAGTATTAAAGCTACCTTTTCTTCCTATAAAAATCTCCTGTATCGGTACGTCAAAACCACATTCCTCTCTTGGTGAATGGGGGTGAGGGGAGGGGGAGAAGTTTTCCACTGTTCTCAGAAGGTATACTCTGCCTGGAGAAGAGCTCTTTTTCTTCCTATGGGAAATATATACATGTTGCTTCTGCCCAACCCCGGAAAGTTTACTTTGGACTATGCCTGCCTTGCCGCTGTTAGAACTTGTGATGCCTGGGCTTGAATGTCTTGCTGAGAAATCAGGGTGGGGGTAGTGTTAGAGGCAAGGCTACTGCCTTGGATTCCCAGGGTAACATATACCTGTTACAGTGCAGATGCTGGGCTTTGCTGAATTTAATCTTCAATGAATCATAGAATCACAGAGCTTCAAAGGATGTTCACGTCTTCACAGGAAATACGTAAACTGGGGTGAAAGGAGAGCACACAGACAGACTCAGGGAGACAGTGTGGTGCAGTGGAGAGATGGCTGAATTTTCCCACTGAGCTTGAAGGTCCCGGGACCTGAGTCAGGATTCCAGCTGTGGAACTGACCAATTAAGTGACCTTGGGCAAGTCTCTGCACTGTAGTTTCCACATTTGCTGAATGAGGGCAACCTTTTCCTGGCTCTGGATCTCTGTTCCCATGATTCCCTAGCAGAACAGTAACTAGGCTAGACTAAGGTTTTGTCCAGTAGTACTGATAAGGTAGAGAACTTCATGGTAGTTCTCGGGTGCAAAGTTCTTGTAGATTTCCACAGTTTCACAAAACCTATAAGACTTCTGTTACTCTATTGCAGGCTGCTGTGTTAGGGTCTTATATCTACCATAGACCTTGCCCAGGGCCTGCCTTCTTCATGTCTCCTTCGCCTGAGTCCTCCTATGGATTGGGGCAGAGGTGGGGAACCTGTGGCCTCCAGACCACATATGCCCCTCAAGGTCCTCAAGTGCAGTCCTTTGACTGTCAAAGGGTCACACTTGAGGACCTAGAGGGCCACATGTGACCTTGAGGCCACAGGTTCCCCACCCCTGGGTTGGGGTATCTGGACCTATAAGTACCCTCTCTCATCTCCCTGGGGCAGATGGGGTACTAGAACTATCTGTGCTACAGTGCTGTGGACCAGAGTATTTGACGGATATGCTGCCCCCTTTCCCAGCATGACTGAGCCAGGGTGGAATGTTCTCTGGACTATATATCCCTCTGCTCATCAACTGAATCTGCCCCAGGTTAAAACATTTCTAGTTATGGCTCTGCTCCTTAAGGATATTTGTTGTCCAAGAACCATCCTAACTAAGTGTGAAGAGACTCAGTCCCATGGCTATCTAGTAGTGGTTTTGTTTGCAATACTAACTTTTGGAAGCAAGGTAATTGGGGTTAAGTGACTTGTCCAAGGTCACACAGCTAGTAAGTGTCAAGTGTCTGAGGCTGAATTTGAATCCAGACCCTCCTGACTCCATACTTGACTGTATCACCTAGCTGCCCCTGCAATACTGACTTTTAAAATATGCAAATACAAAGCAATTCTCAGTTCTGGGTGACCCTCTTCTGCTTCTGTAGTAGGGATGATGCGAGAATCACTTAGATGTCTTAGAGGATAGAGAACTACAGTTGGAATCAGGAAAATCCGAGTTCAAATCCTACTTCAGATGCTGTATCTAACTGTAGGGTTCTGAGCAAGTGAATCAACTTCCTTCAGTATCAGTTTTCTCACCCATAAAATGAGAACGATAATAACACAAGGGTCTTGTATAATACAACACTGTAAATCTTAAAGCACTGTATAAATGTCAGCTTTTATGATCATGTAGCTTTTATATTATCAACATTGATGTAATCATTGGTATTCTTTTTTGAAACTGGCTCCCTTTCTTGCCCAAGCTGGAAGTGCAGCGTTAGTTACAGGCTTGATTCCACTATGGATTGGCATAGGAGTTTTAGCCAGTTCCATGTCTAAACTGGACTGGTTTGCCCCTCCTTAGGTAGCCTGTGACCTCCTCTTCTCAGGGGTTTGTCCTTTTGTTAAGTTCTGGATTTAGTATTGGACACCTGATTGGTCAAGCCCTACTGTGACTGAGAACTCCTGAGCTCTAGAGCTCAGCTCCACCAGCTGTAGACACCAACCTTGGCAGTTAGTATATTCTTAATGTATAATCTTTTGCCACCTTAGGAAATCTTCTTTGATCCCTCTAGCTGAGCATGATTTTTCCAGCTCCCATCTTGGTCTTTTTTCCATGCCTGGAATGTTCTCTCTCTCTCTCTCTCTCTCTCTCTCTCTCTCTCTCTCTCTCTCTCTCTCTCTCT
>NW_027185798.1:49063025-49130159 GCF_028583685.1 Petaurus breviceps papuanus
TCTCTCTCTCTCTCTCTCTCTCTCTCTCTCTCTCTCTCTCTCTCTCTGTACATATATAAACAATATACTATATAATATATACATACATGTACTATATGTGTGTGGGTGTTTACATACACACATTTTTTTTTCATGCTGTAGTCTCTATTAGAATGTAAGCACCTTGAGGGCAGGGACCAATTTACTTTTGTCTTTGCACTCCTAGCACAGTGCTTGGCATGTTATATGCCCTTGATAAATGCTTGTTGGTTATTGATTGGTTGAGCACTCCTTTTCCAATTTTTCCTATAGTACTTGTCTAGCTCATTCTTTTGTCCGTATCAAGTTTTATATTATATCAGATATACTTATAGTTGTCATATCTTCTTAATAGATTATAAACTCTATGAAGGCAGCAGCAAATTTTACCATTCTTCATTCTTGTATTCTCAATATTTATGATATAGCCTGGCAAATATTAGGAGCTTATTAAATGTTTGTCAAATTGAATTGAATCTTCCTGATTCTACTCAAATTCGTTCCATATTATAAATAGAATCCTCTGTTGAGAAGACTATGGCTCCCAAATAATGACCTTGTCTTGCCTTCTCCTTTGTTAGGTAATTAATATGTTTGGTGCTATAGCATAACTCATTGACTGATGGAGAATATGGAGGGGAGTGAGGATATGAATGAGGAAATCTATTGGCTGGAGGAAAATGAGGGTGCTAGGAAAAAAAGAGGTAAATATAGATCGGAAGGCAATAAGATTGGAAACCAGCTTGGCAAAGGTAACTTTCCTTTCCCTGATCAGGAAGGGAAGAGACATAGAAAGGGAACCTATAGACTAGTGGGACTCGTCCTCTCTCAGTAACCGTTTTTGCTTTGTTCCTGTCAGAGGCAACATCAGTTGCTTGGAGTGTGTGCCAGGGCTAGGAACATTCAGCAAACCTGAGATCTATATTAGGCACCATTTGGAAGTAAATAGGCAAGTTACTGAATCTTGTTGAGCCTTAGTCCTCTTCATCTTTAAAATGGGAATAATAATTTTAAAATAAAAATAAGGTGGTATTGAAGATCAAATTAAATAGGGTGTTGGAAAGTGCTTCCCAAAGTAGAAAGCGCTAGATAAACTGAAGGCATTATCCTTCCCTTTACCCTCTCAAACCACTCCCTGCTCCCAGTTTCATATCTCACAGATGGCTTGAGGATGGCAGGAAATGGGAGTGAAGATAGAAAGCAAGACAAAAATGCGGTCCTATAGTGAGGACAGTGCTACTCTCTTCACAGGAAAACTTGACTTCAAAACCTGCCTCTCTCACTTGCTGTGTGATCTAATTATCTAAACTTTCTAAGCCTCAGTTTCCTTTTTTTTGGTAAAATTAGGGAGTTGGTCTAGAGACAGCTGTATGGCACAGTGGATAGAGCACTAGAATTGGAGTCAGGAAGACCTGAGTTCAAATCTAGCCTCAGACACTTCTTAGTTGTGTGACCCTGGGCAAGTCACTTAACCTCTGCTTCAGTTTCCTCTACTATAAAATGAGCATAATAATAGCTCCTGACTCCCAGGGCTGTTGTGAGGATCAAACAAGATAATAATTGCAATTCGCTTAGCAGAGTTCCTGTTGTTTAATAAATTCTCTTTCCTTTCCTTCTTCCTATCTTCTCTTCCTCCCTCCCCTAAAGCCATGAGCTCCAAATTGGGGGTGATAATTCCTCTAGGATCCTGTTCCATCTACTATCCATTATTGGATTCAAATGAAATGCTTAGCTCTGTATAAGTCTTAGAAATAGATTATGAGCTCTTGGACAAGTCACTTAACTGAGTTTGCCTCAGTTTCTTCATCTGTAAAATGAGCTGGAGAAGGAAATGGCAAACCACTACAGTACCCTCGCCAAGAAGAACCCCAAATGAGGTCATGGAAAGTTGGACACCACTGAAATGAAACAACAGCATTAGTATCAACAGGTAAGGCTTTCTTTTGGTTTTCTTTGTAACCCTCAGTTGTTTAATGCTATGTGTGGAACATAGTAGGTATGTAATAAATGCTTATTGCCTGACTGAATACTGTTATTACTATTGAAGTCAAAGGTATGCAATATGAGACCAAATTGAAAGAGAAGGACTAGCCCTGAGGTTGAGAGTGAGGCTAGGACTGAGTGGGAGTGGAACCATGAGCAAAGCTCAGTGTGTGTGTGTGGGGGGGTGGGGCAGATAGCAGGCTAGGAGACAAGCTGGGCTGGCATTCCATGGGATTTAAAAATTTTTTGCACATTCATTTTACCTAGCAATGGAATTAAACCCACTAACCTGAGCATATACAAAATGCGGGATAGATTTCAGCTAAGTACTTCCTTCAAGAACAGCATAAGGACTTTTCTAATGTTGCCTCCTTAATATTTAAAATTTTTCTAAAATTTTGCTGGAGATATTCATACAGAGGTTGGAAGATCACGGGTCTGGGGTCTTGGGTAGGTAGGCAGTAAAGCCTAACTGTAGGGGGCACAAGAAGGAGGTGTACTGGTCCCTCCACTTGGCTGTGACTGAAATGCCCTAGTATTGAGCAACTATGGAGAATGACAGATATTGCTGGTGCTTGGTCCTTGGCTGGCCCATAATTCTGTCAAAAGCAAGCAAGTACAAGGCAGGAGTGAAAAGAAGCAAGATGGGAGCTTGGGCTGAGTGACACAGTGGTCTGAGTCTATTGGTGCCTTCCCCTTTGAGTATGTCTATGTGATCTGCTGGAATGCCTCTGTAATGTTAATGGAATAGGAACATCTTCCCTGTTCATTGACAGGCCTATGTGACCACACGTCCATCACGGATGTCTTGCTGCTTTCACAGCTGTGATATATCCTGAGTCACATAGAGCCCATTGGGGGAGGAACTTACCTAAAGGGAAGCTTGCTTAGGGGAGGTTTACTTGTAGGAAGACTTTCACACCTTTTCATACTAAACTAATTAGGTCCTGAATCAGGAGGGTTGTGATGCCTTCTGGCTCTGAGCCTACGAGTTGAAAACTATATATACTGGGAGGTTGGTATTTTACTTTGGGGGTTCACTTATGAGAAGGACCTTTTGATTCCCTGGATGGGACTCTGAGTAGCCATTTGTTAAAAGCCCCCCCACTACTCAGAGGTTTGTGCTATGCTGATCCCGGTGGTATATCTAGGTGGTTGTACTACTTTGTTCAGACAGTAGGAGCCCTGTCTGTTGAATCTCTGTGCTAATTTCCCTGCTTGTATTTTCTACTTATTTGTAATTAAAGTGAAATTTAAAAGTTGTCTTTCTTTTAGCAAAGCAGATCAAAGAAACTGTGCTAGCCCTGGGTATGCTAGGGTACTTGCTAATACAGCCTCCCTGTCCCCGGCCCCAGTCCCAGAAAGGGCAATGAGCAAGGTGTGTCTCCTGTGTTATTTGGAGGGGGTTATCTGATTTGTCCACAGGTAAGCTGTCCAAAGGTCCCAGCACAAAGGATGTAGGTTCAGTGTCTGAGGCCCAGCTTTACTGAATTCCTGAGCCAATGATTCTTGCTCCATCCTCTTTCTTCAGGGTTTGGCTGTGGAAGGGATCAGGAGACCCTGTTAATGGGTTAGACTAGATGACTTAATAAGGCCCCTTCGAAGTCCAAAATTCTCTAATTTGTCCAGGTTGATTAATTAGGAAAATGTTCATCTTAATTTTGTTATTCTAGGTTATGCTACTGCTACAAAACATAGATTCCAGATACAAACTGAAAGTTCTTGACTTCCACAAAGTGCATTTGCTTCCTTTCAGCTTCTTAACTTGGGATGAGCAATAGGGGTGTCATTGGTTTTCTTTTTAATGTTGCTCTCACATTATATTAATTAATATTAATACTGCTCAAATTTCCTTTGAGCTTTTGACCTAAGGTAATTGAGTTGGATTGAAATGTGGTGTCTGCTCTTAGAACTTCACACTAGAGTTGTCCTCACATCCTTATTTTCAGGACTACGAAAAAGGGGGTGGGAACAAAAAAATGTCACTATCATATATTTAGGCAAGACTTTCTCCAGTTGTCTCAACCTTGTGCTTCTTGGTGCCTTCTTGGATTCCTGCCAATAACCACTTCCCCCTCTGTTTGCCACATCCCTTAACTTTGACAGCTTGCTGATTTCCTGGACTTATCCCCACCCTCTACTTTCTCTGTCATTTTTTGTCCTTTGTTCCCTTTGACTTCCATCACCCACCATTTCACCAATTCCTGTTCTTGCTTCCCATGATCTATCTGCTATCTCTTTTAACTGATGCTGCCTTCCAGAGACATTAAGAGCATAAGAGGGCACAGCCCTTGAGTACAAGTCCATTTTGGAATCCCCCAAATAATAGAAAAGATATTCTAGAATAATGAAAAAATTGAAATAAAGACAACAAGGGAATGAACTATAAGGAGAAAATCAAGTATTCTTCCCCCTCTAATCCTCAAATGACTACTTTTCTCCTCATTAAATAATTTCTGCTAACACAGAAAAAATAATTAAGTAAAACTAGTAGCATAGAGGCTGCCACTTTCATATCCATAGTCTAACCACCCCTCTACTGAGAGTAGAAAATTGTCTTTCATTATCTATTCTCTGGAGACATGGTTGGTTATTACATTTAATCATGTGCCTTCTAGCTTTGTTTTCATTTACATAATTAGAGTCATTGTATATATTTTTTCTGGTTTTGCTTATCTTAATTTATACCAGTTCACATAGGTCTCCCAGTGGTTCTCCGAATTCCTCAGTCGTGTTTTCTTATGGTTCAATAACAAGCCATTGCATTTATATGCCTTTATTCATTCATCCATTCCCCAGTTGGTCATTCACTTTGTTTCTAGTTTTAAAAATCATATTTCCCCTTAGATATACTGAAAATACTTGTTGGTTGGTCTCCCTGGACTCAAGTTTCTCTCCAGTTTGACTCCCTTCTACTCAGCTATGAAATTTATTTTCCTAAAGGAATCTGACCATGTCAACCCCCTACTCAATAAACTCTAATGTGTCCCTGTCATTTCCAGGTCCAATGCAAAATGCTCTGTTTCTCATTCAAATACCTTTAGAACCTGGCTCCTTCTTACCTTTCTGAGCTTCTTACACCTCATTCCCACTTGTACTTGCTGATTCAGTGACTTTGGTCTCCTTACCTTTCCTGACCCAAGATATTTCATCTCCCAATCCTGGATATTGTCACAGGTTGTCCCTTATGTCTTCAATTCTATTCCTTCTCATCTGAGTCTCCTGGACTCCCTGGCTTTCTTCAAGTCCCAGTTAAAAGGCCACCTTCTACAGGAAGGCCTTCCCCCATCCCCCTTAATGATTTATCTCCGCCAGTTATTTCCAATTTATTCTGTATAGAGTGTGTTTGTACCTGGCTATTTACATGTTTTCTTCCCATTAGAGTATCACCTCCTTGAGAACAAGGACTGTTGTTTTTTTATTTTTGGTTATTTTTTGACCGTTCTTTGTATCCATAGTACTAGTAGGTGTTTAATAAATGCTTGATGACTAGCTAACTGAGAAAATTCTAAAAATATTCATCTCTATAAAGCTTTTAGAAATATTACATACATATCTAAGGATATCCAAGACTTTGTTTTTTTTTGAGAATAAGTCCTATTTTTGTCTAGCTGGCCATTGCTAAATTATCCTCATTTTAGGTACCAGGGGTGGGGAATCTGTGGCCTTGAGGCCATATGTAACCCTCTGGGTCCTCAAGTGTGGCCTTTTGATGGAATCCAAATTTCACAGAAGGATTTGGTCAAAGGGCCATACTTGAGGACCTAGAGGGCCACATGTGGTTTCGAGGTCACAGGTTCCTCACCCATGGACTAACCTAAAGAAGCCACACACTAAAAGCTGCATTTGTCCCACCTCCTTCAGTGACCCTGAATATTGGACTTAGAATACTTAACAGGAATTTATGTTGATCCTCATGTAGTTTGTGCAGTATACATGGAGTTCAAACTTTTTGACCAAAATATAATAAAACATATTTGCAAAAACTTATGTAGTTACTTTATGTGTTTCCTCTACAGAAGCTTAGCTTTGACACCTTTTTGTTTCATGAATAGAAGAAAAAACACTAGTCCCAGAAGATGATGCTGAGTAATAAAGACTGGCTTTCTGGGACCAGCAACGGGCTCTGTTCTCTGAGATCAGTCTAGCTAATGATGGAGAGGCTCATCGCAAGCAGACTGGTCACTAGATGAGAATTCTTTCACCAAATTCCATGACAAACCCATGGAGCAAAGAAGAAGAAGAAGAAAAAAAATGCTCCTTAGTTCACAGTAACGGGGTAGCTAGGTGGTGCAATGGATAGACCGCCAGGCCTGGGGTTAGGAAGACTCATCTTCTTGAGTTCAAATCTGGTCTTAGAAAGTTATTAGCTGTGTGACCCTGGGCAAGTCACTTAACCTTGTTTGCCTCAGTTTCTTCATCTGTTAAATAAGCTGGAGAAGAAAATGTAAAACTACTCTAGTATCTTTGCCAAGAAGACCGCCAGCTGGGGTCATGAAGAGTTGAATATAGCTGAAATGACTGAACAGCAACTAATATACCAGACACTGTGTACTAAGGGCTTTACAGATGTTCTAATTTGATTGTCACAACAAGCTTGGGTGGGAGGTAGGTGCTGTTATTATCCCTATTTTACAGTATAGGAAACTGAGGCAAACAGAAGTTAAGTGACTTGGCTAGGGTCACATAGCTAGTAAGTATATGAGACCAGATTTGAACCTGGCTTTTCCTGATTCCAGGCCACGCACTCTGTGCACCATGGTATCCCCTAGAATCTGTCTGTGAGTCTTGTGACCATTAAAAGGTAGCATGCATCTGGGATAGATTGCTGGCTTGGAGGTAGGCTGGCTTTTATGGATTTGAATCTTCACTTGGACGCTTATTGCCCATGTGACCATGGGGAAGTTGTGTAATCTTTCTGAATCTGTTTCCTCATTGGTAAAATGGGGATGCTGATACTATAGAACCTCCTTCACAAGGCTATTGTTAGGCTCAAGTGACGTCATGTCTGTGAGGCATTTTGCAAACTTCAAAGCACCATAAAAATACCCTCCTTGGGTATTTTCCTTTGGCAGCACCATCATTGACATTAATGGAATTCCAAAGTATTGATAATTATGCCCTTTGAAAAGAAAACCCAGGAGGCTGCTAGGTGGCACAGTAAATAGAGCACCAGCTCTGGAGTCAGGAGAACCTGAGTTCAAATCCAGCCTCAGACACTTAACACTTACTATTAGTGTGAAATTGGGCAAGTCACTTAACCCCAATTGCCCTGCCTTCCCCCCTCCAAAAAGCAAAAAAAAAGGAAACAAAAGAAAACCCAAAGTCATCCACCATGGAGATTAGTTTGGTTACCCAGAGTCAGCAATGTTAATAATGGCCGTTCAAATGGGGTCCTCAGTTCCCATGAGCAAATTCCATGTAATCATTACACTTCATAAAAAAAACATGGAACCAGCTTGGCCACAAACATGTACTTGTTTCATTCACACACTTAGAATTGTGCTAAGCCCCAGGGGGAACAGAACCAAACCACAAGCTGCCAATGAGGAAAACAAGAGGAAGATCGAGAAAAACTAATGCTAAGTCCCCTAAACTGTTATTTGAATCTTAAAAAAGTGCATCTTGACATCATTCCACCACCATGCTCCCCGACAACCAGCAACTGTTAGGAAATTCAAAAGGTGCTATTTGTATGGAGAATGCCATGAATCACTAGAGGTTCTGTTCATTTCAGAGGCACAACTGTCAGTGAAGATAGTGTTCAGTTTGCAAAGCTGTCATTCTTTCCCCTTCTCAAGTTTAATTAAACCAGCCCTGCTGTGAGGTGCTCTTGAAAGGGAGTTCTTATTTACATAACACAGGATATCATCAAAAGCCAGCATTAATCAAAGTTATCATTGTTACTGAATCAAGTGATACACCAATGTGTTGGGATGATTTTGGCTATTCCCAAAGCAACCAAGCCCTAACATCCCCAGAGCACAAAACATCCTTCTTGCTTTAAGAATGCCCAGGACTTTATCTGTTTTTTTTTTATCATTAAAATTACTATGGCAGTCACAGATGGAGGGCAGGCCCCTATGCCAAGAGGAACTGAATTCAAATCCTGGCTCTAATACAGACTGGCTATGTGACCTTGGACAAATTACTTATCCTCTCAGGATGCCCTTTAAGACTACAAATTACAGAGAAGTTGCCAATCTGCAGTGTGAGAGTTTCCTCACCTGGGAATTCCTGGTGCCAATGAAATCACATTATCTCTTCCTAATAATGAAGCTTCTGGCAGCTAACACTTATAAAGCATTTGCCAAGTATTTTACATGTATCATTTCATGTAATCATCACAACATCCCATGAGGTAGGCACTGTAATGGATAGTGGCCCAAATGACAATAAGAATCAGCAGATTTCCCTTTTGTTCTATAGGCTTGTGCCAACTTAGACCACTGAACAGCCATTCCCTTCTGATTTCAGCCAGTTCTCTGGCTCTTTGGTAGAAACAGGCAGCCAGCCATATTTTAACCCCTGCCACCAAATTCTTCTTTCCTTGATCCCTCAGGGAAAGGTCCTCAAGGAGGGTAGGAGGGATGTTTGACATACAGATCATGTCCCTCCTTTGATCATCTGTTATTTGGGGAGAGGAAAGCACATGCCACCCCATCACCCTGTTTTAAAATAGATCCAGAGGAAGTCAGGAATTAATCTTAACCTTAAACACACTGAGCCCCTGCATTTCCTTTCCAACTGCAGAATGCGCTATCTGGTTTCCTACACCTCGCTTTTGCTAAGTTTAGTTCCTTCATGCCAGCTGTCAAGGAGGAGAGGAAACGGAGGAAAACAATGCTCTCCATGGATAAGGCATTTCACTATCTATGATCAATCCCTGCTTATTCCTCTTCCCTTCCCCCTACTCCATTCCCATGCACATGTGGTCAGGAATGTACAGAAAAGACTTGGGTCAGCCCCTTGTGATTTTTCCCCCACAGAAAGTTATCCCAAGAACAATTTGGCCTGGTTGAGATCTTTCGCCTTTTCTTTCCCTTTGCTGTTGGGTTTGAGAGAGAAGGAGCATTTGGTCTATTTCTCCAAAAGCACCATCTCTTAACAAAGTGCCTATTTTAATTGCTACTTAGTCAACAGACTGGGTAGGCTATCTCCCCAGTTCTTTATGGGCCATCTTTGTAAAGTGGGCCAAGATAACCAGCCTAGGAGGAAATGATGTCTAGGAATGTAGAAAACTTGTTGCTTCATTTTTTTTTTTTTTAAATTCAGGATGCCGGGAATTTACACAGTGACTGACTCCTTCTAGGTATAATAATTGGTCACTGTTCCCAAACTTTTGGTTCAGTAATTGTTAAGGCAGCAAAGCTTTGCTACTTCAGATGTTGGTACTTAGATCTGAATGCCCCACTGTGGCAGCGGTGTCAGAGGGACCTGGGGGCACACTTGGTCTTGACTTCAGAAACTCCTTCTGCTGGATTTGCTCCCTCAATTTTTGTTTTCGGTTGTGAGAAGAGTAACTAACAATGACTATATCATTTTAGTCAGCTTTAAAGTTTGCAATGTGCTTTGTAGATGTCTCAAAAGGGCCTCACAAAAACACTAGGAACTGATACTTGAGAACTTGATACCTAGGAATTCATCCTTGTCACTTTAGGTATTATCATTCCCATCTTTACCGATAAGCTAGCTAGTGTTTATTAAGAACTTACTATGTACTGGGAACTTGGAAATTGGGCTCAGAGAGGTTCAATCATTTGCCCAGGGTCACACAGCTAGTAAGTGGCAGAAATAGGATAGAAACCCAAGTACTCCTGGCTCTAAGACCAATACTCTATCCACTTAATGGTGCTCAGAAGAGAGAATTATCGAGCAGAAACATCTAGACTGAACTTACTTTCAACCCATTTTATTTGGACGCTGTTCCTCTTCTCTTGGGCTTCCAATGCCCTTGAATTTGTTTCTCACTGTCCTTTACTCTCATACAGGCTCTCTGGGGCTACCCTTATCCTGATCCTAGTAAGCACATTGAGAGGCAGAGAAGGCACAAAAGAACCCTCTCTTTCCCTAACTGGTGACCCAGTGAAATTTAAAAAAATTTTTAGTAAATATACTTCAATATAATTGATTTCTTTTATAATGTTATGGACTTTATTTTATACATTTAAAAACATTATTCTGAGTGAGTCCATAGGCTTCACTAGCCCGCCAAAGAGTCCCTGGTCTAGGGTAAAGACAGGAAAATTCTTCATGAATAGTAGTGCATTTAAAATCATTATTCGGAGAAGGGATCCATAGACTGTCAAAGGGGACTATGACACAAGAAAGAGAAGAATCCTTATTGTAGATAGATGTTTGAATCTCTTCTAGCTCTGAAAAACTACAAACCAATGGCAAATCTGTATTCAATGGAATAGTACTTTCTGTCCTGATCAACTGTCCAAGAGTGGCATGGTCTTCAAATCCTGGCTCAATGACTACTTATCACTTGTTATACTGGAGATTCCTTTGTCTATGAGTTGGATTAAACATCCACTGAGGTCCCTTCTATTTATCAAATTCTTACAATTCTGTTTTTCTGCCTTTTTGCAGGAGGGCCCGTGTCCTCATCAAACTGCTTTAGGCATAAATAAAATTTCGTCAGAGACAACTTTCTGTTCCCTCTTTTTAAGAGGCTGTTGGTTTCTAAGCTTTGGGCCTTGGAGCTCCAGAGAATTTTAACTAAATGTAGGCAACACTGAAGAGAGTCTTTCTTCAGAGGGCTCATATCGACCCCTCCAAGGGTGGCTCTCAGCCCATTTCAGCCTGTCTTACCGAGTTCTCCAACTTCTCTCCAGTGGCCTGGTGGCCATATTTGTGTGCCTTTGTCTGCCTGCCTGCTCCTGGCACCCGTTCGCTACAAGTACAAGCTTCCCCTGAGCATTTGAAACTATTCGAGCTCGAAATTTTCTTAATTGCTGTATTCTCAGTGAATGTCCTTTTATCTCAAGGCAACGACCCATTTTTCTCCTCAAGACAGAGAGCTGATGGAGTTGGGCTGCCAAGTAACATCAGAGAGTGAATGAGAGGAGGGGACCTGGGACAACCATCAGCGGAAAAGATGACACATGGAGGAACCTGTGGAGAAACCCTATTCGTGTTAGATACACTAACTGTACACATTCGGGCAAGACAAGGCACACCATCTGCTTTGATTTCCACATTGGCAAAATGGGAATAAATATAGTGGAGGCTGGAGAATTACTAGTTCATTCTTTGAATATCTCTCCTTGACAAAATTCTTGCATTCCTAATAATATAAACTATCTCTTTTTGGAGAAGAGGGTAAGAGGGGAATGGAAGGGATCTAAAATCGTGATTTCATTGGTTGAAAGAATTCCTGCTATGGAAACTCTCTTCTCTGCTGCCAATTGGCATCTCTTCTGTAAAATATAGCTTTTCTTTAGAATAGTGAGAAGTTAAATGACCTGCCCAGTGTCAGATGGGAAGGGTTCATCAGAGGTAGGACCTAGTCTAAGGTCTCCCTGACTCCAAGGCTGCCTAGAGAGCATATCTATGATGCAATACCATCTCAGGAATTGCATAGTAGAATAATAACAATCCACATTTTCCTATCCCTGGGATTACAAAGTTATTCACATCCATATTCCCATTTGATCTTTGCAACTACAAAGTAGGTATTCGAGGTACTTATTAGTCTCATTTTAAAGATCTAGAAACTGAGGCCAAGAGAGGTTAAGAGACTTGTATGAAGTCACACAGTCAGTGTGACCACTGGAGTTTGAACTCAGATCTTTGATTTCTAAGTCTAGTGAACTTTCCATTAACCCACACCACTTCTCTGAATGGTCTAGAAGAACAACATGCCTTCGTTGCTTTCAATATCCACAGCTCCTACAGCCACAGAAAATGTGCTCTCTTTTCCATTGTTAGATTCAAGTCCCATTCATGTTAAAGGGGACACTTGAGGACAACTTAGTAAAAGACAATTAGTTTTATACTTGGGGGAGTTCATCTTGTTGAACCCCTTCATTTAGTGGATGGGAAAACTGAAATCTACAGAGAGGAAGGTATCAGAATACAGTGGAGGGAATGCCTTGAACTGGTCCAGGACGACCTTTGGTCCTTGCCACCTGTCTGACCCTCAGGAAATGACTTAATCTCCTGGGGCTTCACTCCCCTCATCTGTAAAATGAGGGGGGTTGGAAGCAATGAACTCTGAGGTTCCTTCTATCTCTAGGGTCTGATCTAGGGTCAAAGGATTTCATGGCTTGCTATAGATCTGATCAAATTAGAATTAAAAATAATAATAACAACTAGCATCTATATAGTGCTTTAAGGTTTAAAAAGTACTTTACAAATATAATCTCATCTTATTCTTTTTTTGTGTGTGTTTTGGATGGGGAAAGGCAGGGCAATTGGGCTTAAGTGACTTACCTAAGGTCACATGGCTAGTAAGTGTTAAGTGTCTGAGGCCGGATTTGAACTCAGGGCCTCCTGACTCCAGGGCCAGTGATCTATTCACTGTGCCACCTAGCCACCCCTCATCTTATTCTTATAACAATCTTGGGAGGGAGGTGCTATTATTAACCTTGTTTTTCAGATGAGAAAACAAATGTTAAGGGACTTGCCCAGAGTCATGTAGCTAGGCAATATTTGAAATTGTATTTGAACTCAGTTCTTCCTGACTCCAGATTCACTGCTCCATTCACTGAGCCATCTACTTGCTTCATGGAAATTAAATCCAGTCACATGAGATTTGGGCATATAATAGATTATTTTGCCACTGGTAGTTACGAGTTTATCTGTTCTACTGACCTTGGTAAAGGAAAGTTACAAATTACCAGCAGGTTGCCTTCTGGGTGTCTGATGATGGAAAGGGCTGTAGAATAAAGTATTTTCTTCCTCATTCAGTCACAGACAAACAGTAAGCCTCAGAAAAGAGTGATTTTCATAAGAGGAACAGATTCAGGGCGTGGCTGTCTGTTTAATAGTAACAGGATTAGGAACCTACTGTTTAAAAATGGTGGCTCCCAATATGAATCATTAGAATTGACTTGAGAAGGTGGTTTTATGTTAATGGAGCAGGAATTCCTCATTTCAACACTCACTCCTGCCTTGACCTTCAGAGCTGGCGAATTTGGAATGTAAGATTCCAAATCAATTTACTTTATTGCTTCACTGTGGGGGGAGGTTCTGAGGTACAGGCCTTGATCAGAGCATGTGACTTGATTTGACAATTTTGTGATTGTGCCCTCATTTGAGGTTTTCTTGGCAGATATGCAGGAGTGGTTTGCCATTTCCTTCTCCAACTCATTTTACAGGTGAAGAAACTGAGGCAGACAAGGTTAAGTGACTTGCCCAGGGTCACACAGCTACTAAGGGTCTGAAGCCAAATTTGGACTCAAGAAGATGAGTCTTTCTGACTCCAGACCCAGTGTTCCCTCCTCTGCCCCACCTCACTTCCCTGTTAGGCAAAGGTTTTGGAAAGATGTTCTGGTACCTGGTTTTTGGTTTTTTGTATTCCTCTCTGTTCCTTCTAGTTGAATAGAATAGCAGATCTGACTTTGCTTCTATACTCTTTCCCTTTACTGTGGCTTTTCTTTTCTCTCTGGTTAAGCAGGAGAGTAGAAAAAGTTCTGTTCTTGTGCCCCACCCTCTCTTTTCCCCTTTCTCCTCCTCTTCCCTGTCCCCCACAGTCCAGAGAATAAGACCTTCCCAACCCCTGCCCCATTCGACCTTAGTTCCCTTCCTGTGGGCCAGGGAAGCAGAGTTGTGTCCCTACATCACATTTTCTCTGCCTTCCTGGTCAGTAAAGGGGGCATGGTTTGTCTCCTCCATCCTTCTCTTATGGCCGCCCACTAGATCCTGCCAGACCCAGGACAGCAGATGGGCCTGACCATCCTCTTTTCAGGAAAAATCGTTTTCATAATTTTATGATTATTATTAAGGATCCTAGTTTAATTAGATTCTGGTGTAAATTCTGATGTGTTTGGATGTTCGTATTGAGCTGAGAACTTCACAGAGTTTCCCAGGGAAGACATCCTGGCCTAATGAATAGGGCACTGTACATGGGATCAAGAGGAGCTGAGATCGGATCCTGCCTTAGATGCTTACTAGTTGTGTGACCTTGGATAAATCATACAACTGCTCTCTGCCTTGGTCACTTTACCTGCAAAATAAGTGAATGGTTTGAATTCAGTGGCTTCTCATGTCTCTTCACGCTCTAAATCTATGTTCCTGTGAGCTCTTATATTACCTGAAAATTCTCATTACACGCCCCCCCCCCCCCCCACACCCTTTGGTTTGGTGCCCCTGGCAACTCTGCAAGATTATAGATAGCAGCTGATCCACTGTGGTGGAGGGAGTTTCCATACTGGGAGTGCCTCCACAGCCATGAAATCTGAACTAAAGGCCTGAATAAGAGTCCCCATTACAACATTCCCAAATGTTCATTTGGCTATTGTTTAAAAATATTAGTGAGGTAAAACTCTCTACCCTCCAGAACAGTCCATTCCACTTTTGTAAAGCTCCTACTAGGTGACTTGGTAGGTAGAGTGCTGGGCTTGGAATCAGGAAGACTCATCTTTACGAGTTCAAATCTCGTCTCAGACACTGGGACTAGTTGTGTGACCCTGAGCAAGTCATTTAAGACTGTCTGCATCAGTTTCCTCATCTATAAAATGAACTGGAGAAGGAAAATGGAGGACCATTCCAGTATCTTTACCAAGAATATCCCAAATGGAGTCACAAGTCAGACACAACTGAAAACTACACAATAACAACCATAACAATTAGTTAGGGGATTCTTCCTCACATGGAGCCTAAACCTGCCTCTCTTCCATCTCTAGTTAACACCTTTGTTCTGTCCTCTTGGGCCAAGCAGAGCAAATCTGATCTGCCTTCCACAGGAGGGCCTTCCAAATACTCAGAAATAACTGTAGTGTCTTCCCCAGCCTAATTGTCCCTCATTATTTCAACTGATGCCAACGTGGCATGATTGTGAGGTCCCATGCCATCCACGTCACTTTTCTTTGAACCTGATCCAACTAATTGATGTCCTTAAGAAACAAAGCTGATGCCAATGGCCCTAGATGCCAGCATCCACTGGTAATTTAGATGTGCAGGATGCCTGAAGATCTGACGAGGCAGGATTAGCAGAGGGGGCTTTTCCACCCCCCAGTTGTTCCATATCTTTCTCCACCTCCCACACTGATAGGCAGACTGTGGAAGGAATGCTGATGTATAGCTATATGTGTTCTCAGGGTTAGCTAAGGCAGACATGGACTGATCAGTGGAGATTCTAGAAGGATGCAGGGACTAGAGCTGAGGTTGGGCATGGTGCTGGCAAGAAGGATTCACTGAAAGGCAAGGTTGAACAGAGAGTGAGATTGTAAAAGGAAAGGACACAGACAAGTCTCAAGCTAGAGGTTCAGTTACAGAAAGGGGGTCGTGACAAGATTTTATCAGGAGACAGGTGAAGGATTGCTCATGCATGAGATTAGTGGGCAGGATCGGGTAAGGCTTGGTGAACAAGGTAACGTAACAGGCAGGGCAGAATCTGGGACTGACATGAGTGAGCACCAGGGTTAACTCCCTTTGGCCCCTTGACTCACAGGAGCTAATCTTGGAGGGCTGTCCTTTGTTCTCCTAGACCTCAATGGTGTGCTGGTAGGCTAGGCCTGCTCCCCCAGGTTATTGTCTGCGGCCTCCTTTACCCCAGAACTTTGTGTCTGATGGCTGTGGGATAACCGTTTGGTACCATGGGGGCTGAGCTGTGTGTTTGGGATGCCTGGTGAGAGGCAGATGGAGTACAGTGGTAAGGATGCTGCATTTGAGGTTTTAAAAATAACACCACCTAACCTTCAATCGCAGCTCTGTGACTTACCAGCTATATGATCTTGGGAAGTTCAGTTGCCTTCTCCAGGCCCATTTCCTCAGCTGTAAAGTGGGGGTGATAGTGTCTCTCTTACCTCACACAGTTGCTGTGAGAATCAAATGAAGTCATGGATCCAAAGCACTTTCTAAAACTTTAGGTGCTAACAAATGTCAGCTATTCTACGACTACTACGACTACTACTACTACTACTACTAGTACGACTACAACTACTATTACTACTACTACTACCACCACCACCACCACTACTAATGCTATCACTACTACTACTACTACTACCACCACCACCACTACTACTGCTGCTACCACTACTACTACTACTACTACCACCACTAACTACTACTACTACCACCACTACCACCACCACTACTAATGCTATCACTACTGCTACTATTACTACTACTGCTACTACCACCACCACTACCACTACTAATTCTATCACTACTACTACTACTACTACCACCACCACCACTACTAATGCTATCACTACTACTACTACTACTACCACCACCACCACTACTACTGCTACTACCACTACTACTACTACCACTACCACCACTAACTACTACTACCACCACCACCACCACCACCACCACCACCACTACTACACACATGGACAGAGCGCAGGCTGATTTTTCCAGATCTTAGCTAGCTTAATTGTTGGAATTCTTGTCTTCCTGGAGCTGACTCCACCCTGGGTCAAGGGTAAGGGCTCTAAGACTGGGGCCTTAACAATCTATCTTTGCTTTGTTCTTCTCACATTGCATGATTACTCTTCCACAGGAGGCACAGATATCAATATCTCTAAGTATGAGGCTGGAATCTAATGACTAGCAGACAAAGCCATGTCCTTCAGACTGGCAGGACATTGATGGGCCACGAGCTCTTTTAATAAAAGTTCCTTCTCCAGCGCTCGCTAACGCTGTGCTCTTGAGATTGTCCTGATGAGTCCTTGCAATGCTGTTGATGTTTCTGGTTGCTATGGTCCCCTTAACATACAAATAGACATTCTTCTTCTGCTCAGCACCTACTGGACTAGATAGCAGCTGGCAGGAGCTGGAGAAGGAACACATGCAAGGAACAGAGAAGAGTGTGTGTCCTGGGGAGGCGAGCGATAATGATAATGATTCCTTTGAACAAAAACTTGTTTTAAAATGACCCACGTTTGCTGGAGGACTGTTCTGCTCCTTTGCACAGAAGGAACCCAACCATACAAACAGGTGCAGTGAGGGTTAGTCTAAGGGAGCCAATGTGCCTGTTAACTTTTACAGATGAGGAGAACTTGGTTTTGAAGTTTTGCTCGGCAAAGTCTCTTTCAAGGAGGGCCCGTGGGCACTTGTGGGCTTGCTCCATGGGGAGACTTGAACTCCATCTGATAACTGTTCCAAGCGTCTGTACCCTGCGGCCACCTTCAATAGGGAGCTGTCCCGAATGTGTGTGGCAGGAGCTGAATGTCTAAGGGAAGAATATGATGAGTTTCAGATCAATTATATAAGCTGTCAATTAAATATGTGTGTATATGCACACCCCCACATACGCGCAGAGACACAGTTCCTGTTCCTGGAATATGGCTTAACATACACAGGAGGTGGTGCCCTTTCCTTTGGACTGTTATCACAGCTGGCAACCAGTTTAGTAAAGGCAGCTTAATGGTCCATAAAATGATTAGATAAGGATGAGGACAGGATCATAGTTGGCGGTCCTGCTGCACAGCTGAAGAACATTAAATGTAGCACACAATGTGCAAGCTGCTCTGATAAAACATTCCTTTAGCTCTGGCTGGGGAGGCACGCTTGTGAGAGGCAAAGACATCTCATGAGTGACGGATCCTACCAATGGGTGCAGCATGGCCAGGCTGGGCCTTCTCTTCGATGGAGGGAGAAGAAAGGCAAGATCTAGAGAAAGAAAAAGGTGAAATGATGGAAAGGTCCTTAAGTCTACCCTGGGAATGCCAAAGGATTTCTTTTGTTCTTCCTTTTTGAGTAACCAAAGATACCTGGGACCTCTTTGCTTAGGATTGATGTTTTGAATGGATAGATGGATGGATGGATGGATGAATGAATGAATGAATGAAAAATCTGAAATTAAAAATGAATGAAAAGTGTTGACTATGTGGAGCACCGTGCTAAGGGCTGGGGAAATGAAGAGAAAAGCATGAGGCAGTTCCTGCTAACCCTTGCCATTATAGGCCACTCAGCCCTGTGTGCTGAAATTACCATGTATACTGCTTTATCCTTTAAGACAAGAACCAACACTGATATTCTGATGATGGTAAAAAGGATTAACAATGTGCCTCGTTTTGTGTGTGTGTGTGTGTGTGTGTGTGTAGGCTAACTTCCACTGGTTTGTGTACTGTGAATAAATCCCATAGGTAAGTTAAACAGACTGTGTAGCAAACACTTGAAATTCCAAACTGGACAAGCAGGCTCTATTATTTCAAGGTCTTCCCCTACTTTTTGCAGAGTTAGATGGCCTTCATATCTGTGGCAAAAATTTGGCCATTTGTTTTAAAATTATTTCAGACCTTTATAGAGAATTTGATCATGTGCATGACCTTTCTTTTGAATGAAGGATGCACAAAACACTCCCAACTTAATTTAGAATTACAGAATCCCAGAAAGTTAGCTCTGGAAGGGACCTTAGAAATATAATCCAACCTCATCATTTTTTAGATGAAGGAATTGAGGCCTACAGAGGCGAAGCAGTTTGCTGCAGTTCACCTAAGGGGGCAAACTTCCAATTAGGATTGAATGCCAGGTCTAGAGATTTCCTAGAGTAAACTCTGGTGCGGAGGGGCGGAGGAGAAGAATAAGCCAAAGAGATAATGATTTTTGAAGGTTACTCCCAAGAATCAGTCTGGTCCATGTGAATCCCTAACTTCAGAGGGCAGGGGCCACAGGTCCCTTAAACTTACTGTTTAAAAGTTTTGGAAGGAAATTACTATGCCAAAAAAAGTTCCGTATGAATTCTTCCCAGGAGGTCAGAAAGATAATTGCTTCATTAAAGAAATGACTTGCCTTCACTGAATCATAAGGTCTCAAGATCTGGATGGAACCTCTGAACATTTTTCATCCTATCAATGTCTTTCTTTCTTTTTTTTTTGCTGGTATCAGAACATGGTTTATTTTTAAATTTAGCAAAAAGTTTTTCTGGTAATCCCTGAGCATGTGTTTTAAAAACAGAAAAAAATAAGTTTATTTCTTCTTTTTTTTCCCACTTTAATTTTGGCATTGTATTATGAGGGAAAAGTCTTTGCAATAAATTAAGAATGGATGACACAGTTGATCCATGCTTAAGGAAAATCAGTTGGTGGCAAAAATTTGGAAGGTGGATTGGAGTAGGTAGAGACTTGAGGCGGGAAGACCAGTAAGGAGGAAGGCTATTGTCATCTGGGGTAGAGATGACCAGGGTAGAGTACAGAGGAATGATTACGTCCTTATTCTTGGAAGTTATTCATCTCCAAATGAAGTCTACATTTGTATCTAAGGAGGTGGTTGTGTAGGTAAAGGAGTGTTAGCCTTTGCACTGGCTGTCTCCCATGCCTGGACTGCTCTCCCTCCTCACCTCTTTGAGTTTCTTCACTACTCTGCTCCAATCCCACTTTCTGCAAGAGTCCTTTCCCTATTCCCCCAGCTGCTAGAGATGACTTTACATCTACTCTATATCTTTTTTTGTACCTAGTTATTTGCATGTTGTCTCCCTCACTAATATGTAAGCTCTTTGAAGTTAGGGAGTGTTTTGCCTCTTTTTTGGAAGCCCCTTCCTTCCCCTCTCCGTCTCTTTCCTGGGGCTTAGCCCAGGTCCTGAACACAGTAAGCCCTTAATAAATGCTTATTGACTGACTGGCTGTTAGAAAATACACTGTGGATTTTGGAGATGTAACCTGTTTGGAAGCAGAGGACTGCCAGTATGTGACATAAAATAAGAGCTGGCCTCCTGGGACATGCCTGACCCCAGGGATGGAGGAGAGAGAGAGAGAGAATCTTCCTACCCCGCCACGGACTCGTGCTGTGGTTGTTCAGTCATTTCAGTCCTTTCGACTCTCCATGATCCCATCTGGGGTTTTCTTGGCAAAGATACTGGAGTGGTTTGCCATTTCCTTCTCTAGCTCCTTTTACAGATGAGGAAACTGAGGCAAATGGGGTTAAGTGACTTGTCCAGGGTTACACAGCTACTAAATGTCTGAAGCCAGATTGGAATTCATGAAGATGAGTCTTCTTGAATCCAGGTCCAGCACTCTATCCGTTGTGCCACCTAGCTGTCCACCATTGACTTATATTTTGATCAATGCCAGGATGACCTGGCAGCATCATACCCATAGACAACATGGTAGGTATAATTGGAGGCCTATTTATGGGTCCCATTTAGGCTGTTCCTATGACGTGCCATACTCTGTTGCCATAGCTGGCCCACATGGCAGTACTCACTTCTGTAGGAGAAATGTGCTTACATATCCAGGTGTCATGTTTATGCTGGAATTGGAGCAGTGAATCCCAGAAGTCTACAGAAGCACCACACCAGGCTTATAGACTCTACATTTTCTGCAGTCAGGACTAAATTCTTTGGATTTGTTCTGATACCAAGTGATCAGAAATTTAGATAGATGAGAGGTCATCAAGTCCAAACTCCTCATTTCTCATATGGTAAACTGAGGCCTGGAGAGATGAAATGTCTTCCCAAAGGTCATGCAGATAGTAAGCAGCAAAGGTGGGGTGAATGGGGCCATGTAGTACAATGGAAAGAGCTGGATTTAAATCCTGTCTTTGCTACTTGCTGCCCATAGGACCTTGGCCAAGTCACTTCATGTCCTTGGGCCTTAGCATCATCTCTGAAATGGATGACTAGATCAACTGGTCCATCAATAACCATATTTATTACAGACCCACTATATGCTAGCACTGTGTTGGGCACTGATGACCTGTAAGATTCCTTTTGGCTCATAGCTCTGGGGCTCTAATGAATGGGATAGCCGTTAGCAATACCCTGAGTGCTATTTGGTGGAGAATCCATGTCTACTTTGAGACATAGCATAGTATAATTAGAATGACCAATGACTAGAGTTAGAAGAAATGTGTTCAAGTTTTGCCTCCATCTCTTTTTTTAAAAAATTAAATGAAATTTTTTTGTTCTTTATTTTTTTCTTCTATTGACTATGATGTCAATTGGGGCAAGTCACTTAATCTTTCAGAGTTCTATTTGTAAAATGGGAATGATTGCCTCTAATGCTTCCCTCACTGAGTTGTTAGGAGGATCAAACGAGATGATGCATGAAAAGCACAATTAACATTATTTACACGGAGGGCTGCTTACTCAGTTATCTTCAGCGCATAGATTGGATATGAGGGAGACAGAGTTGCACAAAGTCCTTGGCTTTACTCTCTCTTCCAAAGTCACTGGAGTCCAGTGGCAAGGTAAAAGTCAAAATGACTGGTGATGGCTTGGGGTGCCATGGATGACCTTGGCATCTTCAATGTCTAACCAATCTCTAAGTGTCCCCACAGCGCCTGCTTCTGCTGCTTTTGTTTGGGACAAATTGCTCACATCTGCCTATTCCACTGGGGAAGTCTCCACATGCTTGGGGTAGATACCTCCCCACCCCCTGCAACTCACAGATGGATTTGAGGTCTGTTGGTTACCCTAAACCTGGTAGAGCCTGTCTGGTGAAATGGTTTACCAGAGTGTGGCCTTTGCCCACACTATAACTTCTTGGAGCCATAGGTGAGAGCTAGGTGGCAGGTGGACACCAAAGGTGGATAAGCAGCCCTGAAAAGGCATCAGCAACCCTCTCACCAGAGGTGCTAGTCTCCCTGAACACCCACACACTCTGACTAATATGTAGTCCACTGCTGGATCTATCATCTTAATGAATATGGGAAAGATCTCTAATTTCTTCATTGTGGAGAAGTCCTTGTGTGGGAATTTCTTCCACCAATACAGATTGCAACCTATCTTTGACTTAGTAGAGAAGTCCTAGGAAGTTTTCTATGGCACAGTGAGGTTAAATAGTTCCTGGTAGAGTCAGGATTTGATCATAGGCCTTCCTGACTCCAAGCCCAGTACTCCATTCATCATGCAAGGCTGCTTGCCTCTTACCTTAATGAAAATGACCTGAATTACATTTAACCTCTGAAATTCCTTAAGCAGCATCTCCAGAGTCAGGGTTAATCGAAAATTTCTTGACTTTTGCCCTAATTCCTGGCTGAGCTTGATGGGAGTACATTGGGGGTCAGTATGCCCAGTAGAGCAGGATACATACATAACCCTGAACTTGACAAAGATATTGGCATTGGAAACCATCCAATAACCTGACTGAGGGCAATCTGGATGCTTGTCTTAACTGTACCACTGGCCCCTGGGAAAATGGTGATGAGCCTTGTTGGCAAGTGGCCCCGATTCCTTAGGGGAGGGGAGCCAGAATAGAAACAAGCAGAAGGGAGGCTGGACAGGAAAGGGCAAACATCATGCTTCCTGCTCTGGGGTACCTTCAGGCCGCAGGACCTGTACTGCATGGAAAGTACTAGATAGTAGAGAAATGCTACCAAACTTCTGGGAGATTAACCTGAGTCAGGGAAAAGCTGCAGGGCTCACCTTGAAGGGCTAACATTTCCTGAGGGAAATCCTCGAGCCTTTCCTCCCTTCCCTGTCCCTTTGTCCTTTTCCCTTTCCTTTCCTTTATGCTAGCACTTCTGCATGCTGCAGTAATGGATTTCACACCTCAGTTAGTCAGAAGGATTTCCATTCACATCAACATACTCAGATCTTTGTGTTGATGTGAGGTCATGGGAGCAAAGATTTAGAGTGGCATGACTTTAGATTCTATCTGGTCCTGCTCCAGCCTTTTACACATGTGAAAACGGAACCTAATGGAATGGGATTTATTTTCTTTGCTTTATTCTATTTTTCTCAAGTGGTAATTTTGTGTATTATAATTTTTCTTACTGCGTATGGTGAAGTGTGGTTTTGGCAATAACAGCATTTAAAGGAGAATAGGAAGACAGTAAAAAATAGCTAACTTTCTCTTTCTCCTTCCTTCCTTCCTTCCTTCCTTCCTTCCTTCCTTCCTTCCTTCCTTCCTTCCTTCCTTCCTTCCTTCCTTCTCTCTCTTTCTCCCTCCCTCCCATCCTCCCTCCATTTTCCTTCTAAATAATACAATGAAGGACCACAGTCATTCTTTATTCTTATGTAAGGTAAACCAGAATCTGTGGCCTCATAGATCTGTGGTGTTCTCTCTCCAGTCAAGCTGTAGAGCAACTCATTTATGCCTGTCCTCTCTGTGCAACTGTCGTCCATGAACTGTTGTATATTTGCTATAGTTCTGCCCAGTGTTGAATTACTTCCTTTTATTATTTGATATTGCACGGATATCAGTGGAGCATGTGGGCTATCTGTCAATCAGTTGTCCCTTTTGTTTTATTTCAGGTCAATAGCATTTTTTTCTCTAATCATACATTTTTCTTTTTTAATGGCATCCTTTACAGAAGAGGTGTCCAACACACTGGGGATGCACAATCAGCAACACTCCAAATGAACCAGACTAAAATGTAATTGGGAAATGTTGAACAAAATAAATAAAAATCTAATAAAAATGGATAAACATTACATTTAAAAACTAAGTCATTATGTAGATATTACAGATCCTTATGTGCAGATTAGTGGCCCCCATTTCTTTTTGAATTTGACAGCACTGTTTTCCTCCATTTCTCATGGGTAATTCCTCATTTATAATGCATTGCCACTTACTAGCACCCATCACATACCTCTCCCTTGCTCTGTGGTTAATTCTAAACTTCCACTCTTCAGAGAATATGGTGTTCTATGCACCTTAGCTCAATTTTTAAAAATAAAAGTTTGTATGACCTCTAAAAAACCCATAATCTGTCTCACTTTGTATTCAAAAAGACTTAATAATGAAAAATTAGTATATACTTTATTGACAGAAATAAGAAAGAAATGTCCAACTGAATTAAGAAACTGAGTTCCAGGCTAATTCAACAAGCACTTGTTAGGCCCTGTGATGTTCCAAGGCATGGTGTTAGGTATTGTGTATACAAAGACAAAATAACAAAATTATTCCTGCCCTCAAGAAGCTTTCCAATGGTAAGAAGGTCAATTATCTGTGAACATAAACAGCAATATGATTAACAGTATCCTGTCATGTTTATTTTTTGTAAAATGAATTTCCTTTTTTGGACATTATTGGTGGGGGCATTTGTTTTGTTCGACTATTCAAATTTGTTAGAAAGGTTCTTTTTTTCCTTTGTTTTTTTTTTCTTTATTGATGAGAAGAGGGAGTTAGAGAGAGAAAATAAATGCTTACAAATTAAAAAACACAAAGTTATTTAAAAATAATATCCTTTTTAGAAATACTTCTTATGAAACTGACTTAGAGCCTGATATTTTCTTGTCTCAGTTGCATATAGTCTCAAAAGGAGGGACTGGGGAGTTTTGAGACCAGATTTCTAAGTCTACTGCAATTGAATTTCTCTGACCTTCATTCTGCAGACTCATTGAGGGTAGCCTGTTATATGAAATATTAATCAGGAGCATTGCTCTGAAGGAGCATCTCATAAAATGAATGATGTTTTTTTTGATGTGTTAAATCATCTTCTCAGTCTCAAAGATTGTGATGTAATATTGAGCTATTAAAAGAATCCATTCTTAGAAGAAACTTTGACTTGAATGCTACTCACTCATAGATACATGGGGCCAATTTCAATATTCTCTTCTAACCTTAGACTATCTTATTCCTCATATGCCTTTATGAAGCCTAGAATGAATTGATTGATACAGGGAGAATGAAATATTGACTTGGCAGCATTCTGTAAAATTTAAAGAGGAAACTTTATTCTGTTTCATGTATATTTTTAAAACAAAGCATTGAAATCTAGTATTCTAATAATCTTTGATTACATTTGTGAATAACCTTTTAGCACCCCTCTGCCTATAATTTATTTAATAAACATTTAATTAAGTTCCTACGATGCAAAATCCCATTCTATCCATCCCTAAGAAGCAGTGGGATGTTGCATAAATAACATTGGATTAGGAGTCAGAACACCTGGGTTCAAATCCTGACTCCACCATTTACTGTGTTACCATGGGGAAAATCTTGTAACCTCTGAGTCTTAGTTTTTTCATTTCAAAATTGGAGATGATACATGCAAACATACCTCCCCCCACCCAAATTGTAGTATGGTATATGAAGAATGCTTTATATAAAGTTCAACATGAAGATGAGTTGCTATTTTGATTATTTCCATAAATGCATGGCCTTTCCAGTTATAGAAAAACCCTCCGCTAGTACAGATTGCAATCTATTCATACCTCCTCCTTCTGTGTGTTTCTTGTCCATATTTCCCTGTATATCCTCTAATACCAATTTAGTGGGTAGGTTCTCAGTTATGAGCAGGTTGTCAGTTCCCAGATACTGGTGTAGTACTCAGACTGCTCATGTTAAATCTCTTACTCTGAATATCATCCTGCCTCCTCTTTTCCAATCATACATTTTCTCAGTGACATCTCATAGTACACTTCTTGCACATGTCATTGTTGGCTGTGTGAAGCTACAGACTAATTACATTCACTGAGCCTCTTTCCACTGTCTTTTAGTTTACCCTACATTTTGAGTCTTTGAAAATTGAGACGCTTCATGAAGACAATATATGTTAAAGAGATGACTTTTTGTTTCAGAGAGCAGTTTGGAATCACTGAATGTGCTGTCCAATTTCCAAATGTAATCCTGGCCTTTCTCTTCCTTCTGTTTAATTCTGGTCCATCTCATCATTTATCTGCAGGGCCTGCTCAATATGTATGTATGGGTGAGCCAAGTTAGCGGACTGGAGGTGCATCTGGATCTCATAATTTGAACAGCAATCATTCTTCATTCATTTGTGTTTTCCTGTTTGGTTTGTTACACTTGTCTCCTTTGAGTGGTTGTAATTCTCACTGAGCAGGAGATGGATGTAATTAGCACCATGCCTTCCCTTTGAGATTACCTCCAGTTTACCCTGTATATATCTCATATGTACATAGTTGTTTGTATGTTGTTACCCTTATTATATTGTGAACTTCTTGAAGTCAGGGACTGTATTTTTGCTTTTCTTTATTTGCATTATATATTGTGCTTTCTGGTACATTTTAGAGCTTTTTAGGGGGGTGTTTGTAGGTATCTGGACTCCTTTAGGTCCTTACACACTTTTATCTTCCTATTGTTTATGATCTTTCAAAGTCCATTGGCAGTGGCTCAGCAGTCTCGTCCTATACACAGACCACTGAGTCTGAAGCGACATGATTCTCATGTCGTCAGATAGTCATTTCCTGCCTGTTAGGATATCATCAATTTCCCAAGCTTGGGTTGGGCAGAAGAGATGGGAAAATTCACTCCCTATCTACAGAGACGATGGGTGTAGAGTAGTGCACAGACTTCCATATTAAATTGATGTGTTGGCTTATTATGATGAGTAACTTCCCCTCTGCCCTTCTCTAAATCTTTATTATAAGGTTGTGATTTCACTGGTATAGGGAGCTTGAGGGAGAGGAAACTCTCTCTTGCCAATGCAGGTCAGCACTTTTAGAGTCTGGTTTTTAGTCTCTGCCAATGAAGGTCAGCACATTGCAATTTAGAGTCTTAGAGAGTTTCTGAGAGCATGGAGAGGTTAAGTGACTTGTCTATGGTCACATAGCCAATATGCGTCATAGGTGGAATTTGAACCTAGGTCTTTCTGGCTTCATGGACAATGATTTACTAGAACGTGCTTCTCAGTGACAGCTCTCTGGGTAAGATGGGGAGATATATTTGGAAACAAAGGTGATATAAAACAATAGATATAAGTAACATTTTTTTTTTATATTTTTAAGCAATTGGGGTTAAGTAACTTGCTCAAGGTTACACAGCCAGTTATTTCTGGGTGTGGTGCTGAGTGTCTGAGCCCGGGATTCGATCTCCAGGTCGTCCCAACACTGGAGCCGGTACTCTTACTCGCTGAGCCACCTGGCCGCCCCTATATAAGTAACATTTTAAAGACAAATATCACCAGATTTCCTTATGTCCCACTTACATTTAGGCCACTAAAGTATCAAGATATATGTAGACTTGGTTTGGAAGTTCTTGTCCATTTCTTTATAGATTTCTCCCCTTCTTTTTCTTTGTCTCCATTCATTGTAGTAACTTTGAGACTTAAAGGAAGTTTCAAAAAAGAAGCAGATGGCAATAAATACTTAAAACAGACCTTTATCAAGGCACATTTAAATTCATATACAGAAAGACTTAAGACTTTCAGAACTACCTGGAGACATGGACATAGGGACAGGGCAGAAAGGGCAGGGCACCAATAGAGCAGTTGAATGACACCTGCCCATCATAGCTCCCCTCAGTTCCTTCAAACCAGAGTAACAATGGATAGCTTGAAACCACAACATCAACCACCATTTATATAACATGACTGACAGATTCTTCCTGAACAGGGCAGCAGCCCAAAGCTCCAGACTGGGGCAGCGCATTACAGTAGGGCAGGCAATACCTCCTCATCATGGACAGGGAAAGGATACAATTGAAGAAGGGCTCAATGGTACAGATGAGTAGGCTAAGTATGAGAGTGGACAGAGTACTAGACTTGGAATCAAGAAGACTTGAGTTCAAACCATACCTTGGATACTGACTAGCTATGTGACCCTGGAAAATAATTTAAACTCTCCAACTCAGTTTGCTGATCTGAAAAGTGGGGATTAATAGTAAAACTTATTTCACAGGTTTGTTGTTAGAATCAAATGAGATAATATTCACTAAGTGCTTTGGAAACCTGAAAGTGTTATATAAATGTGAATTATTCTTATAGGGATTAGCAGTTTGTAAAGCCATCTTGATGCTTTTGTGCTCCCTACTTGTGCTTCTTGTTCATGCACAGATAGTTTTCTTCTCAGGAAGGAAGGGATAGACTGGTGAGATCCCATTGTACAAGCACAGGACAAGAAAATTTCTAGGTATAGAAGAATTCGGTCAATTGAAGGAAAAGATTGAGAAGAAGTTGGAGATGGGAGGAGGGAGCAGAGTCTAGAGAAGAAACTCCAGAGACTAGGCCCCTCAAATCAGAGATGTAGGTTAGGGTATGACAATTCTCTTGGTATCAGCAAAGAGGTCTGAGTTCCTCTTTGGTGTATGTGGTTCCCTGATGTGCTGATCCTTCTTTCCCAGTGGGCCCAAGCAGATGGTATGGTCTACAGCCTTTCCTCATATCCAAGTAGAGCTGGTCACCCCCATCTCTTTTCCTTGCCTTTTTTTTGTCAGGCTCTCAAATTGTGAGGTGTGTAGAGGGTACTATGGATAGTTCCATTTGACTAGAGGATAGAGTATTATGACTAGAGGATAGTGTGTTATGAAATGGGCTAGAAAGGTTGGTCAGTGACAGACTGGAGAGTTTGGGGCAAGATGGGGAGTATCCTTAAATATCCAGAGAAGATGTTTGACTCATACATCACTGGCAGTATAAATATAGGATAATAGATTTATGGCTGAAAGAGACTTTAGAGATAATTGAGGCTAATCTCCTCATTTTACAGATGAAAAAAACGGAGGAATTAAATGATTTGTCCAAAGTCACATAGGTAGTAATGGCAAAACTGATATCTGAATCTAGGTTCTATATTTCCAGACATGGTTCTCTTTCATCTCTACTGGTTTGCCTGTGTGGATATAACTCAGCAAACAGGATCAGACTGCTTTGGAGATTTATTTATTATTTTGCTGGGAAAGGGAATAATCTCCAGCTCTAAAATGCCAGAAGTGACAACAGGTATTTAGCATTCAATCATTCTTTTCAAAGTTTCATTTGAGTGACTGAGTACCACTGTCAGTAACATCAAATAGGCCAAGTGTGCTTCCTTGGGTGCCAAAGAGTGTGATAATAGGGTTTTCCCAGAATACTCCAGGGGAGTTGTAAAGCCCAAATACCTCCCTTCCTCTTTTATAAATTAGGTCAGGCCTAATTGAGAAGGTGACTATTCAGAATGTCCATTTTTTTTCTAAGTTAAGATGACTCATGGCTCTAAAGAGAGAAAGAGAGATCTGATCTGAGAACATTGAAGTAACCTGTATTTGCACACAGAGGAAGCAAGAAAACTGGCAGACATCAAGATGGTTTTGCAAACGGAAAATGAGTGAAATTATATTCTCTTGCCTTAGCACAAAGCTAGAGATGTATTCTAGGATGTCACAGATAGATGGAACTTTAGAGATCAAGTCCACTCGCCTCATTATCCACTCCAAATCCCTTAACCCACAGATGAGAAGCCTCATGTCTGCAGAGGAGAATGAACTTGCTAGTTAATGATAAATACAGGAACGGAACTCATCTCCTTTGTTTGAATCCTAAATCCCATTTTCTACACAGCTGTCCTTTCCATATCTCTGGGGTTAGGAGTGTGGTGCCACTATGATCTGAAAAATCTGTGTAAAACTTTTTGGCTCTCACTTTGTACCAGAGAAGAATGATTTTTTGGTTTTTCGATTATGGGGTGTTTTTAGTACCTTATTGTAAAATAGATAAAATAATTTGGATTAAGTATTTGGTCATAGGCTATGTGTTGTCTACCGGTCTTTGTGTATTGTCTGTGACTTCTGCAAAACTCAAAAGTTCCCATTTAATTTCTTCTGCTGACCCACAGATATATTGAAACCATGATGGGGAAAGTCACAATGTGGAGGGAATAGCTGTATTATACTTCCTACCAATGCCTATCTTTCAAATGCATTTCTTAACTCAACAGTCAAGGGGCCACTATTGGACACTACAGTTTCAAGAAGAAAAGTTTAAAAAATGGTCAGCCCTTGGAAGGCAGGTATTCAGTTTTGTTGACCTTTGTATTTGTTTCCCCAGCCCTTTGCAAGGTTCCACTAATAATAATAGGTAATTATTTTCGTTTTAATGTATGGAAAGGGCTTTTCCTACTCAATCTCTTTGGATCCTCACAAGAAACAGGTGAGATGGGTATGATTCTTGTCATTTTACAGACGAGGAGAGACTGAGTGTAATAAGAATGCAGATTTAAAGATCTTCCCTGCCCCTAGGCTAAAGTGCACCTGAAGCCTGGGGAGGGAGGCTTGTTTTTCAGTAGATACTTCTTGATTGGCCAGTGGGTCCAAAAGGTTGTTACATTCTCTGAGCCAGGAGAAGGCTATATAAGCCCTGATGTGTAGCTTTGTTTTGGGACTCGCTTTGAGAAGTGTTCTGTGATTTGATCTGACTTATGGGAAGCCGTTGTTGAGAGTCCCCCGGCTTTGAAAAACCCAGATGTTGACTGGGTATGGATGTAATGGTTGGACAGTTTGGAAATCTGTCTACTTGATGTTTCTGTCTTGATAATTCTGCCTCTATACTTTGAGGTTCAGGGTGCTGACCTTTTCTCCTGAACAAGGTAAACGATATATGTCTGACTGATTAAAGTAATCTTGTTAACCCATATTGAGTTGCTTTCCTTTAACAAAGCAGATCCAAGAACCTGTATTGGCGGCAAACCCTGAGGACGCTTGGGGTGCTTGCTGCTACAAAATGGCATCACGAACAGGATCTGCAGAGTAAAAGGAAAGTATGGGGACTGGGATAATTGTTTGTTTCCCAGTTGTGGTAGCTGTGACTCTGTGGAGCTGTGGAGCAGGAGAGAAGAATGGCCTGCATGCGGATTTCGCTGAGCTGAGAGCGGGAATGGTGAGCTGCCTGCATCGGGACCTGGGCAGAAGCCAGGAGCAGCTGCTGCCTGCAAGAGGAGAAGGAGCCCAGGAGTTCGGAATTCAGCCACAGGAAAAGATAAGAACTGAGCAGCAAAGCAGGGGCACTGAGTGTGTTTCCTGGCTGCTTCCCACAGTTTGGGACCCAGGGGGAGGATGGACTTGTGACTATGGTGGGTGGGATGAAGTGCCTTGGATCCCCAGGGACCCCACAGATCAAATCACAGAACACTTCTCAAAGTGAGTCCCAAAACAAAGCTACACATCAGGGCTTATATAGCCTTCTCCTGGCTCAGAGAATGTAACAACCTTATTGACTCACTGGCCAATCAAGAAGTATCTACTGAAAAACAAGCCTCCCCCACCCCAGGCTTCAGGTGCACATTAGCCTAGGGGCAGGGAAGATCTTAAAAATTTACATTCTTATTACACTGAGGGAGTTAATGTGACTTCTTAGGGTCACCTGGCCAACAAATATCTGTAGCATGATTCAAACTCAAGTCTTCCTAAGTCTAAGACCAGCATTCTATCCACTATGAAACCAACCCAACTTCCTCTGGAGATGAACATCCTAATGCTTAGCAAAGCTAGTACTCAGATTCCAGACATCTCCTACTTTACACTGTTGGCTTAACTTTAACCCAGACTCCACTACTCCTTAAGAAATGTTAGTGGGGGTGGGGGGTGGCTAGGTGGCGCAGTGAATAGAGCACTGGCCCTGGAGTCAGGAGGACCTGAGTTCAAATTTGACCTTAGACACTTAACACAAAAACTAGCCATGTGACCTTGGGCAAGTCATTTAAGCCCAATTGACCTCCAAAAAAAAAAAAGAAAGAAATGTTAGTAGGGACTCTGTACATAGGGTAGATAATCCTTTTTTAGTTGCAATTCATTGATTCACTTCAATGAACAGGACATAGAAGGCTTACCTGAGACATGAGCCTGCCCTAAGGAAGTTTATAGTCTGGGGGAAGAATAATTCTAAAAAGTACCCACATTGATATAGCACTTTCTTCCCACCCTTGTGAGGTTGTCTGTTCAAGGATGCTTAAGCCCATTGTACAGATGAGGCAATGAGACTGTAATTTATATGTAACAAACAGTTCACAAATGAAGCCCTGACTTGAACCTGTGTTTTCTGACTTCCAACCCAGGGTTGTTGTCATTCGTTCTTCCTGGAATCTCAGTCTGTCAGTCAATAAGCATTTGTTTAGTACCTACTATGTACCAGGCATTGTTCTAAGTGCTAGTGATGCAAAGAAAGGCAAAAACGATTAGCCCTAAACTCAAAGAACTCACATTCAGATTGGGCAGACAGCATACAAACAACTACTCACATACGTGATATATACAAAATAGATGGACAGTACTCTGAAAGGGGAAGGTACAGGCATCTGGGTGGTGGTGGAAGGGGGTATGTGTGGCAAAAGACCAGAAAAGGCCTTCTGCAGAAGGTGGAATTTGATCTGAGTCATAAAGGAAGGCAGAGGAACTGAGGCAGAGGTGAGAAGAGAGAGCACTGACATTAAATAAAATCAGCCAAAGGAATTATGGGAATTTACCCATTCAAAGACCAGCAACCATACATACAACATATAACTATCTTGTTGGTTATCTTAAAATTCCACCATTTTGTTTCTCTGCCCTTTGACAAGTTGCCACAATCACTCTCTTATCAGAGAAAGACTAGGTCATATTCTCCATGCGTAAGGTGGACAAAATCATTAAAAAATCATGTTTCCTCTGTGTCTCTCTGGAAGAAGCCTTCTGTAATATATACCTAGCCCACAGAAGCACAAACATTGCTTATTTCATAGGTGACCTTATCATTGTACTCCTGTAAACACAACAGCTCACATCTCTTCTTTTAATACAACTCATTTGCCAGTTAAATATCTCAGTAGCGTAGAGCAGGGGCTCTTATCTGAAACCCTGTAGTGAATTAACCTTCTACCACCTTTTCTAGCATCTGAAAAAATTAATATTCAAGTATGTTATGCACTTACCCTTGTTTCACCACCCCTTAGCACGATGTTTTCAAAACAGTAGCTATGGCTAGTTTTTCAAATTGGTAACTGCAAACCTGGTGTGATTTGGGGTACTCTGGAAAGAGACTCTACCACTTCTTTTTCCAACCTCTCCTCAACTAAATTTCACCCTTAGAGATTGATTTCTTTGGATTTTAAGGAGTTCATGAGAGATGTCCTAGAAAACTGGTCTTGGAGAGAAAAGGGCTAGATCTGAAACCCCAGCTGGACCCTGCTTGTATGAGCATGAGCTACTCTTACAGTTACCTCTACAATCCTTAGCTTCCTTATCTGATAGATGGAGATAACAAACTTGCATGACCTCCCTCACAGGGTTGTCTGCAGGAAAAGGCTTTATAAGTTGTGAACTATGGAAAAAGCAATTATTTCAAAACTGAAATCCTGTCTTGAACTCTTTCTTCTGCATGGTTTTAGGACTTTGGAGGTCATCGAATCAATTTCCTTCATTTTAAAGATGAACAAACAGGTCCAGAAAGGTGATTTGTCCAAAGCTAAACAGGTAGGGTGTGGCAAATGCAGGATTTAAACTAAGGTCTTCTGAGTCCAAATTACAGATAGATAAATAGTTAGACAAAGGAGCTAGGTGGTATAATGGATGGAGAACTGGGCTTGGAAGAGGGGAGAATCATCTTCATTAGTTCAAATTTGGCCTCAGATACTAACTGTGTGACCCTGGGCAAGTCACTTAACCCTGTTTGTCTCAGTTTCCTCACCTGTAAAAGGAGCTGGAGAAGGAAATGGCAAACCACTTCAGTATCTTTGCCAAGAAAACCCCAAAATGGAGTCACAATGCCTTGGACTTGACTGAATGACTCAACAACAACAACTATAATAATACCCCAGACATTGTGCTAGGCACTGGGCATACAAATACAGGCTTGTGGGGCAGCGTTTGCTTTCATGGAGCTTACATGCTAAGGGGGTATGATAAGATGCATAAAGGAGATTTGGGATGAATGAGCAGCGTGGTTTGGAAATACTGGCCAGACATTGGGGACCTGATTTCAAGCAAGATTAGGCAAAAGCTCACCAAAACACATCCAGGTTGGTTCTAGGGGTAGAGTCTGAGTCCAGTGGGATGGGATTGGGAAGAATGAGGAATATGACTGCAGTGAAGGCACCATGGTAGGAAATGGTACCCAGACTGTGACATGGAGGCCTAGTTCTGAGCCAGGTAAGGCTTAAGGTCATATGTCAAAGTCCTGAGTGGTTCCACGGGCAGAATTCAGGGTTCTGACACGTTGATGGTGGGAAGGGTAGAGAGATAAGGATGAGAGTTATAATCTCAGATCTTATACGCTCTGGTACATGTGGTACAATGGAGAACAATGAAAATACATCCTTCATCAAAGACACAAAAGGGCAGAAAAGGTAAAATTCAGACTAGTTGCTTTAGCTACTTTGTACCTGATTTTTGGATTAGCTCTTAATCTCAGTGATATATGCAAACCTTGCTTTGAATGGGCTCCAGAATGACCATGTACATTGTAGAACATCAACTTGGTGCAAGGGAGAGAATACTGTGGACTTTGAGTCAAAGCCCCATATCAAGCCCTGAGGCTTGCTGGCTATGCATCCTTGGGCAGATTAGTTCTCCATACTCAGCTTGTTGCCTCATCTGTAAAATGTTGGAATTAGAGCAGAGGATCATTTAGGTCCCATCGCACAATTTCATAGATTAGAAAGGATTTGGACCAACCCATATCTGGGCAGAAATCCTGGTGATAATATTCCTGATAAGTCATTATTGAATCTCTTTTTGAAGATGTCCCAAGACAGGGAATTCATTCACTTGCCAAGGAAGTTCATTTCATTATTGGATATTTTTGTTGGAAAGCCCTTCCTTATATCAACCTCCAGCTCTTTGTAGTTTCCCAAGGTGTAGTAGATAGGGTACTAGACATATAGTCAGGAAGAGCTGGGTTAAAACTTCACCTCAGACTCTAGCTGTGTGATGCTGGCCAAGGTGCTTAGCCTCTCTGTGCCTCATCTATAAAAGGAAGGGTTGGATTTAATGACCTCCAAGTTGCTTTCTAAGTTCTTAATTTATGATTGTCGTTTTACCTTCTGGGGTAAAGTACAAATGTGCCTAAATTATGAAAATATGCCTAACTATGCTTATAAGGCAGGAAAGTATGCAGATACATTTTAGAAAGATTATCAAGTCTGGTTTTTTAAAAAGGGGTTTTGGGGGTTGAATTTTAGTTATCCAGAAAATTCATACCTTGAGGACTTCCTGTTGTGAAGATCTAAGTATAACTAGTTCTTTTTGACATACTGTTATTTCCATTCATCATGGGCCTACAATATTGTAGATGCTTTTCATAAAGGTGATTATAATGTATTTCTAAAGTAAATTAGATGATTCATTTCTGTGAAGGATGTAATATCTTCAAATTCTACAATCAGAGTTTATAGGAGTTAGGTTTGAATTGGAATCTAAAAATTTCAGGAGCAAATATGCCAGTGGGAGGAAAACAAATTATGAATTTGTGGAGTTGAAAGAAAATATGCTGAAGGGAAAGGAAAAATATACCAAAATGGCACTTATGATCATAAGGTTTTAGAGTAAGCAGGACCATAAAGATCACCCTTAATCACCCACTACCCTCATTTTACAGATGAGTAAACTGAGGCTTCCCAATTTTCAGAGACTTGCTCAAGGTCACAAAGCCAGTAAGTAGCAGAATATAGAGTAGAAATGAAACACTTTTTTTTTTCACCTGAGGCTAAAACAGTTTGAAGTAGAATGGAATTGACTGTGGTGTGGAGGATAGTCTGTCCATGAGACAGGGGTTGGTTTAGTGGTTCAGCCCTACTGGGGTGGGGCTGGGGTTGGAGAATGTGCTATGAGATCTCTGGAGGGGTAGCTATGGCACATTGAGGTTCAGGACAGTGAAAGAAAGTGAAGTCAAGTGTAAAGTACTACTGATGGGGAGGAAGAGCACCTCTTGGATGTCAGCACTTGGGGACAAAGCCAAGTTTGCCCAGGGCTTGTTATGCCTTTGCTGTACTACATTGTCTCCTTGAATTTGCTCTGACTGATAGAACTCTCCTTTTTTGCAGTAATGACTCAGTGACCATAATTGACAAAGTTGGAGCAATAGGGAAAGGGAGAGGCCCGTCTGGCTGCCAGGGCGCCCTGGTTCTAGTTATAAGTATACTCAGGAACAAATAAACACTTTTTGTAAACCCAAAATATGTAGACACATGCAGCTTTCCAGATGGATTGGATATTTCCCAAATAACTTTAATTTTGGCAAAAAAATCCTTATAAATGTTAATTTACAGACTGAGAAGACACTTGGAGTATTCCAAGAAGAGGGAATTGGATTCATAAAATCTTCGTTCATAGTATCATGTGGAATTAAGCTAGGGTTTTCATTCTTTGTTTTTTTTAAGCAAAGTTACATTTGGCAGTTCCTTCAAGAACCTCAGCATTTATAGATGATTTTTAGATGTTCATTATCTACCAAGAATGATAAAAATTTTAAAAGCCGAGATGGTACAGTGGATAGAGAACCCCATCTGAAATCAGGATGACCTGAGTTCAAATCTAACCTCAGACACTTCCTAGCTGTGTGACCCTAGGAAAGTCACTTAACCCCATTTGCCTCAATTCCTCATCTGTAAAATGGCGGACACACTGGAGAAGGAAATAGCAAACCATTCTAGTATCTTTGCCAACAACACCCCATGAACAAAGCCATGGGGTCACATAGGGTTAGACAGGACTCAACACCAACACCAATACCAACAACAATACTTAAGGAGTATTTCAAGGTAACAAGACACTTCGACAGACATTTTCTCAATTGATCTTCATAAGAACTCAGGGGAAGTGCAACAGAATTTGGCAAAGATGATTAAAAATAGACAAAGCTGATAAAAGATGGAAATAGTCAATGTTGGAGTGAAGACAGGTATACAAATATCCCCTTGGTGCAGCTGTGAATTATCCTGTTATTGCAGAAAAGAATTTGGAATCAAGACAAGTCACTAAACTGTTCATATTTTTGCATAATACTAGGTATGAGCTCCAAGTAGGTCTAATGCAAATGGGATTGTTCATCAAGGGTTCTTTGATATTTATCAAAATGTTTATGGAGGAAGGGAGAAGAGAACAAGCATTTATATGGTGCCTACATGTTCTAGGCGTTGTGTTAAGTGTTTTATACACATCTCATTTGATCCTCACAATAACCCTCTGAGGTAGTTCTTGCTATTATTACCATTTTACTTTTGAGAAAACAGAGGCAAACAGATATTAAGTGACTTGTCCAGGATCACATAGCTAGGAAGTGTCTGAGGCAGGATTTGAACTCAGGCTTTCCCGATTCCATGCCCAGTGATCAATCCACTGGGCCATTTAGTTGCTTTATAGCACTGCTTTTTTTTTTCCTAGCAGAAAACCTGGAAACATAGTGGGTGCCTACAGTTGGGAAAGGCTGATTTTTCCTAGCAGAAAACCTGGAAACATAGTGGGTGCCTACAGTTGGGAAAGGCTGAACAAACAATGGTACATGAATGCAATGGCAGAATATTGTGCTGTAAGAAACAACTATGGAATTCAGAAAAAAAACTTAGAATGACTTTATGAAGTGATGTAGAACAGATAAAGAAGAAAATAAAGAGTACTGTAGAGAACTCTAGGGAACAATCTGCCCAATGCCCACAATCATAAAAAAACCACAATACTAAAAGATAGCAGAAATTTGATGAATGCAATGATTGATTTTGATTCCAGAGGACTGACAATGAAACATTTTGCTTTCCTTTTGATAGAGAGCTGGTGGACTATGGGTATGGTATGGTATATACACTGTCAGAAATGTGTCTTTTAATGTGTCTGCTTAAAATATTGTAAAACAAAAAGAAGTGTTTCTTTTCGTTTTACAGTGGACTATCTGGGAAGGTAATGAGTTTTCCCTCAATAGTAATCATTACATAGATGTTATATGATCTTACAGTGTCGTGTACATTGCAGTGAGGACTCCTTTAAGCTCTGGGTTGGACCAGATGGTTGCTGAGATCCTTTCCAACTTGACACTTCTGCTATTGCATTGCTCTGGCAAACCTTATTTTAACATATGGCGAAACTGAGGCTCAAGGTGGTTAGGTCCAGTGTAATTTCCACTACATGATTATCAGGATGAGGAAAAAGTAAAGAATCAAATATCATAAAGCTCAATTTGAGAATTCTGTTCAATTGAACAAGTGTTTATTACATTTCTACCATGTGCATTGTCCCAGGCAAGGCTCAGGAGACCTGAAGTTTAATTAAGACATGAACTCCCCTCTCATGAAACATGTAGTCTAAAAGAAAAATATAATAAATACAATATATGTGCATATGCATTGTAATTAAAATACAAAGTAGATGTAAAAGAGAAATGAATATGTTAGGGCAAAGCATGGGGGGCAATGGAGTCCATTATCAAAGAGGGATATCAGGGAAGGCTTTCTGAAGAAGGTAACATTTAAGTTGGACTTCAGAGAATGGGTAGATAGATATTGAACAGGCAGAAGTGCAGGATTTTCAAAACTAAGGGAACACCTTGAGAAAAAAAAACATGGAGGTTGTGTACACATGGGGCATGTGTGAGGGAAAAACAGCTCAGTTTGGCTATAGGATAGATGAGGTTAATGGGCTTAGTATGGAAAAAGACTTGAAAGGTAAAGTGATGCTAGTTTGTAGGAGGCCTTGAATACCACCCAGAGAAGTGTGAACTTTCTTCAGGAGGAAAAGAGGAAACATTAAAGGATTTAATTCCAATTTGAGAAAATCAATAGGCCCTTTCAACAGATAAGCATTGACAGAGCATTTACTAAGCCTCAGGGGTGACTAGGTGGTGCAGTGAATAGAGCACTGTCCTTGGAATCAGGAAGACCTGAGTTCAAAACCAGCCTCAGACACTTAACACAAAACTAGCTGTTTAAGTAACCTTGGGAAAGTCACTTAACCCCAATTGCCCTACCTTCCCCTCTCCAAAAAGCAAAAAAAAAAAAAAAAAGACTAAGCCACAAGCAACAGTTAGGTTAGGGCTAACCCTATTACACTGATATTTGCTAATGAGGTTTATAATTTCATCAGTGTGACTACTGATTCCCTCCAAAGGTTAAGATCATGACTCATTTGCACGTTTTCATCTTATGTAGTTGTTGTTCACATTCTCCCACAAATCCTCCATGGAGGTTCATCCAGTATGCTAGGGATTTTCCTCTGCGTCTCTTGACACTGGATGAATAGCAGTTTAGTAAAAGATTGTAGGATTTCCTTCATTTACTTCAATGACAAGCCCATCTTTCTGATAATATCCTTAACATTTTCTCTTCTACTGAATTCATTGTAGCCTACTTACACCTGCCATGCATCTCCTCATTGTCTTGTGAGTTACCATTTATATCAATCATTGTCTATGCAAGACCTATAGAGTGGAAATGAGCTCTATTGATTTTCTGTCTGAGTTTGTTGAGTCATTTCAATCATGTCCAACTCTTTGTGACCCAATTTGGTTTTTTTTTTTTTTTGGCAAAGATACTGGAGTGGCTTACCATTTCCTTCTTCAGTATAAGTGACTTGCCCAAGGTCACACAACTGGTACGTGTCTGAGGCTGGATTTGAACTCATGAAGATTTCTTCCTGATTTTGGGTCCTGCCCTCCATCTACTGTACCACCTAGTTGCCCCATCTAATGGAATGCTATAACTTAGAAATCACAAGCTCTTCATCCACTTGATCTGTCCTGGATAGATAGGCCAAACTCATTTGATGATGGACTTCATTTAGAAGGTTCTACAATATTCTAGGGCTTGACACAACCACCAAGGGGTCACCCACAAACCAGCAGCTTTGGAGAACCTCACAATTTGTATGAAATCACTCTTCTCTCTAGACTAAGGTTTTCTGTGTTATGGGTTCCTTTGGCAATCTGGTAAAGACTATGCACCACATCTTAGGATTTTGTTTTAAAGACACAAAATACAGGAAATTACAAAGGAAACTAGTTATATAGGAAGTTCCAAAGGTCTTAGTTTAGTTTTAAGCTATTAAATCACAACCATTAAACCTTAAAGTTTTAAGTTACTAAAGCTTAAAACTGTGCATTTTGTGGCACCTTTATTGTAATACAACTATCAAAACCTTTTAAAAACTCCCAAATTCATTCATAGACCACAATTTAAGAACCCCTTACCTAAACTGTGTTGGACATCTTTTGTGAATACCTTTGGTGAGCTCCCTATTTTATTTCTTGCTGAATAATACAAGGGTTGATGAACAAAACTATTTCTGTTGTTCCATCTTTCTAAGACTAAATATTTGAGCTAGATGGGTCCTTTGGGTTATTGATTCCAACCTCTTCATTTCACATATGAAGAAACTGAGGCACAGAAATGTAACATCATTTGCCTAGGGTCACACAGTAAGCATCTGAGTTCAGATTTGAACCCAGATCTTTCTGACTCCAAGTCAAGTGCCCTATTCACTACATAATGCTACTTCACAATCTCACATGATTCTGAAATGTGTGGGGAAATATCGTTGGAGGAGTGCCCTTACGATGGCTATCAAATTAAATGTTTTTTTTTCCATTGTCTGTGAGCAATAATCACAATGTCATTACATAATTTCTAAAACCCTAAACCTTTGCCATGAAGTGTCCTTCCCCACTAAAGTACTCCTCTGATGCCTCACTGTGATGTGAGAGTGACCTTGAACTTGCTAGTCCAAGTGTGCTCCTATGGGCTCTATGAAAGTGGAAAGATTTTGAGGCATAGGCTCAGTGATGGACAATTTGTCCATTGCCTGAGGACTCAGTTTAGCTAAGTTTGGAAAGACTCATCAGTGAGGTTGGCCACAGGAAGATGACTTTTTCCTTCCTGGCGATTCTTAAAACATTTCTGCCAAATTACAGAGGGGCTGTGATTTTCTTTGGAGGAGGAAACACTTCACTTATGAAATCATGGGTCCCTGAAGCAATGAAAAAAGGAGGGAGTCTGTTTTATAAAAGTCTGAGTGATGAATAATATCCTTTCACCTGTTCCTACTTCCTCAGCCAGATAGTAAATGGCTCTGTTCAAGCAGTGATAAATGAGTATCTCAAATTGAACCTGAGTACTGACTGAGCTCCATCCATTGGCTTCTCATCAACACTCCTTATTTTGTTGCTTTATCTTTTCCCACTGTGACTCTGATGGCACAAGAAGTAATGATTAGGTGGAGTGTGTTTGCTAATTACCATGCACAGGGGCCAAGTGTTTAGAGTGACATTTTTTCCTTGCTGAGGGTAAGTATATCTCCAGCAAGTAGAAACCTAGGGAGGCAGTTTTGGGAGGAAATTTCCTTGGCCTGTGTTAATAGTTCTCTTTGTGCACAATCTCCCTATTTGGATCGGCTCCAGCTTGCCAGCACTTGGGTGTTTTTTTGCCAGCGAGAGCTGAGGCTGATGAATTGGCTGGGCTGTTCTGTCCTCCCACCTGCTACCTTCTTCTTGGCTTTACCTTTTGATCTTACTAGGCAACCTCTCTTGGGGTTAGAATTTGAAGGTAATCGTGTCCAAACCCCAGCCTTCTTCACCTATTCTATGTTCGTACAAATAGGTATACTTTTATATACACATATTTACTTTTCATTTTTAACTTGACAATGGAGTGGCATACAGAGGGCGTGAATAGGTTTCAATATATTGACAATTAAGGATGGTGCTGAATGGATTGTGTAAAGTATGTCATTAGAAATGTTTGGCTGAAAAGCACCGTGGGTGGATCATTTGGTGAGAGAGAGGCATAAACAATAGATAACCCATGTGATCCATTGGTATCCACACATCAAGTGGAAGACTTGAAGCCCATTGGATAGCCTACTCCTTTACAAGAATACATGGAGAAGCATCATACCAAATGAGAAGACATGTCTTGGAGGACACAGTTGGAGAGATTACATGTCATTGGAATTAAAGAGCCCTCAAAATAAGAAAGTAGGTTTCCTTTCATGTGTATACTTAATACTTCAGCAAGATCTGTGATTTCTTGGCTATGAGCACTCCTCCTGCTGATAGCAACCTCTTTGAACCTCAGCAGACATTTTCCTGACTTGCTGTGGCTAAAACAGTATCAACCCTTGGTGGCCAGCCTTTTGGTGAACAGTCTCTCTGAACTTAGTTCAGTTGGATCTTGGACAGCCAACCCATTGCTGAGTCTGTGCTTGGCATCTTTCCATCTTGTTGGAGCTTGCACTCAGCCTTCTAGAATTCAGGATCACCTTTATACCATAATGAGGCATCAGAGAAAGACCTTAGTGGAGGGATGTATGTGGATGAGTATATGCATAAGAAGTCTTGAATGGCTTATAATAGGGATAAGGATTAGATCAGTGATTTTATTTGTATAGGGAATTCCTAAGTAAGGAGACTCCTACCAGTGGAGACTGGCACCTTTTCTTAATTTATAGTCTTGGAGAGTTTCTAGAGCAGTGAGAGATTGAGACTCACCTGAAGTCACAAAATCAGTACATGTCAAAGGTGGGACTTGAATTCAGCTCTTCTTGAATCAAATGAGATAATATTTGTGAAGCACTTAGCATAGTGACTGGCTCTTAGTCAGCATTTCCTTTTCCCCTCCTTTCCTTTCCTGGTTCTAAGGTCAGTTCTTTATCCACTATGCCAATATTTCATCTTGCTTATGATATAGATCTTCTTTCTGCTCCATTCCCTAAACTACTCTGTAGTGAGCAGTTTGGGGGAAGTGATCATCAGGACCAGTCCTATAATTAAGTGGAGTAGACTCTATCCCCTGAGCCACCTACCTGCTAAAACTCAATATAGTAGTACCGATTTTACTCCGGTAATTTACTTACCGATCTGTGTCCCCTTTTGAGCTTCCTTATGCTCTCTTTTGTATATTTTTAAATGTTTTTACTGATACCTCTCTCCCTCTTTTTAAAAAAATGACTGTCACTGCCCTCACTTACTCCCATTCCTACCAAAACCCTTTCTGTTACCAAAAATGAAACAAATGAAATATTGCATTGTAATGGTTGTCTTTAAAAATGTATATCTTAATCTGCATCTAAAGTTCATTGCCTCTCCACTAAGAGGTGGAAGGCATGCTCCACCATTATCAGTCATCTGGAGCCATGATTGACCATTGCATGATTAGAATCATTAAGTCTTTCAAATTGCTTTCCTTTAAAATGTTGTGGTTATTGTGCAAATGGTTCTTCTTTCACTTTGCATCAGTTCATATAAAATTTACTAGGTTTCTCTGAATTCTTTCCTTTCATCATTTCTTATAGCACAATAGCATTTCATTACCTTCATGTAATACACTTTGTCCAGCTATTGCAGTTGATGGACACCCCTTTGATGTCCAATTTCTTGCTACAAGAACAAAAAAATGCTGCTATAAATATTTTTGTACATGAATCTTTTCCTTAAGTCTTTGATCTTTTGGGGGTATAGGCCTAGTAGTAGTATCATGGCGTCAAAGGGCATGCATAATTTAGTAACTTTGGGGGAAAATTCCAAATTGCTTTCCAGAATGGATGAATTCATGACTCCACACATTAGTATGCCTGTCTTCTAAAAGCCTCTGCAAGAATCATTATTTTTCCTTTTTTGTCATCTTTGGCAATATGATGGGTAGGAGACAGAATGTCAGAGTTTAAATTTGCATATCTCTAATTATTAGTGATTTGGAGCATTTTTTCATTTGGTTATTAAAAGCTTGGATATTTTTTCCCTTGAGAACTGCCTGTTCATATCTTTTGATCACTACATGGGAATGGCTCCTTCTCTTATATTTTTGTACCAATTTCATATATGTAAATATATATGATATAGGACATATACAAGAGAAATTTGCACCAAAATTTCCCTCCCCAGTCAACTATTTCATTTCTAGACTACCTGTATTGCTTTTTTGTGCAAAAACTTCGATTTTATATACTCAAACCATTACATCTCCCAGAAGCCTCTCTTTCTCTTGCTCGATCAATTTTTTCCCTATAGTTGTGAAAGATATCTTCTTCCATTATTCTGTAATTTGTTTATGATACAGCATCTTATATCTATGTCATGTATTCATTTAGAACTTCATGTGATGTATGGAGTGAAATGTTGATCTAAGACTAACTCCTCCCAGATTGCTTTAAAAAATTCTGAATAGTTTTGTCACATAGTAAGTCTTTACCTCAGTAGTCCTAGTCCTTGAGTTTAATTATTTTATTTATATATTTAATTTTATCCAATTATTTATTTATTTAATTTCTTTAATTCTGTGTTCAATTGTTCCTGGACTTTGTATCATTGGTGAACTTTTTCTTTTTTATCGGTATCAAATGACCTTGATGATAACTGCTTTGTATATAGTTTGAGATCTGGTACTTGTAGGTCCCCTCTCTTCCAATCTGTTTTCATCATTTTCTTTGAGATTCTTGACCTTTTATTCCTCCAGATTTTTGAACTAGAAAAGACCACAGAATATCACTCAGTCTAGATCCCTTATTTTATAGCTTACCCATTCAATAAGCATTTATTCAGCGCAATATTATGTGCCAGTTACTGTGCTAAGTGCTGAGATACAAAGGAAAAGCAGAAATAAGTTCCAGCCCTCAAGGAGCTTATATTCTAATCAGGGAGGAGACAATATATGTAAATTAGTACAAACAAGACATATACAGAATAGGTGGGAGATAACCTTGGGAGAATGGGACTAATAACTGGGAAGACCAGGAAAGGTCTCCTGGAGAAGGAGATACTTGAACTGAGTCTTGAAGGAAGACAGGGATTCTAAGAGCAGGAGGTTGGAAATTGTAACCTCATGAAGTGAAATGAGCTATCCAAGGTCATAGTGCTCATTGGTGAAGCATCCAGGAATAGAACTCTTGAATCATACTGCTTTCTACTCTCCCACAGATACAGAGTTTGATGCTCTCTGCCAGACCGCTGTGTCTCAGAATAGGAACTCTGTTAGTATCTAACTAGATACCTTTCTGTGTGTTAGGGGTATGCAAGAGCTATTCTGTGGTAGAAATTAGTTGACTAATTTATCAACAGAATTCAAGCGATACCTCTCTGAAAGACTCTTTTGCCCCTAAGCTGCTCTTCTAATAACTTGATATGGTTCCTGAAATTCTGCTATTATAGATTAATTTTGAGGAGGAGCTAGAAATTATTTCTTCAGAAATCTAAGACTCCCTTAAAAATTCAAATATCCCTGATAGAGAGAATATACTAATGCATTATTAGTCATTAAGAACTGAGTATGAATTAGTTTTTCTAGGGATTATAAATCCAGTTATTTAACAAGGCCCTGTGAGACTGAATGGGAACAAGCATTTATTAATCTTCTGCCAATTTATTAATCTTCTGTCAGACATTGGGCTAAGTGTTTTACAAATATCTCATTTGACCCTTCCAACAACCCTGGGTGTGAGAGATGAGTGTTTTTATTTTCCCTGTTTTATTGTTGTGGAAACTGAGGTAGACAGAAGTTAAGTGACTTACCCAGAGTCACAAAGCCAGTAAAGGTCTGAAGTAGGGTTTGAACTCAGATCTTCCTGACTCGAGGTCCAATATTCTATTTACTCTGCCACCTATTTTCTTTCTTTTTTTTCTATTTTGCTTTTTTTTTTGGAGGGCAATCGGGATTAAGTGACTTGCCCAAGGTCACACAGCTAGTAAGTGTGTCAAGTGTCTGAGACCAAATTTGAACTCAGGTCCTCCTGATTCCAGGGCCGGTGCTCTATTCACTGCACCACTTAACCGCCCTGACACCTATTTTCTTAGCAAGGTAATCAGGGTGCAAAATAGCTGTGCTGGTTGCCTAGAGGTGTTTGGGGGGTGGAGAACTCCAAAAAGAAGAGAATTTTTTTTTTTTGCTTAATAGTAGAGGCTAGAATTGCACCTGAGTAACACAAAGTCCTGTATGTCCCCAGATATCTCTTCCATTGGTTCACCAAGCTATTGTCCTCTCTTTCTACTCATCCTGGAATTACTAAATTAGAGACATTGAGAGGTATAATGATGTCCAGGAAAGAGCAGAGGATTTGATATGGTTAACCATGTGACCTTGGACAAGTTTCTTAATTTATTAAGGTCTCATTTTCTGATCTGTAAAAGGAAAAGGTGTTACCAGGTGATCCATAGGGTGATGTCTTCCAGCTTTCAGTACTAGGAATCAGAGGACTTGAGTTTGTTTTAGTTTCTTCACTTACTAGTGTAAGCAGCTAGTTGACTGTTGTGTATTTGGCTCAAAGGGAGATAAGAAGAGATACATCTCTTATATCTCCACACTTCTCCTAGGGAAACTTTAATTAGAGCTGAGGGGTGGGGTAGGGAAGCAGGAGGTTGGGACCAGAGGGCACCACTCTGTTTTCCTCAGAGAGAGGGGGTACTGGATGAGAATTCTATCCATCTGTTCCCTTAAATATTATTAGTCTAGAGGATGTAATTTTTTTAGGTTTAAGCTAAACTCCTGATCATTCTTTCTTTCTTTCTTTTTTTTTTTTTTGCTTTTTGGAGGGCAATCGGGGTTAAGTGACTTGCCCAAGGTCACTCAGCTAGTTTTGTGTTAAGTGTCTGAGGCCAGATCAGAACCCAGGTCCTCCTGACTCCAGGGCTGGTGCTCTAGTCACTGTGCCACCTAGCCGCCCCCATTATTTCTTAATTAGGGAAAGGGGGTCCCTAAGCTCTATATCCAAAGCTTGCCGTCTTTCCCACCAGATGCCAGTTCTACAACAAATGTCCAACAAAAAGACCCATTTATCCAAGTCAATGGCAAAATAGAAATCAGGTAAAGTATACATATGAGAATATAACCAGACAATACATATTAATGGAGCTTTCCCATTCTGAGCAAGATATCTTAGATAAACCACTAAAAGGAATCTCAACTCTCACTCAAGGGAAAGTATTACATCAAGTCTTTGGTGTAGCAAGTTAAGAATAAGTTTTATGTGTTGATTTATGAAGTTTCATGTGTTGGCTCCTTTCCAGAGTCTTTTTCTCCCTTCCGTGACCTGAGGAGAAGTTGACATTGCCATCTTCTTTCAAAGCTGGAAACCAGAAAAACCCAAAGAGATTCAAGAGACTGAATCTCTCTTCATTCCTGTTCTTTTCAACTCTACCCTTTCCCTCCCACAGACTGGGGGCATTGATATCCACCAATGAGGAAAAGGTCCCATACTACTGGCTTTGGGGGCTCAGGCTACATTATAAATGTGACCTTAAACAAGAAATTTATACGTTTACATTTTGATTTCTTTATTTGTAAAATAGGGAAATGATACTTCTATTGCCTTCTGAGAAACAACATGGAATTGGGAACTGAGCATACGACCTGGAGCCAAGAAAACCTGGGATCAAATTCTACCTCTTCAATTTACTAGTTGCATCATTATTGACAGGTCATTTAACTTCTCTGAGATCCAAGCAACCAAGATTTATCTAAGTTATAAGTTACGGTAAGTTATAAATTAGTCCCCACACCAACAAGTTCTCGATGACTTTGCAGAGTTGTGGAGAGGAAATTGCTTTGTAACTTATTATAGAAATGGGTTTTATTTTTAAACAACAAAATCAGGGGCATTGTCTCTAGAAAACCCCTGTTAAAGATCATATAAGATATCTGCGGGAAGAGAAAAAGATGGTAGAGTGAATAGAGTTGGCCTTGAAAACAGAAAAATCTAATCTCAAGTCTAGCCTCTGACACACAGGATGTGCAAACCTGAGCAGACTGATTATGCTCTAGGCATCTCTCTAAGACTAAAAGTCACAGAGAAAATGCTAATCTGCATTAGTAAAGGGATTTTCTTTTCCTAGGAACTCTCTATACCAATAAAATCATGGGTCCAGGCCTTCTGTCTGGAAGGGGAGAGAAGGACAAGGGGTTAAGTTTACTAATAAGTTTAAGTTTATCACCGCAGCTCTTCTGTCACCTTGGAAGGTTCCCAGCATGAATGGGCCTGGGGTGGATAAGAAGTAGGCCAGATGATATTTGATGGAGGTTCAGGGGGAGGGCTAGCGAATTAGAGAATGGACAACTGACTGGATAAGGCACTTCAGCGAGGGATTTGGGGCAGGGAAAGAGTATTAGTCCCTTTGGTGAATGGGAATAAGTAGCAAGAGACAAACTTTATCTACTTTCTAATATTAAATGGGATTGTGGTTGTCTCTGGGAAACTGGATGGAAGATGATGAAAGCAAAAAAGAGGTCATATCTTCTGAAGAATTGTACTGAGCTTCACATACTGACACTGACTGACTCAACTCTGACCCCATGCCACCTCATTTAATTTTCCCTTTCTTCTATTTGCTGCAATAGAAGACTTTTCCTGGCCTGCTCTCAGTCATTCACACCCAAGTGGCCAAGACTGATTTTCTTTTTCCAAGCTGAGCAGCAGTGTTTTTAGTGTAATTGAATTGAGCTTCTGTTTGGCTACTTACTGACTGTTCTGATGGCATGCGTGGTCAATTCTGAGCAAATTTAATTGCATTTGATATTTTTATGGTCAGCAGAGATGAGCTTGACATTTTAAAAAGAGGAACTTCAGTGCACTTGAAAATGGCAACTGGGAATGGGCTGCCTTAAAATCTTGTTGTCTCTTTAATATGTAATGAATATTTAGAAAAGGAACAAACTTATTGAGCTGCCTTTGGAAAAGTAGGTCCTACCTATTGTCTTTGGGGGAAAGTATGCAGTAGGCAAAGTGACTTAGGGGCTAGAATATTGGGCTTAAGAGTCAGGAAGACCTGTGTTAAATTTGACATGTGATGAACTTTCCTTTCTGGTCTCAGCAGCTGAATCTCTACACTTTTTTGTCCACCAGGTTCCAGCAGCCTTCTAACCCTAGAATATTATTCCCTGCCTGCATCCCCCATTCCTCCCAGATCCTACCTTCTTTATAAGGAAAATGCCCAGACTAGTCACGTCCACTCCTTGTTTTTCTCTGGGCTTGTTAGACAATGACCTTTACCTTACCCCCAACTCAATTTTCAGATTCATTTTATATTTTGTGTTTGCTTATCATAATATAAGCAGAGACTGATTTTCTTTGCCTGTATTTGTATCCACAGTACTTAACAGTGCCTCGAATATAGGCAGCACTTAAAAAGTGCTTGTTGACTTAACTTGTGTGATCCTTGTTATATGTTATATGGTCTATTTGTGCCCGACATATGCCTCCCAAGCTTGTGTTGGCCCAATCAGCCACAGTTGAACATGCTGTATCTTGAAACCAACATAATGATGTCATTTTGGTCCTTTTCAAAGAAGGAAAGACAACAACCACCAACCAGCCTGCTGATTGGTCTGCCTGCCATAAGTATTTCCCCATTTCACTCTATTCTCCATGTAGCCTCTGAGTTCCTCAGTCAGTTGGTCAATAAGCCTTTATTAAGAGTCTAGTATATGCCACACATTCTGCTAAGTGCTAAGGATTCCAAGAGGGCAAAAGACAGTTCCTGCCCTCCAGGGGCTCACAATCTAATGAGGGAAACGATATGCAAATAAATATATACAAATAAGTTATATATAAAACAAACTAATAAAAGTAATCAACAGAGGGAAGGCACTAGAATTAAGAGGGATTGGGAAAGGCTTCTTGTTTAAACTGGCATCTGAAGGAAACCAGGGAAGCCAGGAATTGGGGATGAAGAGGAAGAACATTTCAGGTATGGGGGACAGCCAGTAATGGGTAAGTCAGGAGATGGAGTTCTTGCTCATGGAACAGTAAGGAGATGTTACTGGATCCTAGAATACATGAAGGGGTAAGGTGTAAGAGGAAGTGCTTTGATGCCACTGGAGTTTATTGAGTAGGGGGATGATACGCATTTTAGGAACATCCTTCTGATGGCTACATAGAGGATAGAGTGAAACGGGAAAATAAAAAACGGGCAGGCAGACCAATCAGCAGATTGGTGGTTGTTATCTTTCATTCTTGAAGAGGACCAGAGTGACATCACTATGCTGGTTTCAAGATATAGCGTGTTCAACTGTGGCTGATTGGGCCAACATGAGTCTGGAAGGCACATGTTGGGCACAGATAGACCATATAACATGTACTACAATATCTGAGTGTAAGATGATTAGGGTGGTGGCAGTGTCACAGAAAGTGCATGAAAGAGATGTTACAGGAGAAAAATCAAGAGGTCTTGGCAACAGAGTGGATATGGAGAGTAAGAGTGAGGAGTCAAGGCTGGCACCCAGATTGGGGAATTTAGTTTAACTCCTTTGGGCTTATTGGCAGTTCTCAAACTTTGTGATCTCAAGGCCCCCTCATTCTTAAAAATTATCAAGGACACCAAAGAGCTTTCATTCATGTGAATCATATTATTGTATCAGAAAGAAAAATGTAAAATATTTAGTAATTTTAAAGTAACAATAAACCTATTATATGTCAATATAATGTATTATGTTTTTAAAACTCTGTATTTTATGAAACAAAAAAATTAGTGAGAAGAGTAGCATTGTTTTACATTCTTGCGAATCTCTAGGGTCTAGATTCTTTTATATGCTTTTGCATTCAATCTGTTGCAACATGTTGTTTTAGTTGAAGTGCATGAAAAAAATCTGTTTTGTTTTGAAAGTTAGAAAAGGGGGAGTATGGTAATAGTCTTTTCAGATGAATGTGGATATTCTCTTTTGTACTATACAAGTGATAATTTCCTAAAGGTTAGTTGTAGTGTGAAATCTGAAACCACCTCTCTTCCTCCGCTGTTACATTAAAATCCATTGGTCTAGCTTACATTTTGAATGGATCATTTACCCATGCATGATGTTTATCTGGAAACAATTTTGTTCACTGGGTTATTCAGTTCTTCCAAATGTTGCCACGTTTCATTATACAGTATCAAAAATACATTCATTAATATGACTACTGATCTCTTCAGAAAAAATCTTTAGGAAACCGTCAAGCTCACTGTCGCAGATATGAGTTTTCTGAAATTCTAATTTTCACTTGAAAGCTGAATTTTGTCGTTGGCAACAAATACCGTCAGTTATTTTCCTTGAAGTGACAGGCTCACTTTGTTCATTTTCAAGAAAATGTCTGCCAACTACTCATGTCTGAATACCGTTGTTTGTCTGTCAGTCATTCTTTCAAGTAAAAATGGTATTCCATGAAAACAAAATGGCTAGCTTAGTCCAAACTTGGTAGTCAAACAATTGAACAAGGGCTTTTTCTTGAGATAACCATTGCGCTTTGTTATTCAGCAGACATGCCTTATGTATACTTCCCATTTTGATACATAGAATATTAAAAAAGACATACACTCAAAGGTCAAGATTGAATAAAATTGTGGGTGGTTACGTGGCACAGTGAATAGAGCACTGGCCCTAGAGTCAGGGGGACCTGAGTTCATATCCAGCCAAAGACACTTAACACTTCCTGGTCATGTGACCTTGGGCTAGTCACTTAACCCCAATTGCCGGGCCTTCCCTCTTTTAAAAAGTAAAAATAAATAAATAAATAAAAAGAATCATCATGGACATTTTAAAGTAAAACTGGCTTTAAAATCTTTTTTTTTTCCCTTTTCTCTGTGAGTGTATGGAGCTGAAGAATTCAATGATAATCCCTAGAATTTTGGTGCCCTTGCCTCTGTTTGTGCTAATGCTTCAGCACAGTTCTTCCAGGAGAAACCACAAGACTTAAAAAAGTTTTTAAGCACCTCTAATATTTCAGTACCACATGTGTTTGTTGACAAGGATTCATATAAAAGCAGATCTTTGATGGTTAGCTGGTGCTGCTACTGGTCAAATGCAGCCAAAACAGCAAGTCTGGCCATGTCTGTCAATTCGTTCATTTGTAAGGAAAAAAGTGTCATCCTGCAGATGAGATATTACCTCAGTCTTCGTGCTTGCTGCTAAAGATTTAATTCACAGTTCACATAACCTCTGGAAAATTCTCCTGTATGATTGTGAAAAAGGTAAATAACATTTTAGTATTATTATGAAAACAGATTTGACCTTTCAACTTCCCTTTCCTCCCCCCCCCCCAAAGTGCAATGGGGCCACAGACCATGCTTTGAGAACCATTGTGCTAAGTTGGTGCTTATCTATGCTGGTGGAAGGGAATCTCCCACCAGGAATTACCTATGCCAAGCAAATCACAGGTCATTCTGATACTCTTGTGAATATGTACTAAACTGATCAAATGCAATTCAGTAAATACTTATTAAATAGAAGCTATGTGCCAGGGGCAGCTAGATGACCCAGTGGATAGAATCAGGAAGACTTGAATTCAAGTCTAGCCTCAGATTCTTACTAACCTGGACAAGTCTGTTAACCCTGTTTGCCTCTCAGTTTCCTCATTTGTAAAATGACCTGGAGAAGAAAATGGCAAAACTACTCTAGTATTTTTGCCAAAAAAACCCTAAATGCGGTCCAGAAGAGTTGGATACGACTGAACAATGACAATAACAACATGCACCAAGTCCTCTGCTAAGTGCTAAGTTTATGGAGACAAAAAAAGAAGGCCCCTGACTTTCAGATGCTCCTGTTGAACTTGGTTGAAGAAATACAACACATACGTGAGGATTTTCAGAATAAATTTATAAGATCAAAGAGCTGGAACTTCAGAGATTAGTTAGTTCAAGCGCCCAATTTTACAGATAAGGAAACTAAGGCCCACACGACCTGCCCAAAGTCACACACAGTAGGTATCAGAGGCAGAATCTAAATCCAGGGTCCTTGGATTCCGAAGCCAGCTCCCTTTCCAATGGACTATGTTGTCTAAAGAGAGTAAGAGTTGGGGCGGCTATGTGGCGCAGTGAATAGAGCACTGGTCCTGGAATCAGGAGAACTTGAGTTCAAATCTAGTCTCAGACACTTAACACTTACTAGCCGTGTGACCTTAGGCAAGTCACTTAACCCCAACTGCCCTGCCTTTCCCCCTCCAAAAAAAAGAGAGTAAGATCTAACAATGAGAGGGCATCAGGAAAGGTTCATTGTAGGAGACAGAACCTGTGCTCTGAAGGAAACAAGGGATTCTGGGGGGCAGGGAGTGTGTTCGAGATATGGGGGACAACTGGCAAAGAAATGGGATGTAGTTATTGGATCAATTTTGTTGGAAAAGAGGGTCCATGGGATGGGAATACACACCTAGCATAAAATAACTGGAAAAATAAGGTGCAATATGGAATTTAGGAGTCTTAAATGCTGGACTGAGGAGTCTATATTTTATCCCAAAGGTGGGGAGGGAGCCACTGGAAATTTGGGTGCATGGGAATGGAGGAGGTAAGTGGTCAGCCAAGCAGGACAGTGCTATGCTAAGTGTTCTGAGCCTGGATGACATTGGCACGATGTCATCTGCCAACAGGAGCCTCTGACAGACTGCCATCCACAGGAGATTACTTTTTCTCTGGACCTGATCCATGATAGTGGGACACAGCTTTGATGAGGAAACATCTCCCTGCTTTATGCCTCACTTGATATTGTCAGAAGGTCAGAGGGGCATTTCTTTTGGTACATCTTTCTTTTTTTTAAATTTATTTTAATTTATTTTTTTTCATTAATTCTTTAATTTATTAATTTGTTTGTTTCCTTTTAATTTACAGGATTCAATTCCACAATTCCTTGAATTTCACATTTTGTCCCCTGCCCTCCCCTCCCCCCCATGGCATCTTATAATCAAGTATAGGATCTGTAAATACTTTCACATTATACAATGGTCAGGTTATAAGGATGGATTGTACCAGCTGGGATGAAAAATGGTATAGAGGACATAAAATCAAATAAGAGAACAAAAAAGATCAGGTATTTTGCTTCCACCTGGATATAAATTTAGTTCTTTCTAGTTCTTTCTCTGGATGCACGTTTTTCTCTCCATCATGCGTCTTTTGGGATTGACTTATATCCCTGCATTGTTGAGAAGAGTCCAGTCTATCAAAATTGGTCATCACACATATGTTGTGTCCGTAATTGTGTACAAATTCCTCCTGGTTCTACTCTTCTCACTCAGCATCAGTTCTTTTAAGCCTCTCCAGGTAAATATGAAGACTGCCTGCTCCCCGTTTCTTATAGCTCAATAATATTCCATAACATGCATATACCACAACTTGTTCAGCCATTCCCCAATTGATGGACACCCCCTTAATTTCCAATTCTTTGCCACAACAAAAAGAGCTGCTATAAACATTTTTGTACATATGGGTCTTTCTCCCATTTCTATGATCTCTTTGGGATATAACCCTAGGAGTGGTATTGCTGGATCAAAGGGTATGAAAGTATTTATAGCCCTTTGGGCATAGTTCCAGATTGCTCTCCAGAAAGGCTGGATCAGTTCACAGCTCCACCAACAATGCATTAGTTTTCCAGTTTGCCCACATCCTCTCCAGCATTTGTCATTTTCCTGTTTTGTCATCTTAGCCAATCTGACTGGTGAGATGTGGTACCTCAGAGTTGTTTTGATTTGCATTTCTCTAATCAATAGTGAATTAGAGCATTTCTTCATGTGCTTATAGATAGCTTTAATTTCTTTCTCTGAAAACTGCCTGTTCATATCCTTTGACCATTTATCAATTGGGGAATGACTTGTATTCTTATAAATTTGACTCAGTTCTCTGTATATTTTAGAGATGAGTCCTTTTGTGAGTTTGACTTACACATCTGAGATATAGTGTTACAAGAGGGCCTTTAAGGAAGAATTTTGTCCTTCCAAATAAAATACTTTTTTTTATAGTCACCAAATAGTAAGCACATGCCTTGTCCATGGAGCTACAGAATAATATAGATTGTTAAAAGCTGAAAGGGAGCCTAGATATTGTTTAGTCTAATATTCCTGTATTACCCTCAGCTAAGGTTACACAGGTAGTTAGCTGTGTGACCCTGGGCAAGTCATTTAACTGCTATTTGCCTTAGTTTCCTTACCTGTAAAGTGGGGTTGATAGCACCTATCTCCCAAGGTTTGTTGTGAGGATCAAATGAGATAATAATTATGCACACACACATACTGGTAATCATAATGTAAATGCTAGCTATCAACATTATGTTACTGTTATTTGGCAAAGAATTCAAGATCATTTCAGAACTGAAAGCCTTGGTCTCCTGACTTTCTATGCTTTCTACTGTATCACACTATCTCCCTTTAAGGCTTGACTTTTCTGACCAGTTTTCTCTTAACGTGTTCTGATCTTTTACCACCCTTTCCCCTTTGTTTTTTCTCCAATTCTTTCACTTTAAGTTTTGTAATAGAAAATTATGATCTTATATGTTTCATGTTTAACAGTTAATTGGATTTTGGATAGAGGCAGATATGGCCTAATGGATAAAGGGTTGACCTTGAAATCAGGAAGAGCTGAGTTCAAGTTCTATCTTTGACACATGCTAGCTGTGTGACCATGGACAGGTCACTTAACTTCTCAGTGACCAGTTAGCCCTCTTGAACAGTAAGGAAGAGATGACTTGCTAATGTGTGTTGGTAGAAGAATGGCCCAAAACAAGAGAGAAGATCTTTGAGTTGGAAGCGACCATAGAGATGATCTCTTCTAATCCTTCATTTTACAAGTGGGAAAACAGAGGCTAAGGAAGGGAAAGTAATTTGTCCAGAGTCATTAAGTAACAGTCCTGGGAATCAAAGGCAGTTTATTCTTTTTTGACTACAATAATCCACCATTGTTTCCACTATCTTTCTTTTAGCTTTCTTTTTTTGGGGGAGGGGGAAGGCAATGGGGTTAAGTGACTTGCCCAGGGTCACAAAGCTAGCAAGTAAACTCAGGCCCTCCTGACTCCAAGGCTGATGCTTTATCCACTGTGCCATCTAGCTGGCCCTTTTCCCACAATCTTTTGAGAGCTCTCTATAAATTCAATATAGAAAGAATTCTTGCCATTTGTTAATTAAGATTGGCATCACTTTTCTCTCCATTGCTTCTTGCCTGCACTATTTTTTCTGCTGAATATTCAGATAAGCTCATCAAAAATTTGATAGCTAGGAAAAGGTTATCTAGGGAGGTAAGGCAGGGGATAGCATTGTCAAGGAGCAAGGACATCAGAATTAATCTATTTCCCTAAATCAACCCAAGATAATTAAAAATAATGAATTTTGAAATTTCCACAAATAATTTTAGACATGTTAAATTTGACATTGGCAAGAAGCAATTCAATTTCCTCAAAGCAACTAGGTGGTGCAGTGGTTAGAATACCAGGCCTGGAATCAGGAAGACCTGAGTTCAAATCTATCCTCCAACACTTATAGCTATGTAATCTTAATCCTGTTTGCCTCAGTTTCTTCAACTGTAAAATGAGCTGGTGAAGAAAATGGCAAACCACTCTCATACGTCTGCCAAGAAAATTCCAAATGGGATGGTAAAGGCTCAGTCCCAACTGAAACAACTGAAAAATGGCTTTTGCAAAGCTGCTTCCTTACTTTTGTTCTATTTTTTGTATTTGTAGCATAGCACATTGAAAAGTTGAGTTGTTGGGGGGTTTTGGAGCTGGGGAAGTGGTGGCTAATGGTAACGTGGTAGTGACAGCTAGTAAGTAGGGGATCTTTGGTGTTCGGAGGAACAACATTGTTGATTGAGAAGTATACTGTGGTGAGAAGACTCTTGGACTTCCTAATCTTTCCATCCTTGACTTGGCCCCATTTTCTGATCCTCCATGTTCGATTTGAATGCATGAAATCATAAAAACACAGAATCCTAAAGCTGGAATGTTCCCTAGAGGTCATACAAGTCCAATCCCCTCATGTTGATAAGGAAATTGACTTGCCTTAGAGGTCACCGAACAAGTCAGACATAGAGTCAGCTTCTGGTGTGTTTTCCACTGTGTATTGCCTTCTACCATTGTTCTTAATGGGGATTTTGTCTTGCTCTTAAACAAGAAATAAACTTCCATAGCCTACCTGTGGCTTCACCGGCAATAATCTAAGGAAACTCCATTCATTCACCAAGGATTTACTGAGTCTGCTACTTGTACTGAAATATGTTTGGAACTATGGGCCTTTCAGCCCAACACAAAGCAGCTGGCTATATACACAACCGCCTTGAAGCTCCCTCTAAGATTAGTTTCAGCTATGGGTGAGTAACACCCTATTATGGTGCTTCTGATGGGACCCCTGACAATTGGTCAAGTTGGTAGGTTTGCCCGTAGTGGTTCCCACACTTCTTTTATGATCTTTTCTGTTCAATTCAGTCATATTCAATTCATAAGCATTTATTGAGCCCCTAATCTATTCCAGGCATTGGGCTATGTGCTAGGGATATGAAGATAAAATGACCACTGTTCTCAGTCTCCTCTTCATCCCCATCATTTGCGAATGGGATGGGGAAAGCAAGCTGACAAATGGATGCTTTCTGTGATATCAGTAACAATGTGTTTCCCCAGGGAAACCATTGCATCTTTGTCTAAAAATTGCCTGTCTGTCTGTTTTATAATATTCAGAAGGAAAAAAAAAGTCCTGGCCTCTTTTAAAACTGCATGTGCCAGAGGTCTGTCAAAGGCAAGAGTCTGTCTGGAGAAGAACAGGAAACCCGCCAAGCTTCTTAAAGAAATCAATCCCACTTAGATGGCAGGTCAAATATTGGAAAGGAAGGGAAGAGCCTGGTAGATGAAAATTACTCTCCTGGTCAGAAAGGGACTATTACTGAGTTTTCACATGGAGTCAGGGAAGTCTCAGTCCATTGGCTAAATGTATATCCCTTGGGTATGTGTGTGTTGGGAGAGGGGGAAGTGGAGGGTAGTGAAAATCATTATTGTTGGACAGAAGTCACCAGGAGTGAACAAACAATTGCACCCCAGTACAAAAAGGTGACATGTGAGCAGAGCATATAGGACCCTAAGGTTTTTTCCTGAGATTAGCAGATGAGGATCTTTTATTAGGATGAGAGCCAGAGGCAGGTCAGGCAAGCCAAACCCCCAGAAAAACCTAAGGGAGAGAAGGCTAAAGGTATTTCTTTAAAGCAGAATGAAAAGAAAACCCCAGTTAGGTGAAGAAGTGTTTATTCATAGAAGTTGAAGTTTAATGATGGATGTACCTAAAATCAGATTTTTTTTCAGCCCTTGGGAACTTTAAAAGACAGAGAAGTTATGGGACTTGCCAAAATTCATCCAGGTCAGGTAGTCAATGGCAGAGCCAAAACTAAACCTGAACTCTTTTGACAAACCAGATGAGGCTATAACCATTCCATTATGCTGTCATTGTATCTAAATGTCTGTGTTTCTTTCAATTTTTCTCCAAATTATAACTTTCAAATTTGTATGCAAATTAGAGGTCAGCTAATAATCTCATTACTCTAAGGACAAGTGACATTAGTTTTTAGTAGAGTCAGATACTGGGATTGTGTGCTAATATTTGCTTGGTTGCTCATATCTAGGGAAAGACTAGCCAATTGGTAGCTTTTCTATAGTTTTTGGAATGCTAGCCCTGGAGCCCTTGGGAGTCCTAGGTTCAGATCCCATTTCTAGTGTTTACTATCTATGTAACCCTGGGCAATTAATTTAACCTGAGACAGTTTCCTTACATGTAAAATGGCCATCAGAATTATGCCTTCCTCCCGGGGTTGTTGTGAGTACTGAACAGTATATTATTTATAAAGATTTTTGTAAACCTTAAAGCACTGTATACAATTATCCCTTCCACATTGAAAGGTTTGAGGGGCACAGCTCCCCTGAAATCTGAAAAATCTGTAAATTTTTTTGGCCCTCCCTTCTTGAAAAAGTCTGATTCTTTTCTTTTTCTTTTATGGGATGTTTACAGTACCTTATTATAAAATTTGGGTTAAGTATTTGGTCACAGGTTCTGTATTGTCTGCTGACCTTCACATGTTGTGTGTGATTTCTGCAAAATTCCCCCCAAATTTCCATTTGTTTTGGAGGGAGGAAGGCAAGGCAATTGGGGTTAAGTGACTTCCCCAAGGTCACATAGCTAGTACGTATCAAGGGTCTGAGATCAGATTTGAACTTGGGTCCTCCTGACTCCAGGTTTAGTGCTCTATTTACTGTGCCACCTAACTGCCCCCAAATTTCCATTTAATTTCTTTTCCTGACTCACGATATATTGAAACTTTGATGGGGAAAGTCATGTTATGGAAAGGATAACTGTAAATTCCAGCTAGTCTTTTATTTGGTACATATAACCATCTGGGCAACTAGGTGGCACAGTGGATAGAGTGCCAGCCCTGGAGTTAGGAAGACTTATCTTCATGAGTTCAAATCCAACTTCAGACCCTAACTGTGTGACCCTGGGCAAGTCACTTAACCCTGCTTGCTTCAGTTTCCTCATTTTTAAAATGGACTGGAGAAAGAAATGGCAAACCACTCCAGTATCTTTGCCAAAAAAATCCCAAATGGAGTCATGAAGAGTTGGACGTGATTGAAAAATGACTCAGCAAAAACACATAACCATACCCAAATACATCATTCACCTGATAAGTATTAAGTGAATTATATCTTCTGTGTATAGAAAGAATTGGCCTTAGAGACTGAAACCTATAAAGTGATACTAGAGGTCAAGCTCTCCCAAGGCATTTTTATTTTGAAAAAGGATAATTATGATGCAGAGTAAAGTAAAAAGAACCAAAAAATATATACATCTACAACAATGTGAATGGAAAAAAATCACAGAAACAATCAAAAAGGAACGTTGCAGGGGCAGATAGGTGGTGTAGAGCATTGGCCCTGGAGTAAGGAGGACCTGAGTTGAAATGTGACCTTAAACACTTATCAGTTGTGTGACCCTGGGCAAGTCACTTAACCCTAATTGCTTAAAAACTGTGAATGTTGCAAAATTATGAGGATCAAGCATGACTGAAAAGAAGTGCTATAAGAAAACCTCATTCTATCCCTTTGCAGAGGTGGTAGGTCCACAAATTTGGTATATTGCACATATTTTCAGAATTTTTTCCCATACTATATTGATCAACTTTGATGATTTTTTCTCTCTTTTTTTTGCCTTTAAGATATTATTTGTTATATTGTATGGTTCTCTGGGAGGGGTAGGGGAAGATATTTTTCATGAGAAATTTTGATGATCATAAAGAAATGAGAAATGATGAGAACTTATTTTAAACAAAACCATTGGGGAAATTGGATATAGGCAATGAAAGAATTCATTTTGTTTGAATATGTATATGTATATTTATTATATAGCTATATATATGTAGTTTATATAGATAGATGTTATAAGGAATTTTCTTCTTTTTTCTTTTCAATGGCATGAATGTAAGAGAGAGACCAAATAGATTTTTCTTCATTAAAGAAAATCAAGTTCAAAAAAGGATACTTGAAGAGGGAATGTTTAACTTAAAGGAATGAATCTTTAATAGTGGAAATTCAGATGAGAGAGAATTTCGAGTGAGAGATCTGGATTTTCCTCATATCACATCTCATAGGCAACTACCTACCCTACACATGGCTAAGGTCTGCCCTGTGTCCTCTAGTTAAAGTGTGAATTTTCATTTAGCATTTGAGGTGCATGTGGTCATGTCAGCAACTAGGCTATAGTGTAGTAGTTGGACATCCCATTTCAATGAGCCTTTCTTTTGTTTTTTTTAAAGCAATCGGGGTTAAGTAACTTGCTCAAGGTTACACGGCCAGTTATTTCTGGGTGTGGTGCTAAGTATCTGAGCCTGGATTTGATCCAGGTCATCCCGACACTGGGGCCAGTGCTCTTACTTGCTGAGCCACCTGGCCGCCCCTCAATGAGCCTTTCTTGACACAGGGTGAAGGGGAATTATAGTGATAACAATTCTAGGGCAGATTATGAGGAAGTCAGTATATCACTTAGTCAAGAAGTCAACCTGGCATAAGGTCTCAGTATTTTACAGAGTCATAGACACAGAGTCAATCAACCAGTTAAGATTTTTTAAACATTTACTATGTGTCAGGCACTGTGCTAAGTGCTAGGGGAACAAAGAGAGGCAAAAGACAGACCCTGCCCTCAACAGTCTGACAATATAACATGGGAGACGAGAAGCAAGCAAATATATGCAAGTAAATATACATAAGCTCAATTCAGGATAAACAGGAAATGTTTAACAGAAGGAAGGTACTAGAATAAAAAACTATCCTGTTAAAACTAATAAAAAATAGTGACATTTGTGTACTACTTGAAGGTTAGCAAGGCACTGTATGTATGTGATCTCATCTAAAAATAAATTTTTGGATTTTTTTATTTTTATATAGCCTAAATTATCTTCTATGTCACTCTTCATCCCTCTTCCTAGACAGCAATTACTTTAAAAAATATTTTTTTAAAGAAAAAGAAGAGGAAAAATATATTATCACAACTGAACCTCACAACATTCCTGGGAGATAGGTGCTGTTGCTACCTCCATTTTACAGATGAGGAAACTGAGATGCAGAGAAGTTACATGCCCAGGATTATGTAGCTAGTAAGTGCCTAAGTAGAATTTGAACATGTGTTCTTATAGGATCTGTAGGATACAAGTCCAGCCCTCTCTCCACTATATCAAGCTGTTTCCATTAAGTTAGCTAACTAACTAACCTCAAACTAATCTCATTTGGTACAGTGCCATATTGAACAGTCACTTTTGAAAGGTCCAGTCCAGTGATTCTCCAAGTGTGGTCTGGGGAGATCTCTTCAGGGAGTCCATAATGTCAAAACTATTTTCATAATAATACTAAAATGTTTTAATTTATAATACAGAAAATATTGACAAATATAACCCACATACACAGAAAATATTGATAGATAAAACCCACATAAATGAAAGCTCTTGATGGGTTCTTAATTTTTAAGAGTGTGAAAAAAGTTTGAGAATCACTGGTTTTGTCCAAATATAATTGTTTATTTCCACTTGGTGGAAGGGCAGAAATTCAGGAGGGAAGAATACAGAGAGAAAAAGGGAAAGGGAGAGAGAGAAAGAGAGGGAACTCAGAGAAATATACAGATTATATGGGCAGTAACCTTAAAAGAGAAAACATTATATGGACAGAGTAACAGAATGATAGATCTACTCTTTTCATCTGCTTTCTTCTTTCCCCTTCCTCTCCCCCCTTCCCCCCTGGGTACACTTGAACTGATCTCTCACACTTCTATGTATTTCATAGACTATATAGTTTTCAGGGACTTGGTGCAATTGACAAACAATATCTTTATATTGAGCTGAATCTGCCTCCCTCTAATTTATGATCGTTGATCCAGGTTTTGCCCTCTGGCACTGAGCAAGATAACCGTAACCCTATTCTATATGAAAGTTCTTCAGGTAGAAGAAAGCAGGTACCATGTCTCCCCATCCTCCTCCCTCCAAGTCTTTCTTTTACCCCTAAGCTAACCTTTTCCATATTGGTTAAAATACAGAAGTTTCTTTTCTTTTTTTTTTAAAGCAATTGGGGTTAAGTAACTTGCTCAAGGTTACACAGTCAGTTATTTCTGGGTGTGGTGCTAAGTATCTGAGCCTAGATTTGATCCCCAGGTCATCCCAACACTGGAACTGGTGCTTTTACTCGCTGAGCCACCTGGCCGCCCCTAAGCAATTGGGGTTAAGTAACTTGCTCAAGGTTACAGGGCCAGGTGTTTCTGGGTGGATGCTAAGTATCTGAGCCTGGATTCGATCCCCCCGGTCATCCTGATACTGGGGCCAGTGATCTTACTCGCTGTGCTACCTGGCCACCCTCTTTCTTTTCTTTTTTGAATGTGTTGAGTCTATCTGTGTTTTATTTCTTTTCAAAAAAAGTTGAATATTTAACAGATCCCTTCACCTTCAAAATGTGCAGTTACAGACTTTCTGGTTGGTCCATGGAGATTCATTTTGGAAAGTACTAATATTTTGACTGTCCTATTTTCTGACAAAACTCTTTCTTTTCAATATATTTTACTCCCCGCCCCATTTGCATTCAATTGAAATAGATGAGCTGAATGAGTCATACTTCTGAGGAAATAACTTTGACAGAGAGAAATGAATGATGAGGGATTTTTTTTTTATCTAATAAGGTTGAACATTTTGCTTTTCTTAAATTAAATGAAGAAGTCTTGTGTTTCCATGGCAATAAGATAGGAGAGAGATTGTTTCAGGGCTTTGCTTCTGTTTAAAGACTTCTTCTTAAGTTGGCCCTCCATTTAAGAGTAATTTAATTTATGTCACTTTAAAATGACTTTAGATTGAAAGGACAGTAGAATTTGATTATGACATTTTGCTCGAGAGGTTGGGATAAAATAATTTTTTCTTGAGTCTCATGAAGGGAAGTTTCATTGCTGAAGTACTTCAGAGAATCTGAGTGTTTGGGAGGTATCTTAAAGTATATCTAATCCCTTCTCCCATTCAACACAGGAATATATGGCGTCTGTGATAGGTAGTCAGATTGACTTTATTTGGATAGCTACAGTGTTGGAGAGTTCTCATAAAGCAGCTCATGTAAGCCCCTTCATTTCACCTTGCTGCCCTCTCTCCCCTTCTAAGAAGGGATCCAGTAAATGAAAACTGACGGTGTCTCATGCTGAACTTCCTGGTGGGTCACTGAGAGAGGTAGAAACCTGGATTCCCAGAGCCTCAAATCTGCTTCTTCACCTTGGAGCTGCCCACCTGAGTGCTGCTGTCTGTCCTGTGTTGCTTGTTCATTTAATTTTTTTTATTGCTATAGCCTCTAGCAGGTGTCACTGGTCATTGTTTAAGATAATAATAATAATAGCTAGCATTCATGTAGTTTTAAGGTGTGCAAAATGCTTTCCAAATATTACTTTATCTTCATAACAACCTTGGAAGGTAGGTGCTATTATTATCCCCATTTTACAATTGAGGAAACTGAGACAGAGGTTGTGACTTGCCCAGGGCCTCACAGCTAGTAAGTGTCAAAGGCAAGATTTGAACTCAGGGCTTCCTGATTGTAAGTCTAGTGGTCTACGCACTGTGCTGCCTGGCTGCCTATGCTCCCTGTCATTATCGATTACTGCTCTCCTTCCTGAAGCTCTCATTGGTTCATAGTAGCAGTTGTTCCATCATCAGTACTATATGTTGTCCTCTGAAGCATGAATGAAGAAAGGGAGAAGTTAAGTGATTTGTTCAGGGTAACATCAATCAGTCAATCAACAAGCATTTATTATACACCCAAGCAGCTAGTGGTGCAGTGGATAAAGCATTGGACTTGAAAGCAGGAAGACTCATCTTCATGAGTTCCAATCTGGCCTCAGACACTTGCTAGCTGTGTGACCTCAGGCAAGTCACTTCACCCTGTTTGCCTCAGTTTCCTCATCTGTAAAATGAGCTGGATAAGGAAATGAGAAACCAATCCCCTTTGCCAAGAAAACCCCCAATGGGGCTACAAAGAGTCGGACATGACTGAAATGACTGAACAACAACAACATCATGCACCTCTATGTGCCAGTCACTGTAATGGATGGTGGGCATGCAAAAAGAGACAAAAATACTCCCTGCTCCTAAATACCCCAATAGTCTCAATGGTCTGATGGGGGAGACAGTAAAAAAATAAAAACAGCAAACAAACCTATACACACAAGCTCTGTACAGGATTAGAAATGAAACAATTAAAAGAGGGAAAAAGTCCCTAGATTAAGAGGGGTTAAGAAAGGTTTCCTGTAGAAGATGGGTTTGCATTTGGGACTTGAAAGAAGCCAGGAAGCAGGGATGAGGAGGGAGAGCGGTCCAGGCCTGAGGGACGGTCATGGCCCAGAAATGGAGTGGAACGGCCAGGAGATCAGCGTCACTGGATCTAACGTATAGGATAGGAAAGGTAGGCCGGGCCTAGGTTATGAAGGGCTTTGCATGGCAGGGGCTTTTTGATTCTAAAGTTTATTGGGGGGGGGGGGGGGTGACATGATCAGGCCTGTGCTTTAAGGAGGCTGAATTGGAGCGAGGAGAGACTTGGGGCCGGCAGACTATTGCAGTGATCAAGGTGATGAGGATCTGTTCTAGAGGCCAATGACAAATCCAGAGGAAGTTGTTTACATCTTTCTATCCCATTAGACCATGAGTCTCTTGAGGGCACAGAATGATTTTTTTTTTTGCTTTTTGGAGGGGAGAGGGGATGGCAATTGGGGTTAAGTGACTTGCCCAAGGTCACACGGCTAGTTTATTTTTGTGTCAATTGTCTGAGGCTGGATCCGAACCCAGGTCCTCCTGACTCCAGGGCCGGTGCTCTATTCACTGCACCACCTAGCCGCCCCAAGCACAGAGTGATTTTTGACTTTCTTTGTGTCCTCATTGTTTGGCACAGTTACCCAGTACATCATAGACTCTTAATATATGTTTGTTGACTTCTTGACCTGCAACTCTCATAGAGAAAGCCCTTTTGTATTACAGGGTTTGATGCAGCCAGCAACCATGTCACCTGCCCCTCTTCCTGAAGAAAGTCTTGCTAATATACAGATATATTCGTTATATTATTGTAATGGTAATAGGAATTTGAAGATCTTCCCTGCCCTTTGATAAGCCTAAGGGAATTTGAAGATCTTCCCTGCTTTGAAAGTATACTCTTCCCCCTAATAGGCTGAATGTAATCACATAGAGCCTGTGCTGGGAGGAGTTTGCTGAAGGGTAGAGCAGAGCCCACAGGAAGCTTGGAGTTAGAGCTAGCTAGATTCTTGGGAGGAGAGGACACTTCTGAGGGAGACAGATAGACTTGTGAGTAAATATTGGTCTTGTGTTGGTTTGTGGGAAGGCTAAAGGACGGTGTGGCTCTCTGTGTTTTTATGGCTTATTAACTTCTTTGCTATTGTGATGGAATCAGCTTACTGGTTTTGGGATTTGGTTTTCTGGTGTCTGAATAAATGTTTTGTTTCTGTATTCTATATGGAGAGTCTATTATATTTTGTGTTTAAGCACTATGCAGGTATATTTATCACGATCGTTGGTGCTGTGAATATTGCATTGGTACTACAATTATATATGTGTGTATAAATATATACATTATATATATATTATATGGCCTCATCAGTTATCAAAGACTTGACCATTTGTTTCATCATAGTAAACAATATTTTCCAACATATTTCCACCTTTACATGGAAGTTACTGAAAGCCAAGGGATACTCCACCACTCCAATATGCCAATGCAACTATGCTTTCCCTGATTTGAGTATTCCCAAACAAGATTCAGATCACAGCCCTTCCACGTGTATCCTTCCTAATGTCTCTTGTTCATCTTCTCTTGTAATGTCTTTATGGGAAAGGTCTTATCAGATCCTTCATCAACTTTCTATACTTCCTCATCATCTGCAGCAGATGTTGACCCATAATCTGCAATCATCTTCATGGTGGTCTTTTGGCTTCTGCTCTTCTCCAGCACTGCATGATGAGTGTAGAGTTAAATATTATTTTTGGTACCAAAAACAGTATTAGTTGCTTGTTTATTCCTCTTATTCAGCAGACGTGCCTTGAAATGTCTTTGTCTATTTCTAAACATCATTACATACTCTCTTAGGATAAAGATTAACTATCCCTGAGGATATTTCAAAGCATCTGCTATAGGCTGTGAAATCCTGGTGTTTATATGATGTTAAGAGGGGACCTGTGAGAAACTTTTCAATGGTAATGATATTTTACCCTTTACAATGTGAAATATAATGTTATAAACACATAAGAATGTATACTACACGTGCCAATTTTTCAGCACGAAATAATATGGACGTTCTCTATTCTATGTAATCATATCCATGATACTTCATTACCCCTGGGGTTAGGCTATCTCCCTGGCCTTCCAGATCAACTTTTCTAAGCCATGTACACATACATGCACACACACAGAGATATAGATAGATATAGATATGTATGTATACATCTATGCATATAAATCTATATGTCCATGCACATATCTATATGTCTATAACATGTATTTAAATATACAAATATGTATTATGTATATTGTATGTGCACATTATACAATATACACACACGTACATGTCCCAGAATTTTCTGGAGCCAATTAAGTTTGGGAATTTTAGTCTAAGTGTTTTAATTTAAACTTTAATTTAAGTTTAATTTAAACTAATTTTAAGACTAAGTCTAATAGTCTCAATTCTATTCTAAATGCTTTTTGGCTGAATGAGAGACAATGTGATGTAGTAGAGAGTGTCAGACATGGAATAAATGAGGAAGATCTGGGTTAAAAATCCCATCTCTGACATTGACTAGCTGGGTGACCACGGACAGATCACTTAAACTCTGAGTCTGTTTCTTCATTTGTAAAACAGAGGTAAGAATACCTGCAGTGCCTCCCTCACAGCGTTGTTTGAGGATTTAGATGAGCTAAGTCATTTAGTCTGTAAATGTTAAAGAATGATATCAATGCCAGCTATTAATATGAGTAAATGTCCTAGAAGGACAAGGAATAATGATCGAGTAAGTAGTCTCAGCTCACAGGGAAAATGTAGGTTATCACAACTATGTAAATGTAGGTTATCATCAATTCTGAATTATCCTCTGGGATTATCTAGGTTATTGATTCATCAGCATGCATTTTAGCCACACTCTGGGTTCTTTCTTCCCTCCTTCAGTTCATGTGTGCTCATCCCATATCTCTCTCTCTCTCTCTCTCTCTCTCTCTCTCTCTCTCTC
>NW_027185798.1:49130259-49141293 GCF_028583685.1 Petaurus breviceps papuanus
TCTCTCTCTCTCTCTCTGTCTCTCTGTCTCTCTCTCTCTCTCTCTCTGTCTCTCTCTCTGTCTCTCTCTGTCTCTCTCTGTCTCTCTCTCTCTCTCTCTCTCTCTCATCTAGATTGGGGCTCCACATCTTGCCCAGGCTGGAAGTGCTGGGGCTACTCACTGGCTTCATTCCACTACTGGTTGGTATAGAAACTTAGGCTCAGATTTTGAAGTGTGTGACTTTACTTTACGTTAGGCAATCTGGTGGCCTCTCAACTCCTGGAGGTGCTTACCATATTGGTGTCAGATTTATGGTAGAGACTCAACTGGAATAGCTCTCTGAAGCTCAGAACTCCTGAGCTGAAGAGGTTCACTATTCTCAGCCTCCATGCCTGGCCATAGATTGCGATTTAAACCTAAAGCAAAACACAATTGGAAGAGATTAACTTTAAAAACCTAATAAATTGGCTTTCAAATAAAAAATACTTTTGTTATACCGACTGTTTATGATACCAACTTCCAATAAAACCAATAAATATTTCTTAAGTGCCTTTGTGCTAAGTGCTAGGGATACAATTAACAAAAAAGAAACCATCTTCTCCCTGAACAAGCTTGTGATCTAAATGGGGAGACAGCACACAAAAGGAGGCAGGAAAGGGGTATGGATGTGGACTGGATACCAGGGGGTCCCAACAGGGGCACGGCGAGGGAATCTTTTTCTGTGGAGATGAAATCAGTCAGTGTGAAGTAGAAGGTGCTAGGTGGAGTGATCTGAGAGCTTGCCCCCCAGTCTAAATCCAAATAGAGGGAAGGAGAGGCAGAAGACGGTGGAGTTAATCAAGGCTCTAGATGGCAGCATGATGGCGAGTTTAGATGGATGTGCTTGACCTGGGAGGGATATCTTGTTCTGTCTGGTCGAAACCAGGCAGTGCAGCAGATGCAAAATGGAGTAATAAACACAGATTAGTAAAATTTGATCATTTCCATGGAACTTGATGACTCTATGGTACATGCTTGTGTGATGGGCATAGGTTTGGGTTATTTTTTAGTATGGCTATGCATTTTAGAAGAAATTCTGACACAACTTTAGAATTTTAAGAACTGTGTTTTTAGAACAATGTTTCAGGGGAGTGGGAAGGGAAGGAAATGAGAATTTATATAACACCTACTATATGTTAGGCACTGTGATAACTGCCTTACAAATATTATTGATCCACACAACAACCCTAGGAAGTTATTATCCCCATTTTACAGTTGAAGAAACTGAGGCAAACAGAGGTTGAGTTGCCCAGGGTTGCGCAGCTAGCTATTGTGTAAGGCTGGATTTGAACTCAAGTCTTCCTGTCTCCAGACCAAGTACTCTGTCCACTGTGTCACTTAGTGACCTCAATTTCAGATTTTGAATTGCATTTTAAGTCTTCTAATGCTTCATTATAGTGTAAAGGCGATCCTGGGTTCTTGAAAGCCCCAGGGCACATGCTCTGGGAGGCCTCATAAAACTAGAAAAATTTATAAATTATAGGATCATCGTTTTGGAGTTGAAAGGGACTTCAAAAACCATCTAGTCCAACTTTCTTGTTTTATAGATGTTCAGATTTTGTCCCAGTGAGGTTTCCTGACTTGCTAGAAAGTGGTAGAATGGGGATTTGAACTCAGATCCACTGACTCTTAACCCAGCATACTTTCCACTGTATGGTGGAAATGATGTTTCAAGTAGGAATGAGGCAATGGAAATTATGTTCATTGTCTGAGGACCAGGTTGAATGAGATTTTAGAAATTCATCACCAAGCTGGGCACTTTGGGATGAATTGTGTGGCCATAGCAACCCTTGAAGATTGTCCACAAAATTTTAGTGAATTTATGACTTGCATTGGTGATGAAAATCTAGATGAATGCAATGAATATCAGAATATTATTTGGACTCAGCAAGTGTGACATTCTTTGTGTGCGCCAAGAAAGACTTGAGACTGAAAGCTCTGAGCTTGGCCAAATGAAACCAATGTATGAAGGTAATATCCTGGTCTTCTTTAGGTGAGGAGCATTGAGTCCAAGATTGTCGAGTTGAGAATCTAATTGGCACCTGAAAATGAACAGAATGAACATATTCAGTACAATTAACACCTACCAATAATAAAGTATGCTTTTGGCATGGCAGATTATAAAATAAAAGAGCTAGAGGACTGTGCAAACAAAAACTCTTACAATGTTAATGAAACATGATGTGTATCATCTCAAGGCAACCACAGAAAAATGAACACTTCCATGTCAAAAAGGATGAAGAGGATTGATAGATACTCTCAAAGCACAGAGCAAATCAAAGATTAACTGAACTCACGTTTGAAACAAACAGACCTCACTTTACAAAGAAATTGGAAAGGCTGACAACAGGTAGGTTCCATTGGATGGTTCTGACATAGTTGAAAGTGATTTATCTCCAAAAAGAAGCTGTGAAACATCTACGATTCAGGAGTAGATTTAGGGGGCAGCTAGATGATGCAGTGAATAGAGCACCGGCCCTGGAACCAGGAGGACCTGATTTCAAATCCAGCCTCAGACACTTAATACTTACTAGCTGTGTGACCTTGGGCAAGTCACTTAACCCCAACTGCCCTGCCCTCCCCCCTCCAAAAGATGCAAAAAAAAAAGTGGATTTTAAAAGCCTTCCCTGAAAAATATCTTCATGAATTCAATCAACATGATATCAACAAAGAGATGTTGAACAAATGGCCTAGTTATGCAGGTATATTTATAAAGATGGATAGATTTTGGTATTTGAGGCAAGTAGTTGCACAGAGGAGAGAGCAATAGATTTGGAGTCAGGAAGACCTGAGTTCGAATTCTGCCTTAGCCACTAGTTGTGTGATCCTGAACAAGTTACTTAACTGATGTCTGTCTCTGTTTCCTCATCTGTAAAATGGGAATAATAATAGCCCTTACCTCCCAGGGTTGCTGTGAGGATCAAATGAGATAATATGTGTAAAGTGTTTTGCAAAAACCTTAAGATACTCTGTGATGATGATGATGATGATGATGATGATGATGATGATGATGATGGAGGAGGAGGAAGATTCAGGATCAAGTCATTATAGGATTGGAAATTATAGGAGCAGCTAGGTGGCACTGTGAATAGAACACCGGCCCTGGAGTCAGGAGGACCTGAGTTCAAATTCGACCTCAGACACTTAATAGTTACTAGCCGTGTGACCTTGGGCAAATCACTTAACCCCAATTGCCCTGCCTTTCCCCCTCCAAAAAAAAAAAGAAATTATAGAAAGTTTACCCTTAAGGAGTTTTTGATCAATGCAGATTGTTTAGTGAAATGGTAAAAAACCATACAACATATCACTTTAAGATGCAAAAACTTAGCATTTCCTGGATCTCTAAGAAGCCGTGATCAGGTGGCTAGAATAATATGCCAGAAGCTCACTATTCTGTATTACTCTCAGATGACAAATCCCCATACTACAAATATAAGCCCCCAAATATCCTTGAGGATTTAACAAATTAACTACTAGAAGTGGGATATCCTTTACAAAAAGAATGATTGGCCACAACTGCCAGAACGTACGGCTGAACAATAAAAATTTACGAAGAGCATTTCTAATAGATGACACCATAGTGAACATTCATCACCTTCAGAATGTAAAGCCTTCAAAATCTAGAGACTTAGCAGAGAAAAATGGGTCCATGTGGGAAGAGGATTATATATGTGCCATCCCTGTTATCCTGATTACTACTCGAGTTGGCCCAGATACTTTTGGTGAATCCATAGAAAATGAGCTTGAATCCCAATATTTTGTTCAATTACTAATGCCCTACCCACCCACTCATCCCTAGCCCTCAAACTAAAACCAAAGTTCATTTTATTCACTTGAACAATAATCCAGAAACATTAAATACATGGAATAATAAACAAGAGAGTGACTTGTCCTAAAGCTCTTACCTGAATCCCACCAAGAATGACTAAAAGAATAAGACAACAGTAATATTAATCATGAACTCTGGAAAACTGCAGAAAGAAAGGGAGAACTCATGCATGGTGAAAAGCCCGTTGCAAAGTCCAGAGAGCAGCAGGGAAGCCAGCAGGAAGGGCGGGCAACTCTCCACCATGAGGAATTGAATTTAGCCTCTGCTGTTTGTGTGAAGGGAATAAAAGCACTTAGTGCCCCGGTTCTCTCTCAAATGACATAAAATGGAACAAAACCTAACAGGAAATTCATTTCCCCTCTCCCCTGTTTGATCCTAAGGTAATCCTATTTGGGATAATTCAGCCTAAAAATAGGCTGATTTTCTCTAGACTGCTAACCCTTGTCGGTCTGCTCAGTTTGCAGCTTTCATGGCTGATGGGTACTCACATAGCCCCAGGAGTAGGCTTACTAACAGTTTTTTAATATCCTATTGACACTTGCCCTCAGTCTGTAAGATTTATACTGTCTTTTTCCACCCTCGCTAATATCTGAGCAGTGAATCTAAGAGCTCTACAGAAGATCTGTGAACTCTAGTATCTGGGTTCATTTATTCTCTGCATACTAGGGCGAGGTTTTTAAAAATTTGTTTTGATTTAAAATGATCATAGATTTAAAGCCAGGAAGAATCTTAGAGGTAAATAAATTCAACTTGCTCATTTTACAGATGAGGAAACTGAGGCTCACAGAGGTTGTGTGACTTGGCCAGGGTCACAGAGCTAGTAACTGTCTGAGACCAGATCATGGCATTATTTATAGATGGAAAGTTAGCCCAACCTAAGCCAGAGCAAGAGAAAGTCCCTGCGAAATGGAATCCAGCTTTTGCTAGATTGTCCCTGTTCAGAGGGAGAGTACAGTAACTTCTGAGGCATTCTGTTCCGGTTTTGGAAAGTTCTAATTGTCAAGTTTTCCCCTCGTATAATGTGTAAATCTGTCCTTCCATTCATTGCTCCTTTTTTCTGGGACCAAGGAATACAAGACTAATCCCAAATTCAGTATTTGCTGGATTTGGAATCCAGGTCTGGGTTCATGTGAACAATAACAACAGAAAATTAAGGCATAGTACAGTGGAAGATGGTCTGGATTTGAACTCAGAGGCTTCAAAATCCAGGCTTTGACAGTGGCAGTTCACTCACCATCCCTAATTCTGTTCTCTTGGACTGAATAATGCATGTCTCATCTCTCTTCCAGGGTAGCTAGGAAGAGCAGTGGATAGAGCGCTGGGACTAGACAGGAAGACTTGAGTTCAAATATGACCTCAGATACTTACTAGCTGTGTGACTCTGGGCACGTCACTTAGCTCTGTTTGCCTCAGTTTCTTCATCTGTAAAATGAGCTGGAGAAGGAAAAGGGAAACCATTCCCTTTCCAAAGAGTCAGACATGACTGAAATGACTGAACAAGAACCACAACGAATCTGTCTTCCACATGACAGGCCTTCAGATACTTGAAGATAGCTCTCATTTGTTCCCCTCTTCTCCATCTTCTTTCCTCTAAGCTAAACATCCCCAGTTCCTTCGACCAATCTTCATATAGAATAATACAGACCAGTGCTATGGAACTCACAGGGAAATGGGGCCCACTAAGCCATAGATGAAGATCCGCGTAAGCTGCATACTGGGTGAGTTTTAAAATGTAATCTTATCTGAGTTTTATTGTATTTTTATTTATTTTGTTAATTATTTCCCAATTGCATTTTAATCTGGTCCAGGCCCACTTTGGAGTGTTGCTGCCTGCAGGTCATGTGTTAACATCTCTGGAACAGAGAACCTTGATCCTGGCCACCCTCCTCTACACGCTGTTTGGTTTATCAGAGTCCTTCCTAAAACTTAAATAAAATTAAATGACTTAAAACGGCACTAAAACTTTTGGGACACTTCGTATAGTTTGTCTTTGTACATATGGTACAAATCTTGTTAGTGACTTTTGGGGATAACCTGTGTATCCTGTCTTTACAGCTCCTCCCAGTTCAGCACTCTCTTTTCACGTCAACAAGTCCATCCCACAAGTGGGATTCACAAGCTCTGGGTTTTAACACAATCAAACCAAAAACCAAGCCAAAACAGGGGAGTCTTTAAATTCCATCACTATTACACCCCCCCCCATTAGAATGTAAACTCCTTGAGGGCAGGGACTATTTTTTTATTTTTAACTTTCTTTGTATCCCCAATACTTATCACAGGCCTAGCACATAGTAAATACCCAATAAATCCTTGTTTCTTGCTCACTGATTGGTTGAACTATCCCTCTTGCTCCTGTACTTTCTGCTTATTGGACAAGCACACCATCTATCATTTTATTCATGTTATATGGCTGAGTGAGTGTGACCTGCTTCAAGTTTTTTTTTTCCTTTAAGAGAGATAGAATCTATCTTTTCTGACAGTTTCTATGCATCAGCATCATGTGATATAGCCTTGTGGATTTTGATGTGTTCTATCTGAAATACCTTAAGTTCCTGGCAATGACCTCCCAAGACACCTTTCCTTATGCTTCTTGGATGCCTGACTCTAATTAAATGTCCAAAAGATTAAAGACTCAGAACTGCTGGGCTCTGAAGCAAGAATAGCTTTTTCCTGTGCATAACTGGGATCTTTGTACCTTACGGCTCTGTTTTAAAGCAATGCTATTTGAAGGTGTTTTCAAATGAATGCTCAAGGAAGGGACCATATCAGACATAGGACAAAACAATCATGTAGCCTTTGTAAGGCTTGGAAAATGCAATTCCCCACTTGTACCCCTGATCGCCAGGGGTTATGAGCCTTTACTGTCATATGGGACATTTGACTTTTCACAAGATACCTATGTGTCATAAAGGGTAGAATTTTCTGGAATCAAAATATGTGTATTTTTAAGCAGTAATGTTTTAAAAGATGCTCCTCTTCGAACCCTTCTGCCTTTTGTACCTCAGGGGACTTGTCAAACTTTAGTTCTGTAGTCTGCAACAAATCAGCAAGGAGGTCATAGAAGATGTCTGAATGCTTACTCATAAGGGAAGAGAAAGGAAAAAAAGTAAGGAGTGTCTAGAAGATGGCTTTCTGCTTGAGACTCACAGAGGGCAGCTAAGGGCAGCTCTGTTTGCCTTAAGGCCTCTGTCAACAGTCTGTTAATTGTGTATCAAAGGCATCTGAGGAAGGACACAATTAGGATCACACTGTGAAAGAAGGTTGGGAAAGATCCAAGAAAGGTCATCAGTTCCTACTATAGATAGAAATTCTCCCTCATGAGCACCTAGAGATTGAGGCCCAGCATCATCACCAGCAAGGCACATAGGTGGTTAGCCATGAGAGTTAACCACTAGTTAGCCACAAAAGTGGCAAAGGGCCGAGAATGCTGATTCCAGCAAGTGTGGAAGGCAGAATTGTGAAGCAGCTTCCAAAGAACACATGATGGTGAGGGTTTTCTGGCATGGCCATGAGGGGGGCCATCCAGGAATAGAGGAAAAAGGGACAAGTATCTACAGGGTACTGGGGGTGCAAATATCTTGAGAAGCTTCGTGGTGTAGTAGATAGGCACTGAAGAACAAGTCATGAAGAAATCATTTGCTAGTTATGCAGCCTTGCACAGGTAATTGAGCAGCTCTCTGCCTCAGATTCCTCAGCTGTAAAAAAGAGAAGGTTGGGCTCGATGACCCTCCCAGGTCTCTTTCAGGGCTAAATCTATGATCAGGTGAGGTGGTTATTTCTTGAGCCCTTTCTGCAGCAAGGTAATTCTATTACTACCCCATAACTGACATTCTCTCACTCACTGCAGCAACTTAACCAAATTTTCTTACCTCTCCTCAAGCATCCCACTGTACCCTTCCACCCTGTCATGCTCTCAGCTGAGGTCTTTGCCTCAGACCATTTTCCATAAGCTGCCTCTTCCCCCAGTCTCCTCATCTCATATCTCTCTGTCTCCAATCCCCTGTTTCTTCCTTTGTTCTACTCTCTGATGAAGAGGTAGCAAGGTTCATCATGAGTCCTTTGGAATTGTCTTGGATAATTGTATTGTTGAGAATAGATAAGTCACTCACAGTTCATTATACAATATCGTTGTTACTGTGTATAATGTTCTCCTGGTTCTCTTCACCAAAGACCATGCCACTATATGTACCCTTGATCCCATCCCCTTCCACCTTTTGCAAATTAACTCCACCAACATCCTTCCTCTCTAAACTTCAATTGCTTCCTATTTATTGCCTTCCTCATTGCTTAATAACATGTCTTCCTCATTCTTCAAAAACCGTCACTAGATCCTTTTATCTTCACTAGCTATCATTCTACGCTTCTCCACTTCTCAGATAAATGCTATGAAACAGCTATCTACACTTGACACTGCTGCTTTGACTTCCCCTCCTCTCACTCTCCTCTAAACCCCCTATAGTCTTGCTTCTGACTTCACCATTCCACTGAAGCCATTCTCCCCAAAGTTACCAATTTCTTAATTGCCAAATCTCTTATTTACTTGGTGACATCATAAGCTTAGTGTGAATAATCATCTCTATGTTTATGACTCTTAAATCAATACAATCATTTCCAGTCTATCTTAAGTGCCTGAACCACAATATAAATCGACTATTAGACATTTCAAACAGGATGTCTCATATTCAATATGTCCAGACCAGAACTCCCCATCTTTTCCCTCATAACCCACCTCTCTTCTGAATTTTCCCATTTCTGATAAGGAAATCACTGATTTTGTAGCCTCTCAGATTCAGAACCACAATGTCATCCTCAACTTTTCATGCTCATGTAACCCCACAATCCAATTAGTTGCCAGTTTTTTTCTCAGTAACATCTATCTTACATAATATAGTTCTCTTCTCTCTATATAGCTACCATCTTAGTTCTGGCATTCATCATCTCTTGCCAGGACAATTGCAACAGCCTCTGATTTATTCTCCCTGCTGGATATCTCTCCTTACTCCAATCCATCCTCTCTATATAGTCACCAAAGTGATTATTTATTAAATAGCTTATTTCCTCCCAATTACATATTAAAAGGATTTAATTTTTTTTTAAGTTTCGAATTCCAAATTCTATCAATGGCTTATTCGCCTCCCCCTTTCCCAAGATGGTATACAAGCAGATATAGGTTATACATGTGCAATCATGTAGAACATTTCCATTAGTAATTTTATACAAGAAAATTTGGATCAAAAAATGAGAAAAGAAAAAAGAAAGGAAGGAAGTGAAAGAAAGAAAGATAAAGAAGGAAGGAAAGAGAAAAATAGTATGCTTTAGTCAGTATTGAGTAATATCAATTTTTTCTCCAGAGGCAGATAGCAGGGTTCATCGTGAGTCCTTTGGGATTGTCTTGGATAATTGTATTGATGAGAATAGATAAGTCACTCACAGTTCATTATACAATATTGTTGTTACTGTGTATAATGTTCTCCTGGTTCTGTTCACTTCACTTTGCATCAGTTCATATAAGTATTCTCAGGTTTTTCTGAAATCATCCTTCATAGTACACCCCACCTTGCTGGAGAAGGAAAGGGCAAGCCACTCCATTATCTTTGCCAAGAATATCCCAGACAGGGTCACAAAGAGTTGGACATGACGGAAAAAAACAACTGACCAACCTCCACCCTACTCAGTAAACTTCAGGGGCTTGCTATTATCTCTAGGATGAAATATAAACTTCCCTTTCGTACTGTTAAAGCCTCTGCATCCTCTGGCCCTTTCCTATCTTTCCACTCGTCTTACATTTCACTGTACTCTACTACTCAACCACATTGACCTACCTGTTTCTCCCTTCAAACCATGCTCCTCTCGTCTCCTTGCTTCTGCACTGCTTGTCCCTTATGCCTAGCATATTCTTCCTCTTTCTCTTCCTCTTTTCCTCCTCCTCCTCCTTCCCCATCTCTTCTTTTTCCTCTTAAAATCCCTAAGCTTCATTCAAGACTTAGATTAAATACACCTTCTTCTTGGGACATTTCCTGGGCTTCCCTAGTGCCCTTCTTCTCCACTGTTACCTGGTATCTACTTTATATGTTTCACACATACCTACATAGTAGCTAACATTTATAGAGTTTGCACGTTGTACCTTCCCCTTCCCTTTCCAGGAATGTAAGCACCTTGAAGGCAAGGATACTTTTGGTCTTGTCTTTGTATTCCTGAACAATGCCTGGTTCATAGTAGATGGTTAATAAATGCTTGTTTATCGAAATCTTAACAACCATGATTAATCAGTTACCAAGGGTTTATGAAACACTTACAATGTGTTAGGCTAAATCCTGGGGATACAAAAAAGGTAAAAAAAACATCTAAAATGTTCATGCCATAGGAAAAACCCTATTGAGGGAGAACATCAGTAACTCTCAAAAGACAACATTCAAAAAACAGGCAGTAATAAAACCCATGGTTTCAGATTTCTATTTAAAAATAGAAATGAACTTAAAAAAAGCTTAATGTAATCAGGCATGTGGTTCCATAGCTAGAGGTGCCCCTAATTGCCTTTTAATTTTTTTTTATAAAACTATCTGAGAATTCTTTGACCTGTTTTGTATCTTTTCCTCTTTGAGCTATTTTGAATCTTCTTCAATACTTTCACAGATGCACAGAATTTCTAAGACTATTTCAGAGACTATCTGGTCCAATCTTCATCTGAGCAAGAACTTATACAACATAATAAGCAAACGTATCTACTTAGCTTTCACTTGAAAATCTCAAGGGAGTACAAACCCACTCTTTGCCAAGGCAACCCATCCTTCTTTGGAATAGCTCTCATCATTAGGGTGCTTTCCAGTGCATCAAGTCTAAATGTGCCTTTTCTATCCATTATTACTGTTTCTACATTCCTTGCTCACCTCCTAGTCTCACAAACTTTTTCTTCTTTTCCTAAAGTGCCATCTCTTCCTTGAGCAGTGCCTGGCTCATGTTGCTATTGCTTTTTTTTCAGTTGTGTCCAACTCTTTGTGAACCTATGGACCATAGCAAGCCAGACCTTTCTATTCTTCACTCTCTTCCAAAATCTGTACAAGCTCATGATCATTGCTTTTATGACACTATCTATCTATCTATCTATCTATCTATCTATCTATCTATCTATCTATCTATCTGTCTGTCTGTCTGTCTGTCTGTCTGTCTGTCTGTCTGTCTGTCTGTCT
>NW_027185798.1:49141303-49145850 GCF_028583685.1 Petaurus breviceps papuanus
TCTGTCTGTCTGTCTGTCTGTCTGTCTGTCTGTCTGTCTGTCTGTCTATCTAATCCTCTGCCATCCCCTTTTCCTTTTGTCTTCAATCTTTCCCAACATCAGGGTCTTTCCCAATAAGTTTTGTCTTCTCTTTATGTGGCCAAAGTATTTAAGTTTCAGCTTTAATATTTGACCTTCCAGTAAATAGTCTGAATTAATTTCTTGAAGTATTGACTGATTTGATCTCCTTGCTGCAGAAGGGACTCTGAAAAGTCTTCTCTAGCACTGTAATTTGAAAACATTTGTTCTGTGGTGTTCAACATTCCTTGTAGTCCAACTCTCATAGCTATACATTGCTACAGGAAAAACCATAGCTTTGACTATACAGACTTTTGTTGGCAAGGTGATGTGTCTGCTTTTTAGTATGCTGTCTAGATTTGCCATAGCTTTCCTTCCAAGGAGCGTCTTTTAATTTCATGGCTGCAGTCACCATCTGCAGTGATCTTTGAGCCCAAAAATATAAAGTCTGAAAGTTTTTCCATTTCTTCTTCCTCTATTTGCCAGGAAGTGGTGAGACCAGTTGCCAAGATCTTAGTTATACATACATACATATATATATACATATATATATATATATATGAAAAGCTTCAAGCCAACTTTTACACTCTCCTCTTTCACCCTTATCAAGAAACTTCTTAATTCTTTACTTTCTACCATCAAAGTGGTATTGTCTGCATATCTGACATTGTTGATATTTCTCCCGACAACCTTAATTCCAGTTTTTGATTCATCCAGTCTAGCATTTAGTATGATAAACTCTGCATATAAGTTAAATAAATAAGGTGACAAAATACAGCCTTGTGGTACTTCTTTTCCAATCTTAAAGCAATCAATTGTTCCATTTTCAGTTCTAATTGTTGCTTCTTGACCTGCATACAGGTTCATCAGGAGGCAAATAAGATGATTTCCCATCTCTTTGAGGAGTTCACATATTTTGTTGTGATTCACACAATGAGAGGCTTTAGAGTAGTCAATGAAGCAGAAGTAGATGTTTTTCTGGACCTCCCTTGCTTCTTCCATAATCTAGTGAATGCTGGCAATTTGGTCTCTGGTTCCACTGCCTCTTCAAAAACCAGCCTATTCTTCTGGTAATTCTCAGTTTACATATTGCTTAAGCCTAGCTTGCAGATCTTAACCATAATCCTGCTGACATGTGAAATGTGTGCAATGTTTGGTAACTTCAACATTCTTTAGCATTGCCCTTCTTTAGGACTGGAACATAAACTGATCTTTTCTAAACCAGTGACCAATGTTGAGTTTTCCAAGTTTGCTGGCATGTTGAGTGCAACACTTTAATAGCATAATCTTTTATGATTTTAAATAGCTCAGCTAGAATTTTGTCACCTCCACTAGCCTTATCATTAGCAATGCTTCCTAAGGCCCACTTGGCTTTATTCTCTAGGATGTCTGACTCTAGATCAATAACTGCACCATCATGGTTATCAGTGATGTTAAGATCTTTCTTGTATAGTTTTTTTCTGTGCATTCTTGACACCTCTTCTTACTCTCTTCTATTTCTGTTAAGTCCTCACTATTTTTGTCTTTTATCATACCAATTTTTGCATAAAATATTCCCTTGATATCTTTATTTTTCTTAAAGAGACCTCTTTCCTTTCCCATTCTATTGTTTTCTTCTCTTCCTTTGCATTGCTCGTTTAAGAAAACCTACTTATCTTTTTGCTGTTCCCTGAAATTCTGTATATCTTTCCCTTTTTTCCTTTACTTCTTGTTTTCCTTCCTTCCTCAGCTATTTGTAAAAGCCTCATGAGATAGCCATAGTAGAGAATTCAGACAAAAGGTGACTGTAATGTAATGCCAAGGAAAGGCAACTTCCCAAGGTTCAGAATACCAGCATAGGTGCTCTCCATTTTATTCAGTGACAAACCAAGAACAGAGAAGATCAAAACATGACATCATTCCGAATACAGCATTTACTAAGTGTGATTAAATAATCTCCAAGGACTACCCCACCCCAGGACCTTCCAATCATTCAATCAATTACAAAGTCCCTGTTCTAAACACTACTCCACCCCTAGGCTATTCCTTCATTTAGTTCACCACAAAGCCCCTCTTCTCAAATGGAGATTAGTTTCCAAACATAAGGTCAAAAGTTCCCCACCCCTGGATCACAATTGAATCTACCCCAGAGTTACATCAAGTTTAAACACAGCACTTAATACCCAAATGGAGGTCTTTTCTTCATCTTGACACGAGGCAAGTTCTCAGCAATCTTAGTTCCTGGGGAGACAAGGCTTAGCAAGGCCATAAGATACATTGCCAGTCCCTTCATGAATTTATCCTCTGTCTGTAGAACAGTCCTAGAACCCCTGAACACATTAGCAAAGCCCTCTCCCAGGATTTCTGTAAACATACAACAAGAAAATCCTTCTTTAGGGCTTCTGAACCAACAGAAAGGCTCCCAGACCCCTGCAACAACAGCACTGTCCTTCACCAGTGGACAGTATTCATTCTGTCTGCAGGATAGTCTCCAGACCCCTGCAACAACAGCACTGTCCTTCACCAGTGGACAGTATTCATTCTGTCTGCAGGACAGTCTCCAGACCCCTGCAACAACAGCACTGTCCCTCACCAGTGGACAGTATTCACTCTCTGTCTGCAGGACAGTCTCAGGGCTTCTTAGCGAACAGCCAGGTTCCAGGACTTCTTCAACAAAAGGACTGTCTTTCACCAGTGGACAAATCTGGCAAAACAACATCAAAACAGACAGACAAAGTACCAGCAAAACAGCCATGTCTCCTCAGTCCTTGGCAGCTCAGGGGGCAGGTCTCAAAAGTCCAGGGCAATTCAAAGCGGCCACCAGCAATTCTCTTAGTCTCTCTCTCTCCACGAGGTGCTGCTTCCAAAAAGATCTTCTGCCTCTCTCTAGTGTCTCTCCAAATCTACATCACCAGCTCCTCCCAGTTCAGGACTTTCTTTTCACATCAACAAGCCCATCCCACAGGTGGGATTAACAAACTCTGGGTTTTAACACAATCAATTTGAAAACCAAGCCAATACAGGGGAATCTTTAATTGCCATTACTATCACAGTGACCCACCGTAGAAGGAAATGGCAAACCACTCCTGTACCTTTGGCAATAAAACAGTACTAAAAGGATAAAAGATCTGACACTAGAAGATGAGCCCTTCAGGTCCAAATTTGTCTAAGGGGGAAGAACGGAGTACAATTACAAGTAATTCCAATACTAATGAAGCAACTGAGTCAAAGCCAAAAGGAAGCTCAGCTGCAAATGGGTCTAGAGATCAAAGGAAAGTTCAATGCTGTAAAGATCAATGTTGCATAGGAACACTGAATCTAAGATCTTTGAGCTGGATGTGGTCAAATAGGAGACACAAAGATTAAACATCAACATCTTGGATGTCAGTGAACTCCAATGAATGGGTGGATTTAATTCAGGTGATCACTCCATATACTACTTAAGTCAAGAATCCCTTAGAAAAAATGGAGTAGCTCTCATAGTTAATAAAAGAGTGAAAAAAAAGCAGTATTGGGGTATAATCTCAAAAAATGACAGAATGGTATCTATTTGAATCCAAGCCAAACTATTCAAGATGACAGAAATACAAGTCTATGTTCCAATCAGTGATGCCAAAGAGGCCAAGGTTGATCAGTTCTATGAAGACCTACAATATCTTCTAGAATGACACCAAAAAAGATGTCACATTCATCATATAGCATTGAAATGCTAAAGTAGGAAATCAAAAGATCTTGGAATAACAGGCAAGTTTGGTATGAATCAAGGCAGAGACTAGTAGAGTTTTGTTGAGATAATTCATTGGTCATAGAACAAATACTCTATTTCAATAACCCAAAAGGCAACTCTACACACGGACATCACAATATGTTCAATATTGAAATCAGATTGATTATACACTTTGCAGGCAAAGGTAGAAAAACTCTACATGGTCAGTTAAAATGATGTCAACAGCTGAGTGTGGCTCAGATCATGAGTTTCTTATTGCTAAATTTGTACTTAAATTGAAGAAAGTAGGAAAAACAATTAGACTATATAGGTATGACCTAATGACATTCCTTTTGAATATGAAGTGAAAATGATGAATAAGTTTAAGGGATTAGATCTGGTAGACAGAGTACCCGAAGAACTGGCTCATAGAAGGTGCTCAATAAATACTTGTTTACTGATATCTTAGTAACCATGATTAGTCAGACAATCAACAAACATTTATTAAACACCTACAGTATATCAGGCACCATGCTAAGTCCTGGGGATACAATGAAAGGTAAAAAACAAAATAAAATTAAAACCCTAAAATGTTCATGATATAGGAAGAATTCTGTTGGGGGAAGGATCAATGACTCTTTTTTTTTTAACCCAATTGGGGTTAAGTAACTTGCCCAAGGTTGCGTATCCAGTTGTGTGTGTGTGTGTGTGTGTGTTAAGTATCTGAGCCCAGAACCGATCCCGGGTCCTCCCAACTCTGGGGCTAGCACTCTTACTCACTGCACCACCTAGCTGCCCCATGGAT
>NW_027185798.1:49148850-49154719 GCF_028583685.1 Petaurus breviceps papuanus
TCCTGGCAAAGCAGCTAGAGGGAATTGTGTGTATTGGGAAAGGTGTTAGATGTTTTGAAAGAAAACTGTAACAACAGCTATCTGCTGCTGAGACCATATGCCTGCCACAACTGTGATAGTTATTTTAAGAGAGCATTGTGAATTTTTAGTATGATATGCCCTAGCCAGAATTGAAAGGAGAAAACATGTGTTTCTTAACCCAGTGTTCAACTCAATAGTAAATGTTTAATTCAATTCAGCAGGTGTTTTATTAAGTGATTGCTATGTGCTAGGTAATATACGAGGTGATAAGTATCCAAGGTCAAAAGAAAGGAATGAGTGGGAAAGGGACAAGAGGGAATGCAAGGGTAGAGGACAGTGTAAATGTCAAATTTCTTAGGGCCAAGATTTTGAAGGGAGGAGTACAGTGAGAACCTGGGGAAGCAGGGAAGGATGGAAAGATTGGAGAGCACAAAAATAAGGGCTAAGGGATAGGGAGAGATGGAAGGACAGGGAGCCATGGAACCATTGGGTCATTAGATTATAGATTTGGAGCTAGAAGAGACTTTAGGTCATCAAGTCAATAGAATATTCTATAGAAGTATAGCACCTGTTTTGTGGACTCTAGTTCATTTATTTTCTGGGAAGTTAAGACTAATTTCTCTGAATTTGTTCTGATTTCAAATGATCATTGATTTAGAGCCAGATGGGACCTTAGAAGCCATCAAGTCCAACCTTAATTTACAGATGGGGAAACTGAGGCATATAACAGTTAACTGACTTACCCAGAGTCATAAAGCTAGTAAGTATCTGAGGCTATATTTGAATATCAGCCTTAATGACTCTAATACAGTGACCCATTGTCAATTAGAAAAGAATAAAAGGATTGTTGTACAGAATTGAGGGCCCAATTGAGATTAGATAACAAAACTGTAGTAGACTCAGTGTGCCTAGGTTGTGTGAATTCCTTCAGGGCTCTGTGTTGGGAACTGGGCAGAACAAAGACAAAAGAAACAATCCCTGTCTTCATTGAGTGAGGTTATATCATGTATACAAATAAAGAACAAACAAAACTAAGGATGGAGGGGAATAGGGAAGATTGTAGAGAGGAAGTGAAACCTGAGCTGAACTTTAAAGGAATTTGAAGTTGCTGAGAGATAGAAATGATGAAGTATACAGGAAAGACTTACATGAACTGATGAAAAGTGAGATGAGCAGAACCAGGAGAACGTTGTACACAGTAACAGCAACATCGTACAAAGATCAACTGTGAATGACTTAGCTATTTTCAGCAATACAAAGATCCAAGACAACTCTGAAGGACTCAGGATGAAAAATGCCATCCACCTCTAGAGAAAGAACTGATGGAATCTGAAAGCAGATTGAAACAGACTTAAAAAAAAAAAAATTTCTTTCTTTCATCTCTCCTTCCTTCCTTCCTTCCTTCCTTCCTTCCTTCCTTCCTTCCTTCCTTCCTTCCTTCCTTCCTTCCTTCCTTCCTTCCTTCCTTCCTTCCTTCCTCTTTCTTGCTTGCTTGCTTTTTGGAGGGAAATTGGGGTTAAGTGACTTGCCCAAGGTCACATGGCTAGTTTTTGTGTTAAGCGTTTGAGGCAGGATTTGAACTCAGGTCCTCCTGACTCCAGGGCTGGTGCTCTACTCACTGCACCACCTAGACAGATGCCCCTGTGTTTTCTTTCATAACATGATAAATATGAAAATATGTTTGCATGACTGCACATGCATAACCTATGTAAAATTACTTGCCTTCTCATTAATAAGGCAGGAGGAAAGAAAGAGAGGGGAACGAATTTGGAACTAAAATTTTTAAAAATGTTAAAATTGTCTTTACATGTAATTGGGGAAAAAACAAAATATTAAATTAAAAAAATGATGTAGAGCATCCTGACTTGAAGAGAAAGGTTTGTATATGTATATATAGACATACATACATACATACACATACATGAGTATGCATATATACACACATACACACATGCACATACAAATATGGAGGTAGGAGTAAAATTATGAAGAACCTTAGATGGCAGGATAAAGTGTTCATATTTTATCCTAGAAGTAATGAGAAAACATGAAGGTTTTTTTTTTTTTTACCAAAAGAGGGGCACGGTCAGAATTGAACCACAGAAAGATGATTTTGGCAACTATGTGGAAGATGAACGACACAGGGGAAATAAATGTTGGGATGCAAAAGACTTCCTGTCAAAGGTGAGATTTTAGTTGAGACTTTCAGGAATTCTAGTGAAGCCAGGAGGCAGAGATGAGGAGGGAAAGCATTCCAGGTATGGGAGCCACCAAGAGAAAATGTCCAGAGCTGCGAGAAGGAGTATGTCATTTGAGGAACATCAAGGAGGCTGGTATGACTGGATTAAAGAGTGTGTGTGTGTGTGTGTGTGTATGTGTGTGTGTAGGTGGTGTAAGGTGTATGAAGAGTGCAAAGGGGAGAGGTGCTACTTTTGAATGCAAACAGAGGCTTTTTATATTTGATCCCGGAGGTGATAGGGAGCCACTGGAGTTGATGGAACAAGTTACATGGTGAGATCTTTAGGAAGATCACTTTGATAGCTGAGTGGAGGATGTTTGGAGTGGCAGGCAGACCCATGAGCTACTAGTGCAATAGTTCAGGTGTGAGGTGATGAGGGCCTGTACCAGAGTGAAGAGAGTGTCAGAGAAGAGAAGGGGGTGTACGTGACAGATGTTATGAAGGTAGAATCTACAGGACTTGGCAATAAAATTGGATATGGGGGGGTGGGTCTGAGAGAGACTGAGGAGTGGAGGATGATACCAGGGTTGTGTGTGAGCCCAGTGGTGCGCTGGGAGCAATGAGGAAGTTTAGAATGGGGAAGATTTAGGGGGAAAATAATGAGTTGAATTTTGGACAGGTGGAGTTTAAGATGTCTATGGGGACATCCACTTTGAGATGTCTGCAGTAGGAGATATAATCCAGGAGATTAGGAGAAACATAAGGGCAGGACAAATAGATCTGGGAACCACCAGAAGTGAGATGAGATCACTGAAGCAGTAGTCTCTTATCCCACTCCTCCCTGCTCCCACCCCCCCATTCCCCTGGGTCTGGCTGTATTGGTAGTTATAGAGTAGACAAAATTTATGATTGGCAGTCCTTATCCTCCATATTCCCCAACCGGGCAAACCCAACTTTAAAGACAGATAGCTATGCATGAAAAGTAAAGAGTCATCATCATCATCACCCCTAGATTTCTACTTGCTTTGAGTTTTACAAAACACTGTAGGTGTATTATCTCATTTGATTCTCACAACAACCCTACAAGGGAGGTGCTGTTATTATCCCCATTTTACAGATGAGAAAACTGAGGTGAAGAGACTCACCCAAGGGTTACCCAGCTAGTAAGTGTCTGAGACTGGATTTGAACTCAGGACTTCCTGAGTTGGACTTCCGTCCAAGTCTTTTAACCACTGTGACACCTAGAAGGAGGTACACAGCTGTCCCAAATTTTTCCCCAGGTCGTAAAAGAGCAACAAGCTGTTCTCTTGACCCTGGTGGGTATTGTTTTGTGTGTGTCACAATAGCTGGTCCTTGACTGTTTGTGATAGTGTGCTGAGAGAAGAGTTTAAGGCATATGGGGAGCAGAGCTTGGCTGGAGAGGTAATGTTGGGTAAGAGGACAATCACAGGGTTAGTGTCTTGGAAGAATTCAAAGCTGATGCAGAAAATGCTGGTGTGACTCAACAGATGAGAGACAATATTGTCCGGTGGTGAGTCAGTGTGCATGGTTTATGGGTCATCTGTGTGGCTGCAGTTAACAGGAGGATTGGGTTTGGCCCTCAAGAGACCCTTAAATTATGGACGGGGGACAGGGCAGGTACCTGGCACATTTTGTTGGACTTTAGGCTCTGAGATGATGTGTAATTCTAGACAAGAGGTAACAAACATGGGGCTACATGGGGCATATAATACTCTCCAGTATGGCCAGAGGAAGATGAAAATTTTGATTGGGAAATATTGAACAAAAGAAATACAATAATACATTTATTATTGTTCAGTCATTTCAGGTGTACTAGAGTCTTCATGACCACATTTGGGCTTTCTTGGCGAAGATACTGGAGTGCTTTGCCATTTCCTTCTGTGGTAGAGTAAAACATAGGTAACATTAATATAGGATTGTATAAGTCAACATGCAGCCCATAGGGAACCCATTTCTATTTGAGTTTGACACCACTGTTTCCGGTTCCAGTGGGTTTCCATGCAGTGATGTTGTTGAGATTTAGGAGTGCTGGGACCTGAAAACAGCAATACACACGTCCTGCCTGAATGAATTTGATACACGCTTTCTTTTAGCTGAAGACAAGGTTTGTTAGAACACCAATAGAAGGGAGGAGGAATTCTAAAAATCTGCTATATTGGCCAGACTCTTAAGGAAATTGAGCATTTGTATCACTAATGCAAGAGGGCCAGATTGAATCTGAGCCCTTTTATGGAGGCAAGATAAATCTTTTATACCGAATACTGTGGGAACAGAAAAGGGGCTGGGGATTAAGGTAATGGCTGTCTAGGTTGGGGTGAGGTGATTGCCACATGAGAAAGTCCAGGATCTTTTCATTTTTTGGGATCTGGATCCCAAAAGACGTGGTCTTTTCCTTTGGGGGGTTCAGATCCCATATCCATCTCCATCAATGTCAGCATTTGGGGAATCATGAGGAAAGAGCCTTAAGAGATATGAATGGCAAAGCTCTGATAGTCTCAGTACTGGAAAAGAGAATTTCTTGGAGGTGATATTTAAGTACTCCATGCTTGGAGTATTTGAAGCAAATGTGGTTTGGAGTGGGACAAATCAAGGCTTGTGTCATGGAAATGGTACCAGGCTTGTATTCAGGAGATCTGAGTTTGATGGTTAATGGTGGAAATCTTGGGTGAAGTAGGAGGCAAGAGCTGCCTAGCCTATGGCAGGTGGAAAGGAGAACTTTGGAGGGGAGGGAAAAGGATTCCCTTGTAGGATCTTTAATTACCAGCCCTGACTTGGGAATGAGGTGGTGATAGAAGTTACAGGAATATGTTGATTGAGGCAAAGAGAATAGTCAATCTTCTTAGCTTTCCTTCCTTTTCTCTCCATCACCTCTCTTCTTTTCTGTATGCCCCCCATTATCTCCTTGTTTTTGTTCTGCCTCTTTTTTAAAATTCTTGACCTGATTCAAATCTAAATGAGATCAGGTTCATTTATGCCAGATTATAAAGGCTGTATATCAAGCAGTTACTTGGAGAAAGAAAAATGATCTTTTTTTTTTCTTTATTGAATTAGATGTCCAGGATGATATATTTCCAACTCTTCCTCCCCAGAGATTTATTGTATAAGACTCTTTTTATAGTTTCCATTGTGGTCTGACTTTTTCAATCTTCCCAGAAGGGACAATGGTAATTCTATTTCAAAGCAGGTTCATTTGCAGTTTCATGTACTCTGAGGTATATGGAGCATAGCAGGGAGTGGTTCCCATTTTCTCTGTTAACTTCACTATTATTATGATGATGATTTTTGTTAATTATAAGCTTGAAGAATGGGTTGAACCCGGTAAGATGAAACAATGATGCAGATGAATGTAAAGTCATTTTTTTTTCTGGACCTGAGATTTCATCTGCACCAGGAATTCTGAATGAGGAACTTAACCAACCCAGTTCAATAGCTTTCTCTGAAACTAGTAGTCATACAGAACTGCCTAGAGCCCTGAACCCTGAGTGGTTCACCCAGGGTCACAGACAGGAAGGATATGACAGAGGTGAAATTTGAACTCAGGTTTTCCTGTCTCTGAGAACAGATTTTTATTCACTATGTCAGTGTCTTACCATCTCTCTCTCTCTCTCTCTCTCTCTCTCTCTCTCTCTCTCTCTCTCTCTCTCTCTC
>NW_027185798.1:49154729-49158857 GCF_028583685.1 Petaurus breviceps papuanus
CTCTCTCTCTCTCTCTCTCTCTCTCTCTCTCTCTCTCTCTCTCTCTCCTCTCTCTCTCCTCTCTCCTCTCTCCTCTCTCTCTCCTAGGTGATGCAATGGATAGAGTTCTAGGCCTGGAGTCAGGAAGACCTGAATTCAAATGTTGTCACAGATACTTCCTAGCTGTATAACCCTGGTCAACTCATTTCCCTCTGCCTGCATCAGTTTCTTCAACTGCAAAATGGGGACAATAATAATAATAATAATACTTATACTTCATAGGATTGTTATAGAATAAAATGAGATAATATTTGTAAAACACTCAGTCTAGTGCTTGGCACATAGCAAGTACTAAATAAATGTTTATTCCCTTTCCTTATAGACACTTTGTACACATGTACATTTTATATATATACATATATATAATATAGACACTTTGTACACATGTACATTATATATATATATATATAATGTACATATGTGTATTACCATCTATAAACCTATGTAGGCTTATGTGTGTAAGTGTAGCTATTTTAGGCCCTCCCAGATTACCATCTAAATGGCATATCCCGAAAACTTCCTTGAAGTGTCAGGCCCTTAGGGCGACATCCCAGGTTAGACCATAAGCTCCTTGAGGGCAGAGATGGTTTTGGTTTTGTACTTGTTTCACTAGCACTTAGCACGGTGCCTGGTACACTGTAAGCTCTTAATGAATGCTTGCTGATTACTCCAAACACAGTGACTTTGTATATTTTGTATTAGAAAACAAATATGGAAGGATGGGTAAATTTAAGTCCATTGAGAACATTAGATTCCTAGATTCTTGGCTGTAGCAGGAAATGTGGGACGTTAGCATTTGTTTGAGTCACTGTGGAGTGCACAATGCCTGACACATAGAAGGCATTTATTTAATTAATACTTGTGGATTACTGTGGAGTGGGGCAGCTAGGTGGCACAGTCTCTCTGTGTCCATCTGTATCTCTCTTTCTCTCCGTCCTCTCTCCCTCTTCTAGGTGACACAATAGATAGAGCTCCAGGCCTGGAGTCAGGAAGACCCAAGTTCACATTGACCTCAGACACTTACTAGTTGTGTGACCCTGGATCAGTCACTTAATCCTGTTTGCTTCAGTTTCCTCATCTGTAAAATGTAGGAAAAGGAAAACCACTCTAGTATCTCTGCCAAGAAAACCCCAAATGGGGTCACGAAGAGTCAGACCAGACTGAAATGACTGAATGACAAAAACAAATTGTGGAATAACCATTCCAAATGAGTCCTTCGTTTTTTTTAAGTTATAGCTAGAAAACCTTGACTCTTCCCCAGGCAGTTATTTTCACTGTCTGCTAGAAATGTCAAGTAAGAACCAATATTGACTCTGACATTTGACTTCCAAACCAAAATGTCTCAGGAATACAGTCATACTTTTCTATAGCTGTCTTGAGACGCTAGTGTCAGCCTCGGGCTTGTATATTGCATTTGTGTTATATTGCTATGCTTCATAAATGTCTTATTTGGGGACAAATGGCTCAGCATTCTATATACATTTGGGGAAAATGTACCACGTAGGAGTGACTTGCTCTTGTGACACAAAATAAAAACTTAATAAATGCTTGTTAATTGATAGAAAAATATTGGGGCGGCTAGGTGGCGCAGTGAATAGAGCACCAGCCCTGGAGTCAGGAGGACCTGGGTTCTGATCCGGCCTCAGACACACAACACAAAAACTAGCTGTGTGACCTTGGGCAAGTCACTTAACCCCAACTGCCCTCCAAAAAGCAAAAAAAGAAAAAAAAAGAAAAATATTAGAAAACCAGGTTCTTGATTGTAATAGCATAATTAAAATCTGGATTCATTTTATGTTTCCTCCCATGTGCAGAGGCTGTTTGGAGGGTATTTCTGCCCATCAATCAATAATTATTTATTAAACGCCTGCTATGTGCCAGACACAGGGCTGAGTGCTGGGGATACAAAAAGAAACAAAAGATAGTTCCTGTCCTCGGGGAGCTTACAGTCTAATGGGGGAGACAGAGTGAAAAAAATAAAAAATAAGCTGTGTGCAGGAAAATAGGAATAACACTTGTCAGCGTTGACTCAGAGGGAAGACAAAGCCTTGTAGAATGGTAGCACTGGCAAGGAACTTAGAGGTCATCTGACATGCCCACCATGTTATACAGAAATAAAGGCGTAGGTCCCAGCAAGCAAAGTGACTTGTCCACATCACCCAGTGGACCTGGACTAGACCCAGGTCTCCTAGTTCTTAGAAGACAAGGCGCCTCAAAAGTCACCTTGCCAATCCCTTCTTTTTAGGCGCAAGAAATCTTATGGAGGAGTTCTATTGGGCAGACATCTAGTGGTGTCTCCAATCAGACTGACGCTAAGGTCAGAAGATTTGAATCCGGATTCTGTGACTCCAGAGTCAATGGTCTTCCTCCTGCACCAACATCCAATGTTCTTTCCATTGTATCCGGCACATATCTGGCCTAGATCGTGACCTTATATCTCAGTAAGGTCCGTGAGAGTTTTGACTCCAGGGCCAGCACTAGCATCTCTTGAAATATTCCCTGACTTTTCTACCTCATTACCTGGAGTCAGAGTAGAAATGCATGTATCCCCATCAGGTCTGCTCAAAAGGCAGGATAAAAGCTGAACAATTCACTCAGGGGAAGGTATGCATCATGGCTTCTCCTGACCGATCCCTTCTAATGAGCACAGGAGCAGCCAGCTAGGTTTTTATCTGCCATAAAGCCAGATTGTTTCTGAATATGAGCTGACTGAAAGGGATCCATGCCTCAGTACTTGGCTGGTCTCAGGCACCTCCGAGTCTGATTCCCCAGCTTGGAGGCCAGAGGAGGGGAGGTAAACTTCAGAGTTCTTCCTGCCTGGGGAAAGGCACAGTCTGGAGTCTGCCAGGCTCGCCACATGAATATCCATGATGCTCAGACAGTAGCCAAGAAGCTGCAGAAGAAGAGGTTGAAGTGTATAATGAGGCTCCCTGGGCTACTAAAGATTTTCAACAGCTGCAACAAAATACCATAAGCTCTGAAGTGCCTCATTGGGGGAAACGTGGTAGGACTGCTAACAGTTGTTCCAATTCACGTCTTTTTTATTGATTTAAAATGGAAAAGCATTCTGGGAGTCAGAGGGTCTGGGTTCAAATCCTACTATGCCATTTACTGTGGGAAAGTCACTTACCTCTCTGGCCCTGGCTTGCCTCATTTATAAGATGAAGAGATTGGCTATAAGTTTTCTTTCCTCTAGATCCATGATTCTATGTTTAACGTTAGATATGACAATACTCTTTATGCAGGCTCTGGTTTTTCCTGGACTTGATTATGAGATCATATAATTACTCAGCAATGACGATGTCATAGGTCATAAATTTAGAGTTGGCAAGGGTCTCAGACATCATCTAATCCAAATCCCTTATTTTACAGATAAGGAAACAGAGACCCAGAGATGCCCAAGGTCATACAGGTGGGAGGAGGAAGAGATAGAATTTGAGCCCAGGTTTTCTGACTTCAGATTTGCCATTCTTTCTACCATGCTACACTGCCTTTCAAAATATCTAATGGTCTCTGTGATCTAAAGCTTCTTTTATAAATAGTTCAATCTATTCATGTTTGGTTATGTTCCCTCTCTTCCTCCTCTCCATCCTGAAGTCCCAAACTGCATCTTGTTCAGCCATTTTTCAGTCATGCCTGATTCTTCAAGACACCATTTGGGGTTTTCTTGGCAAAGATACTGGAGTAGTTTTCCATTTCCTTCTCTTCTTCATTTTACAAATGAGGAAACTGAAGCAAACAGGGTTAAGTGACTTGTCCAGAGTCATACAGCTAGTAAGTATCTGAGGGTGGATTTGAACTCAGGAAGATGAGTTGACTCCAGCCCCAGAGCTCTAAACTGCCCTTAGTCTTGTATCTTAGTCTTTTCTTTGTCTGTATGTTGTATCTCATTCTGAGCTTATAAGTACAAGTCTGTTTTATTTTAGCTGCTCACTTTTTAGTTACCCTATGTGTTAGTGCCCAATTTCATCTGGTCTGTCATAGGTTTACAGCTGAAGACACTATCAACCTATAGAGCTCTGGGTTTGGTGGAAAGTCTGCAGGTTTTGTAGTCAGAGTGCCTGGGTTCAAATACGAGCTTTCCCCCCC
>NW_027185798.1:49161857-49178776 GCF_028583685.1 Petaurus breviceps papuanus
CTGAGTTTGAGTTCCTGATCTTCTCTGGGTAATCTCTCTGGGCCTCACCTGTAAAACCAGTCATTGGAGGGATGGCTAGGTGGCGCAGTGAATAGAGCACTGGCCCTGGAGTCAGGAGGACCTGAGTTCAAATCCAACCTCAGACAATTAACACATACTAGCCATGTGACCTTGAGCAAGTCACTTAACCCCAATTGCCCTGCCTTCCTCCTCCAAAAGGCCAAACAAACCCCCAAAAAACCGACCACAAAAGAAACAAAAAAAAACCAGTCATTGGACAGGATGACCTGAAAGGTTCTGTGCAGCTTTAATTCAGTACTCTTAAATAATTTGCCCAAACTTAAATGGTAATGAGGAACAGAGACAGTATTTGAACCCAAAACCTTTGATAGCAAATTTGGTGTTGTTTCCATGCCATTCCAACCCATTGAGAAAATGCAGATTTTGCCAGTGTGGTGCAGACTCTCTTTCTCCAAACAGAGCTGAACCTACAGTAATCCTAACCTGCTTGAGGCAGGAGTGACTGAACTATAAAATTGGATTTTAGGTAGAACATGAGTTCCGAGTGGTTTTTGTTTTGTTTTTGAGTTGTGACATCAGATTAGGCAACTAGGTGGGACAAAGAATAGAGAGGGAGGTCTGGCAATGGGAAAACCCAAAAAAGAGTTCAAATCTAGCCTGAGATGCTTATTAGATATGTGATCAAGACACTTAAGCTCTGTCTGCCTCAGTGTCCTCAGCTGTAAAATGGGGATAGTAAAGCACCAAGGTTGTTGTGAGGCTCAAACGAGATAACATTTGTTAAAGCACCTAGCACAGTGCCTGGAACATAGTAACAGATATAAAAAAGCTATAATTGTTGTTGTTGTGGTTAACGTTATTATTTTCTCTGAGCCATCTCTAGTCACCGAAGGTTCTCGAGTATAGCCTGGATGTCATAGAGTTTTATTATTGGTCTTTGGTCATTATATGATGATATATGACCTATGTATACTGACTATATTGACCTCCAAACTACAATGTTGTAGTTTCCTATTCTGGTATTGAAAAAAAAAATCTGTGAATCCATAGCTCTATATGCTATGTCTATGGTGGCATTTTTCCTAGGACAGTGGGGCTTTGTCACCAGGGATAGGAAGTCAGAAAGACACTTCTTAGGGGGAAGCAGTAATGATGAAAGAAACAAGGTGTTTTGTGGAGAGATTGAGAGTTAGGAAGCTTTAGGATAAGGGGAGGAGAACAAAGAAATCAATCAGCAACCAGAACAGGGAACTACAGCATCCAGGTTCAACTTGAGAACCTTGAGTGACTAGAGAGAGCTCAAAGAAAAGGATGACAGTAACACTTATGGGAGCTACAAAGACCAAAAAAAAAAAAAAAAGAAAGAAATATTTCTTGCCCTCAAGGAAATCACAGTGTTTCCTATAAGCACATATATTCATATATACATGTATATATACATATATACACACAACACATATATGCATGTATTTTATAGGAAGAATTATATGTATATGTACAAAATTATATTATGCATATATACATGTAATTAAATAAAAATAAATATAGGGTAATTTCGAGGCAAAAGTGGTAGGAATCAGGACAGAGATCTTAGGTACTACAAAGGGGTTGAGAAGCCTCTCTTTGATAGATGACCATTGACTGGGTGCCCACAAAAGAGAGAGGAACTAGTTTAAAGACATTTCTGTAATAAAATTGCAAGCCAAGAAGCTCATCAAATTGGGAGTGAACTTTTGGCCTAATCTGTATATATACTTTCCATTTATTTATCTCTATACAATTTGTTACTTTCCGTCCCTCCAATAGAATGGAAGCTCCTTGAGGGAAGGGACTATTTGTGCAGTATCCCCAATTTGAGCACAGTGCCTAGCCCATAGTAAGCATATAAGAAATACCTCTTTCATTAAATAGCCAGGTAAGCCCCTGCTTCCTCAGTGATCAGATTGCTGATGGAAATAGCTCTGGCACAAAAGCAGGAGAGAAGTCAAGGTAGGCTGGAACAAGACAGGACAACTTGCAGCCTAACCTGATTGTCATGTTAGTTCCATGGGGCTGTGCCATTTGACAACAGATAACAAGATGGAACTTGTGATTATCAGCCTTGATTTAGTTTGTGTCACCAAGTCTAAAAATGATTTTTGTGAGACTCTGATAGGAGGATCCTGCTGGAAGTCCTCCCTATATCACTGAATCAAGGATATAGGGCTAGAAAGAAACTTTGAAATCATTGAATCTTCTCCTCTCCCCAACTCCAGCTTACTGAGGGAAAAGAGAAACTCACAAAGATCAAATGGCTTATCTGAGGTCACAGAACTGGGATGAGAATCTCAGAATCTCAAAGCTGAAATGCACCTTAGAAACCACCTGGTCCAACCCATAGCCCAAAATAAAATCCCACTAAATCACTCTTGACATGTGAAGACTTTCAGTGAAAGACTGCCCATTCTATCCTGAGGCTGCTGTTTCTACTTTTGGACACCTTTATTCTGTAGTATGTTCTTCCTGGAGTCAAGCCCAAATGTACAGCGTGGGGACTGTTGCTCATTCTTCCTTGATTTGTCTTCTAGGGGTAAAGCAGAGGAAGTCTGATCCTTCTTCCAAAAGGCAGCCCTCCAGGTACTTGAAGGTAGATGAGGTGTTCCCATTTTCTTATCCCCAGAGTAAATATCCTTAGGGCCTTCCACTGCTCTTTACACGGGATAGACTGAGGTCCTTTGTCATCTTCGTTGCTCTCCTGTGGATGCTCTCTGCCTTAATGTGTAAATCAATGCCTTTTCTAAATCATGGCATCCCAGGCTGCACATGCTACCCCAGATATTGTCTGACCAATGCATCATAGAATAGAATTACATTTTAGGGGATAGAAGTGTAGTGGTGGGAGAAGGTTATGGAGGAAACTCCCTCTCCCAATGCAGATCTGTTTCTGTTCTACAACTTATAGTCTTGGGGATTTCCTGGGGGACAATTAGAAATTAAATGACTTGCCTAGAGTCATACACGTGGCATGTGACAGAGGAGAAGGCTTGAACCTAGGATTTATGACTTTGAGACCAGCTTTCTATCCATTACCCTACACTACCAAGAAATATGATTACATACTTAATCCTGGAAATGACGCTTTTTGATGGACCTTAGATCACATGGCTTTTTTTGGTTGCCATATTGCTGATCTTACACTAACCTCTTCTTTCCCCTCACCCTAGGTCCTCTGATTGGAGAATGAATGCACCATTGTAACACATTTCTTATGGGATGGCTGTGAGGTAAGCACTTTGTAGACCTTAAGGTTCTACGGGGCATGTGAGTCATCATTATGTGCTATACTCAGAAAGAGCCCATGGGGTAGGGCACCCAGTAGGTCAGCAAAGGTCCCTGGACTCATCCCCTCATTCCTTTGGGAAAATTCTCCAAGGGGAAAAACTGGTTTGAGGTCTTCTGTTTGGGAATACCCTTAGCTCATTTTACCATACCATCCTCACCCCTAAAACAACAATTCATCAACATGTCAATAACAGTATCATATGGAAAATCATTTTACACATACCAAGTGATTTACCTATAATATCATAATTTCTCTACCATCTGATTCAAAAGAAATTCATCAGCCATGAAAAAGCAATTATCATTCTGAAAATTTATATGAAATATTTTATTTAAAATTAACATTGAATATCAACCCAACACACCTGAGCTTACTTAATAATCATTCAGTCAAATTAATTTTAATGAATAGAATATCAAAGCTTAAAATTTTTTCAATGCCTATTTTATCTACCAACACATCTTCTCTCTTTCTTTGCCCTCCCTCTAAAAAAATCTTCATTTTCTTATCTGTAAAGACAACAGTATTTGCCATACCTATTTCTTAAGTGTGTTTGTGAGACCATAAAAAACTGATGTTTGTTGGGGCGATTAGGTGGTGCAGAGAATAGAGCATCGGCCCTGGAGTCAGGAGGACCTGAGTTCAAATCCGGCCTCAGACACTTAACTTACTAGCCCTGTGACCTTGGGCAAGTCACTTAACCCCAATTGCCCTGCCTTCTCTGCTCCAAAAAGCAAAACAAAACAAAACAAAAAAAAACCCTGATATTTGTAAAAGTACCTTGCAAACTTATATAAATTTAAGAGGCAGTTAGGTAGTGTAGTGGATAGAGCATTCAATTTGGAATTAGGGAGACCTGCTTTCAAATGCAGCCTCGGACATTAATAAACTGTTTGACTCTGGGCAAATTACATAACCTTTATGTACCTCAGTTTTCTCATCTGTATAATGGGGATAATAATAGCACATCTCTACCAAGGTTGTAGCAAGGATCAAATGAGGTCATATATGCAAAACACTTTGTGAACCTTAAAGCCTATGTAATATACTAGCTATTATTGTTATTGTTAATATCAGTTATTTATTATTAATTCGGTCAAGAATTTTGTAGCATCTTTTAAAAAAATCATACATTTTACATCTCCCAAGGCTGGCCAACTACTCTGGATTAATATAAAAAATTCTGTGCATAGAAAGAGTGTGGCTCAGAAAAATCAGAGACAATAGTGAAATTACGTGGCCCAGTTAGGAGAGAAGCAAGGAATGTGACTTGAGCTCTATGATTCTGAAGCGACTGTGTACAACGAGGCCACACTGAGTTTCTCAGAATTACTAGTGTTGTCTCTTTCCCCTTCCTTAAACAGACCTCCTTTATTGCTTGGCATAGAAATGCTGCCCTACTTTTTCTTTCTCTGGAACAGCTGAGAGTTGGGCATGGAATTTAAGACCTACATATTTCAGGAAACTTTGTTCTTGCTGCACACATAAAGTTGACAGAAAACAAGGTGACTGCCAGAGGGTTTGAGAGGGAAGGTTCTAGAAAATATGCCCTTCGTGGCTCTGATGATTTCATTTAGTGCAGTATTTCCAAAGAAATAGCAGGTCTGACCCTGTGGAGTATGCAGTGCAGCAGGAAGGACAGGAGTGGGGATTGGGGGGGCAGATAGGGGAGAGGAGAGGAAGGGGGAGAGAGGGAGAAAGAGAAGGAAGGCTAGAGAGAGAGAGAGAGAGAAGAAAGGATAGAAAGGTGATTTCCACCACATCTGCCTGCTGGTGATTTCACCAGGGTTCTCAATAATTACAAGCAACGTTGCCTCCTCTGGGAAGATGTTCCTGATCTCCCTGGTTGTCATGTTCTCTCCTACCTCAAATAATGATGTCTATTCTTGTCTATTTACGCGCTTTATGCCCTCCATAGATCGTAAGCTCCTCGAGGCCAAGGAACGTTTTTATGATATCGCTGCTTTACCTCTAGCACCTAGCCCAGGTTCAGAGCCATTATGAAGCAGACCCGTGCCTTCTTCCTCTAAGGCTAGCTGCCTATCCAGTTCTCTACACTGCTTATCCAGGAAAACTATCACAGTGTAGGTGGTGCAATGGGGAGAGTCCTGGACTTGGAAACAGAAAGACAAGTTCAAATCCTACCTAGTAGCCATGTGAACTTAAAACACATTACCTACCCTCTCAGCCTCAGATTCTCTGTCTGGAAAATGGGCATAAGAAAAGCACCTACCTCATAGACTTGACTGAATAAGATAACTGGACCTATTTCTCTCAATGAGCCCTTTGCTTTCATTAGCTTTTCTGGTTGCCATATCACACAAGGAAGTATATGTGTGTCTATATTTCCTTTTTTTGGGGGGTGGCAAATTCTAGTCTTAAAGAGTTACCTGGGACACCGAGAGATTTGGTGACTTTCCCAGATTCACACAGAGAGTATACGTCATGGGCAGGACTAGAATACAAGTCTTTCTGAGTCCAGTTTTCTCTTCACTAGGCTATAGGATATGTTTAATAAATTCCAGTCAGTTAAGAAGGATTTATTAAGTGTTTACTATATACCAGGCACTGTGTTAAGCATTGGGAACAAAAAGCAAAAGCAAAAAATTGGTCCCTGGCCTCAAGGAGCTCAGCATCTAATGGAATTCACATACTAAATACTTGTTGGATTGAAATGGTTTTCCTTGGGGCGGCCAGGTGGCTCAGCGAATAAGAGCACTGGCTCCAGTGTTGGGATGACCTGGATCAAATCCGGGCTCAGATACTCAGCGCCACACCCAGAAATAACTGGCCGTGTAACCTTGAGCAAGTTACTTAACCCCTATTGCTTTAAAAAAAAAAAAGAAATGGTTTTCCTGCGGTCAGCACTTAAGTATAATGTAGTAATAATTAATATATGCAGTCCACAGGTCTGAATGACTTATATTAGGCAAGCTGCTGGCTACTCTCTCCAAATGGTAAATGTGTTTGACCTTACTTCAAAGAAGATTTCCCATCAGTCTGATTAGTCATCCCACTGTCTTTTTTTTTCCTGAACTTTAATTTTTATTTACCAATCCTTACAAATATTTTTTTCCAAACTGCATGCCAAACATAATGAAATAGCCACCAGGAGTCATTGAATTGTTTGGTGTTAGTCTAATTATTATTTAGAAATAATATTTAGAAATTTACATTAAATATTATTTGGTCTAATAGTATTAGCATTATAATTACTTAGACTAATAATATTAGTCTTACTATTATTTCTAAATAATATTCCATATATCAATTAGTGTTATAATTATTTAAACTAATAATATTAGTCAGTACTATTTCTAAATAATATTCAGAATATAATTTCTAAATAATAATAAGACTAAAGAATACAAGACCAAATAATTCTATGGCTCCTGATGGCTACAAAGCATTTTACATATGTTATCTCGTGAGTAGAAGTAGGATAATCATTTTACACTAATGAACACTCTTACGAGGGATGTTTTTTAATGAAAGGGAATGTACAATGCAATCCCAGGAACCTCTGAAAAATGTCAGCCATCCATCCTGGTATGCCTCTGGAATCTGCTTGTGTTCCATTGAACAAGTTTAGAGGCTCTTGATGTGGATCTGTCCTACTGGATAAGTGAGTTAAAAAAAAAAACCCATTGGAAATAATCCCTACAAAGTTTGGAGCAGGATCAAAGGAGTAGAACCCCTTAAAATAGCCTACTGCCAGTTAGGGAAACTGTAGAAATAAATAGAATAATTGGAACAAAGTTAATTTCCTCACACAAATATGATAGTGAATTGCTTTAAAATTTTGAGTACAAGTTCACTGTTCACAGGATTCAGAGCAGGAAGGGACCTTGGAAATCAACTTTTTCTCCCCATCCACATTTTAAAGATAATACAACTGAGGCCTAGAAAAGTGGAATGATAGAGGTGAACTCAAACCCAGGCCTTTTGATTCCCAATCTAACGATTTTACCACTTGTAAGGGTTATGGGATTTAAAGATCTTCCATGCCCCATTGGACTTGCTAATGTAGCAGGAAGGGGTGAAGCAAGAGGAAGCAGAAGCCAAGCTAGAGTTCCTCCGGTGGCTAGCAGTGGCGGCCACGGTGGCAGCAGCAGCAGCAGCAGAAGCGTGAACCCCTTTTTGAGTCAGCCAGAATTTCTGCTAAGGACTCCTGCTGAGGACTGCCAGGGGCCAGAGCTGCTGGGAGCATGCTTCCTGGACACTGGGTGGTTGCTATGAATGGGGAGAGGAAGACCTTTGCCTGAGGTAGCCTGTTCTGTTTTAAAGGCTTGAGAATGTGGGTGCTTTCTACTTTATCTACCTGTGCCAATTTCATAACTACTCTGATGGCTTTGACTTTCTGGTTTTGGGACTCAGTCTTTTGGTATTTTAATAAATGTTCTCTCTTTATCCCCCATATGGAAAGCCTGATATATTTTGTGATTGATAACTACACCAGCATATCTGTAATTGCTGTAGGCATTGTGAATATTGCATTGCTGATATACCACTCAGTCACTATTCCCAAGCTGTGCAGCCCATACCCTGGTCATCATCCTCATCCTCTTTGTCTCTGTCCCACCAGAACCTCCAACTCTCTTCCTAAAACCACTCTGGACTCTGAGAGATCTTGGGCCTTATCCTTGGAACCAGGTAGCCCTCCATGTTAGCTCTGAGTTCCTCTTTCTAAACCATGTCCTAGCAGTTAGTGCCCTACCCTGTATTTCTTGCTCCTCCTTATGTCTTGTCTTCCCCTATGAGAATGTCATCTTCTTGAGGAAGGGACTGTCCTATGTAGTGGGGAACCAGTCAATGAGAGTCCAGTCTTGGGAGGACATATGTGAGTCCCATATGGTTGTTTGGCAAGCCTGCATCCAGGCATCCATAATGAAAGGCTCTGCTCTCTGCTTCAGAGTATTTACAGGCTCCTAAGATTATTTCTAGTTGACTTTCTGTGTGCATTTTTTATTGGCTGCTGAGCTGGACCTGGGTCAGTCAATCAATAAGCATTTATTAATCACTTCCTTTGTGCAAGGTATTGTGGTAAGCAGTGAGGATACAAAAAAAGGTAAAATCATGGTCTTGCCTCAGGAGCCAGTTTATACAGTGACTAGAACTCTGGACCTAGATTCAGGAAGATGAGTTCAAATCCAGCCTCAGACATTTATTTTGTGTGGGACCCTGAGCAGGCCACTAAATCTCTCTCTGCATTAGTTTCCTCCATCAGTAAAAGGGGAATAAGACTAGCATCTACCTCCAAGGCATGATAATGAAGAAGATAGTGTTGAGTTGGGCTGGTTCACTAAGGGGTCAGTGCTGGGAAGGAAGGAGAGCGTGGCCAATGCAGGAATGACAATCCAAGAAAGAACTAAATGGCAGAGGGATTGGAGGTCATACTGAGGGAGGGGTTGTAAGGTAGAAAGAAAAATAGAATGACAAAAGGTTTTGATTAGGTAAAAAGAATTTCAGAATTCAAGAACATAGAGATGGAACTCTTGCCAGTAATGGCAAAATCAAGGGTATGACCATCTCTGTATGAAACTCAGGGGGACTGGATTGTGGAAAATGAGTAAATTGAGGTATTAGGAAGTTTGGGTTTTGAGAAAACATCCATATGTGTGTTGAAGTCTCCTACTCTGAGGATCTGGGATGGAGAACAAGACTGAGACTGTTGAAATAACTGAGGATAGAAAGAGAATGTCCTGGGGGTCGATAGATAACAGCTACTGGAATCTTGATAGGGTTATAAATATGAATGAGCTTCAGAAGAGGAGTGTTTTAGTGGTAGAGGAAGAGACTGAAAGTGGCAGTGGCAAACAAGGGCTATGCCTTCTGCTGCCAGTTGCCCATCTCCCCAAATGGCCAGTATGTGCTGAGGAAATGGAGCCTGTTTCTTTGCCTCTGAATCTATTCTTCTCTGTTCTTTGGTGAATGAGCATTAGAGATGAAATGGACTAGACTAGAACTTTTTGAGATCTTGAAAGATCCCAGAACTGGAGTCCATGCCAGAGTCCACCACTGATGCTTCTGCTACCTGTCTCCCTACCCAAAGGCTTGCTTCACTGGAAAGAAGCCAGAGAGGAAAAAGACCACGGTATTCCTGTGGGAAGTCTTTTGTACCCACACCCAGTTCCAGACCAACATTCAATCAAAAAAGCACCTGTGCATACTCTGAAGTACCCTTAATTATGAAAGCCTGGAAACAGGTTCACCAAACATCCGTGGAGGTCACCTGCTTTATGCTCCCAGGGCTGGGCCCTCATTGGCCAGCTCCCCCCACTTGATTTCTTGTATTTGTATCGCCAGAGCTTAACGTGGTGTCTGGAATATGGTAAGTGCTTAATAAATACTTTATAAATCGTTAATTTATTCATTTACTGCCTCTTCAAAATGGGAATATCCCTTGGCTTCTATTCCTATGATTGGATTTCATCTCTCTCTCTCTCCTCCTCCCTCCCTTTCTCCCTCTCTCCCTCTGTACCTCTCCCTCTTTCTTTCCCCTTCTCCCTCTTCCCCTCTCCCTCTCCCTCCTTCCCCTGTTTTTCTGTCTGTCTCTCCCTCCCTCCTTCTCTCTCTCATACACATATATAGCATATGTAAATGCACAAACACTATATATGTAAAATGGATAATTGTATGCAGATATTATATATGTATGTATATAGCGTGTGTACATTTGTGCATTTTATAATATGAGGAGAGTACGATGAAAACAATAGATCTTGTTCCCTGTGAGACTCTCAGTTTTCTGTTCTGCTTTTGTGCTTTTGGGAAAAATATCTAGTCACCTTCTGCCTCAAATTTTCCATCCATAAATTAGGAGGTAATGTTGGGGAATCACTTCAATATCAGCTGACAAGACATAGCATATGCTACATAAGATTCTCTCCTGGCTCTGCTCCTGACTCTGTGGACTTCTTTCCCCTTCCCTTTTTGTCCATTTTTTTGTGTTGACTTCCTCACTAGAATGTAAGCTCCTTGAGGACAGGGATTGTTTTTCTTTTTGCTTATATTTGTATTCTCAGACTTTAGCACAGTGCCTGGAACATAAGCCTTAATAAATGCTTGTTGACCTGACTTGTTTACCTTTTTGTATATTTTCTTGTTTCCCTTACTAGGCAGTAATTTCCTTGAGGACAGGAATGATGTTCTTTCTTTCTTTTTTTTTCTTTTCTTTTGTATTTTATTTTTCCCCAGTTACATGTAAAAACAATTTTTAACATTCATTTTTAAACCTTCAAGTTCCAAATTCTCTCCCTTCCTCTCTTCCTCCCCTCCCTCAAGGCGAACAATTTGTTCCATGTGTAGTCATGCAAAACATTTCCATAATAGTCATGTTATGAAAGAAAACATAGACCAAAAACCAAACACCTCAAGAAAAATAAAGAAAGCAAAAACAATGCTTCAATCTGTATTGACACCATCAGTTTTTTCTCTGGAGATGGATATAGTATTTTTCATAATAAATCCTTCAGAGTTGTCTGAGATCATTGTATGGCTAAGAATGGCTAAGTCGAATGATGATTCTTTGAATCCTTACTATATAACATGGTTCCCTGTATAATCATAGAGGTTCCACAAATGTTCATTTTTTATACATGGCTCAAAAATGTCATTAATTAAAAGAATATTAAATATTTACTCAACTATTAACCTACTTATCAATCCCTGTGGTGCTGCTACATTTTGCTAAGTTTTCACCTTTGTAAGGGCACATTGGGTTTTGGTTACATTCAATTATAGGGAAAAAAAAACCTGGATTACCATAATCCTCAGAGCATGAAGTATATATCTCTTTCTTCCTTCCTTCCTCTTTCTCTCTCTCTCTCTCTCTCTCTCTCTCTCTCTCTCTCTCTCTCTCTCTCTCTCTCTCTCTCTCTCTCTCTCTTTCTTTCTTTCTTTCTTTCTTTCTTTCTTTCTTTCTTTCTTTCTATTGAGTCTATATATACAGAGTCTATTGAGGCACCTTTCCCACAATGCTTGGGGCACAGAGAGCATCTCTAATTCAGAAGATTTCTCTAGTCTACATTTCTCAGAGGACTGCATTTCTTTTCCAAGAGAGTGCATCTGATGAAGACTCTGTGGGGGGTTCTCTACAAGGAAGAAGGTTTAAAAAATAAGCCAGCCTAAACTATGGGAGTGGCAGAAAGGGAAATGAGAAAGGCAAGCAGAGGGAATACAGTTGGAGGGGGAAGCAGAAGGGGAACTCAAGGAGTCATATGACCATAGCATCCTCAAACCTACAGGTTCTAGCTGGCACCTATTCATTATAGAATCAAGGAGAACCATTTTAGCCATTCCTGTACTAAGGCTTTAGGTACTCTCTGGCTTACCTTAGGGACTCCCACCATTTTCCCCGACTTCAAAGAAAAAAAAAGGAACAGGAAAAATCTTTCATAAGACTGATAGAATCCCATTCTAAATGATTGCTTGGGTTCTTAAGTGCTTGCTTTGGAAGCATAGGAAACAGCACCTGTTTGTACATATGTGTAGATATTGTACTCTTTCATTCCTTTTGTTGTGATTTGCATTGCCTTATGTTTCAATTAAATGCTTCACTATTGAATGCCTGTGTCTTTTGTATGATATGGTAGTAGTAGACTAGAGTGGCCTGAGGTTGGAGCCAAGAATTACAATCAAGGAATGTCAAAATTGAAAGGAATCTTAGAGATCCTCTTATTTTACAAATGAAGAAATCATGATATGTGATTGTGACTGTTATATGCAGATAGTTTAGGAGTTTAGAATGAATATGTACTAATCCCAAGAAATCCATTAGATATTTTTTGACATTTTCCCCTCATTTATTCTTGTTTTATTTTTTCTTAAAATTTTGCCTTTTTTTTTTTTGCTTTTTGGAGGCAGGAAGGGAGGGCAGTTGGGTTTAAGTGACTTGCCCAAGGTCACACGACTAGTAAGTGTTAAGTGTCTGAGGCCAGATTTGAACTCGGGTCCTCTTGACTCTAGGGCCATTGCTCTATTCACTGTTCCACCTAGCCACCCCAATTTTTGCCATTCTTTTTTTTTTTGTAAAGCAATCTGGGTTAAGTAACTTGCTCAAGGTTACATGGCTAGTTATTTCTGGGTGTGGTACTAAGTATCTGAGCCCGGATTTGATCCCCAGGTCATCCCAACACTGGAGCCGGTGCTCTTACTTGCTGAGCCACCTGGCCGCCCCTAATTTTTGCTATTCTTTAAAAAAAATGTTGAGTTCCAGATTTTCTTTCTCTCTCCCTCCCTTTCACACTTCTCAAGAAGTCAAGCAATTTTATATAAATTAATACATATGAAGTCCTGCAAAACATTTTCATATTAGCCGTGCTGCAAAAGAGAATGCAAACAAAAAAAAAAACCAAGAAAATAAAGTTAAAAGAGTACACTTTGATCTACATTCAGACTCTATTAGTTCTTTCTCTGGAGACAGATGGCATTTTTTATCATAAGTCCTTTGGAATTGTCTTGGATTGTTGTATTGCCTAGAATATTCAAGTTACTTACAGCTGATCATCATACAATATTGCTATTATGTGTATATGTTCTCCTGTTTCTGCTCGCTTCCTTTAACTCGTAAATTTTCCTAGATTTTTCTGAAATCATTCTGCTCATCATTTCTTATAGCACAATAGTATTCCATCACAATCATATACCACAACTTGTTCAGTTAATCCTAAATTGAAGGGCCTCCCCTTAATTTCCAATTCTTTGCCATCATACAAAGAATTTTTTTGTAGATATAGATAGGCTCTTTTCCTTTTTCCTTGATCTCTTTGTAGTATAGACCTAACAATGGCATTGTTGAGGGTATGCACAAATTTATAGCCCTGTGGGCATAGTTCCAAACTGTTCCCTAGAACAATCAGATCAGTTCACAACTCTATTAACAATGAATTAATGTCCCTATTTTTCCACATCACCTCAGGCATTTTCTGTCATTAGATATTTTTAAAATTGGTCTAGGATATTGTATTTTTTGCCATGGACTTCTTTCTCCTAAAAGTTAAAGACAAGAAAAAAGGATTCCTAATTTAATTAAAAGTTAATTGATTTTAATTAAGATTAATTTGAAGTTAATTTAAAATTCTAGAATTTTGAAGTGCTTTCAACTCAGTAAAACATGATAGACATATCATAACAATTCACATTTATAGAATGTCACAAAGTTTACAATGTGCTTTCCTCACAGCAGTTCAATGAGGTTGATTGTCCAGATATTATTAAATTCCATTTTACAGATGAGGAGATTGATGCTTAGAATGGTTAGGGGAACATTAGTAACTGCAAAAGGTAACACAGGGAGGAAATGATGAGACAAGACAAAATCTTCTTCTAATTTGTAATCCAGTGTTCTTTCCCCTAACACCTTGATTTGCATGTATGTGCTCAGGCAATGATACTGACTGGATTGATGGTCCAAGTAGAGTACTAATTAGATGAAAATGTTTTAAAAAGGGATTCAAGTGAAACTTTCTCAGACATCTGGCAGCGACAGATTGTTCATGGGATGTACATTTACAATTCCATTAAAAGGCCTACTCTAGAATATAAATGATGAAATTATAAGAAAAAGTGTGAACAAATGTTTACTCCTGCTACAAAGTAGATGATCACGTTTTCCCATCCCCACCCCCGTGGACAGGTTTGAGAGGTTCCCTTTGCCTTACATGTATGGGCAGGTAAGGGTTGAAAGAGGTTGAATGAAAGGTATGGTGATTAATACCATCTCTAAAAGGCAAAGCATTGTAGTAATGGGGGGGTAGGGTGAGGTATAAAATTTTGCTCTTGGATCTGATGGTGCAATAACTTTGACTTGATATAACACATTTTGCTTTATTTTCATCCATTGTACCTTGAATCTTTCTAAAATTGTGAAACAGACTGAATTGGCAGCTAGTTGAGAAACACATGTCCCCTGTTTGTGTGACAGGGAGGCCTTTGTAGTGGCAAAATTTCTTCATTGCTGTCCTGGCAGATGTGCCCTCTTGCAACGGGCAAGGAAAGTCCATATTTCTTTACTGTCAGCGATGGGGTAGTGCTGTTTCTATGAGAACCCCTGCTTGGCCAATACTTCCATCCATGGTGATTTTCAGAGTGAATTCATGATTCAGATATTTATTTATTTGACGTTGACCTAGAATTATCAGCATTTTTCACAGGGTAGCCAGTCAATTAGTATTCTTGGCCTTTACTTCCCCCCTTTCATCTTGGATTTGATTTGGACCAGAAATCCAAACTCTGCGTGTCAATACCCATCCGGATCAAGTAGGCTCCCTGTGGTACGCTTTGAAAAACAAGATCAAGGTCTATTGAGAAATAACATATTAGTCAGTCATGTAATGGGCTATTGCCCCTAGTGATCTTCCACATTTACACACTTACTCTGTGCTTTTCTCAGAGTAAAGCCACAGTCAGAATCAAGGCAACTGATATTTATTGACTGCTCTGCACATTGTCCTGCAGACTCTAAACAAGCAGCGTTTCTGAGCCTGGACTCCATAGCCTTTGAAAGCAGAAAGGCTCAGGAGTGTCAGAATTGGGTAGAGCAGAAGTGACTCTATAGGTAAGGTTCTGACAAGTAATCTATTGTCTCATCCTTTGCTATATGAATGTTTGCTTTCTGGATTTTTTCTCTAATAGGCAGTAGTGATTTATATCTATTTTTTCCTCACTATCTGGACTATTTTTCAGAATTATGAATAAATTCCTCCAAAACTCATATCTTTAGAAGAATACATTCTAGAACATATGAAGACAACACATTGATCACATGTGTCCGCTGCTTTCTCTGCTGCCAACTGATCTCAGGTGGAAAAAAAAAGCCTCCATTGTGCTTTTCATTAATTGGCATCATTATGATTATTAATCATAAATAAATAACTCTCTCTGTGTGTATTGGAGACAATCAATGACTCAACCAAGCATCTACTGTGTGCTGGGCACTGTGCTGGTCTCTGAGGATACAAAGGCAAAATTGAAATTGTTCTTGCCCTCAAGAAGCTTATATTCTTTTACCTCTTTCACCACCCTCATCTTCACATCTTCCCTCACTACCTCCCTCCACCTCCCTTCCCTCATCATCTGGACGCCCATGCAAGATCTTCCATCTCTCCTCCCTGCATCCCCTTTTAGTAAATGCTATTATAGAGGTTATTTAGGGGTTTGTTATTTGGGCTTATTTGGGTGAAAAGGGGGTAATCTGGAGATGGTCCAGGAATACTGTTTAAATTTCCCCAATAAAATGAATGAAGATAAAGATTTCACCATATGGATGATTTTCACTGTCTATAAGAACCAGAATAGGGTATATTGGAATTTCATTGCCTTCTGTTGCTAGTCATTATCCAGGCATTTCAGTAGCACGTGCTTGTATTTTGGTTCCACCCTTAAGATCTTTCTTTGTTGTGTAATCCTTCCCCCTCACACTTAATAGTATTTTATTTTTTCCAATTACATGTAAAGACAGTTTTCAGCATTCACTTTCATAAGACTTTGAGTTCCATTTTCTTTTTCTCTCCCCCTCCTCAAGATAGCAAGCAATCTGATATAGACTATACATATACAATCATATTTAACATGTTTCCACATTAGACATGCTGTGAAAGAAGAATGAGAACAAAAGGGAAACACGACGAGAAAGAAAAAATAACAACAAAAAAAGAGAAAATTGTGTGCTTTGATCTGCATTCAGATTCCATAGTTCTTTCTCTGGATGTGGATAGCATAATTGTTTTTGCTGAGAATACCCAAGTCTATTAAAGTTGGTCATCGCACAATGTTGCTGTTACTGTGTACAGTATTCTGGTTCTGTTCACTTCACTCAGCATCAGTTCATGTAAGTCTTTCTAGATTTTTCTGAAATCTGCCTGCTCATCATTTCTTATAGCACAGTAGTATTTCATTACATTCATATATCACAGATTGTTCAGCCATTCCTCAATTGATGGGCATCCTCTCAATTTCCAATTCTTGGTCATCATAAAAGGAGCTGTTATAAATATTTTTGTACATGTGGGTCCTTTTCCCTATGTGTTATATAATCCAAAAGAGTTGCCTTTCCTTCACTCTTCCTGTTCCTTTTCATTTTTCAGGAGTTTGGAACATTCTAAAATGGGAGATGGCTACTATGAGAAGCCTTTCTAAACTGTGTAGAAACATACTTGAAGAATTCTTACTCCTCCTTTAGACCTTGTATTTCCAGAATTCAAGATGTTTCCATATTCAAGACAATTCAGAGATGAGTTGAATTTTATTATATAAACTAGGCAATGCGTGGTGTTGCACACTAATAATCCCTGCTGCTGGGGAGGCTGAGGTTAATGGATCATTTGAGCTTGGGAGTTCTGACTAGCCATGGGGCTGAACACTAAATCCAGCACCAGTATGGTGAGCTTCTGTGGGCAGAGGGGCCACCAAGTTGCCTAAGAAGGGGCAGACTGGCCAAGGTCAGACAGATCAAAGATCCTGTGCCAGTCAGCAGTGGGGTTTGGGCTCAAGAATGGTAACTGTGCTTCCAGGCTGGGTGAAAGACATAGAGATAGATAGATAGATAGATAGATAGATAGATAGATAGATAGATAGA
>NW_027185798.1:49178786-49287533 GCF_028583685.1 Petaurus breviceps papuanus
AGATAGATAGATAGATAGATAGATAGATAGATAGATAGATAGATAGAGATATGGTGAGCTCAGGTTGGAACACCCTTAAAACTGTTGAACCCAAGACCAAGGTCACATATGGACTTAGCCATAAAATCCCCATTAACTTACCTGCTTCAGCAATTTTAGTGTTCAGAAATAAAGCAGTTATAAACGACCCTCCTGGGAGCTTTTTAGAGCAACGTGGGTATACATCTTGATTGTATATGCTTTCAGAGTGGCAGTATAATGTAGGAGTGCTTTTGTTTTTTTAAGTAAAAAGGAAGAGAAGAGGAGGGGAGGAATTAGGAAGGAGAAAGAAGGGAAGGATAAAATTTTTCACTTGGGATTTTATAGTAGACGCAAGAGTTGTTAGAGATGGAGTTGTCCAACCTTTGAAGGTGGAAACCTTCTGTTATTTGTTTTAATGTGATGAAAACAGCTGGACCAAGCTTTAATTCTTTCTCGTGGACATGCTGTGACTTTGACTGAAACCAATTAATTGCCACAGCCCAGCTGATCTTCATTATTTCTCTGGCATTTGAACCAATGCTACCCTGACCGTGAATCACAGCCTGGAAGTGGAAGAGGTCTTGCTCTTACCGAGCCTCATCTCTCTCTGCTGTGAATGTGGACGCTGATTTCTTTGCTAATGAATTGTGCTTTTTAAGCTTCTGCAGCGATTCTCTAACCATTTTTACGTTAAAAAAGGAAACCCAGTTTTTCAGCCCCTGATCCCCAATGTTTTTCCTCTACTTCTGCCTTTTCATCCTCTTTTCCTTTGAAGGCAGTGGGGGAGAGGAGCAGCTCTTATGTGGGGGATGGAACATTTTTCCTGAGAGTTGCAGGAGCAAACAGCAAAGTCTCAACATGTTTCTGGTGTAGGAGGAAATTCAGTGAGAGAGGCATTTGCTGCCACATCTGGGGGAGGAATAGGTGATGAAAGATGACAGCTGTGATAGGGGGAGAAAAAGACAGTTTCCAGCAGCTCCCAGAGTCATGCAAGGGGCAGGCTTCTCCCTTATTTCATCAGCCCCCTCCTCTCAATGTTGCCCAAGTGACATTTTTTCAAATCAGTGGATATTTGGCTCCAACTCATTTGGCTGTTAAACGCAGGAACTGAGATGCCTTTTTTGCCCCCTCTACTTGTAGGAGAAAGATGCCCTCGGCAGCTCGTAGAAAGAACTCCCTAAATACTAGGCAGGAATTCTCCTTATACAGAAAGACCACTTGGAGCTTTCATGATAAAAATAAAAGAATTGGATACTTCTGCTGGTAGCATTAAAGGATGCCCCTACCATGGACATCAACAGAGCAAGGTCAACAGACCGAGTCATTATTTTTTATAATAGCTGTTCTCAATTCAGCAAACATGTATTAAATTTATGTACAAGGAGGGTAGCTACTTGGCCCAGTGAATAGAGCACTGGGCTTGGAATCAGGAGGACATCGTCAGGAGTTCAAATCTGGTCTTAAATACTAACTGTGTGACCCTGGGCAGGTCATTTAACCCTGTTTGCCTCAGTTTCCTCATCTGTAAAATGAGCTAGAGAAGGAAACAGCTAACCACTTTGGTATCTCTGCCAAGAAAACCCTAAAATGGTGTCATGACAAGTCAAACGTGACCAAGATGACTGAACAAGAACAGCAAAATGTGCAAGGCACTGGGCCAGGTTTCTGGACATATAAAGATAAGGACAAAATAACTCCTGATCTCCAGGAGCTTACTCTAGGGACAGAATGCTCCTTTGTGTGAAGTTTGGGCTGTCACTAGAACTGCGCTTTGAAGAAAGCTTGGACGCAGAATTGAGGACAGAGCACGAGACTTCAGGAGACTACCTTACTTCCACTCATGGCGGAAGTACTTCCCTTCAAAACAAGTTGTATGCACATCACAGGTTTTCTGAGTCCTTCCTAAGAGGCAGCTGGTGCTACAGTGGATAAGAGCTCTGTGTCTGCATCGGGAAGATCGGAGTCCAGATCTTGCCTCAGACACTTACTTATGGGCCTGGGCAAGTCACTTGCCTACTCCAGTTTCCTCCACTATAAAACAGGAGTAATAATAGCATCTGCCTCCCCGAAATGTTGTATGGATAGAATGACGTATTTGTAAAGCATTTAGCACAGTGCCTGGTGCTGAATATATGCCTACTTCATTCTCTTAATTTACTACTTTTGCTTTCCGACCTCTCTTGTCTCTCTCTGCCTGTTGCTATTACTATTTTTTGGCGACAGTCGGGCAGAACAGTGGATATGCATGAGCTAAGACCTTGACTTTTCCACTCAAATCTACCTTTTAATCCCTGGAGATTTTCATTCATGATTATGAAATAATATTTATTAAATTGTGGGGCTGAGTGATGTGTACATGAGATTGGAGTATTTAGGCCTATGATTATAATGGAAAACATTCCCTTCCTTCATTCCTTCTTCCCTCTCTCTCCATCCCTTTCTTCTTCCCTCCCTTCCTTCTTTTCTATTTTCTTTCCTTCTTTTTCTTCCTCCCTCCCTTCCTTCCTTCCTTCCTTCCTTCCTTCCTTCCTTCCTTCCTTCCTTCCTTCCTTCATTTCATTTCTCCTTCCCTCTCTCCATTCCCTTCTTCTTCCTCCCCTTCCTTCCTTTTTTTTTCTTGTCAAGTGACACCCTGAGGTTACACAGCTAGTAAGTGTCTGAGGCCAAACCTGAACTAGGCCTTCCTGACTCCTGTCCCCAAGCTCCATTCACCATACCATCAGTTGCCTCAAAATTTAAAACATTTCTAAACCTCCTTACAAATACTTCCCTGTCAGATCTGGTTGCCCTTGAAATGCTTGGCTGCCCACAAGTTTCCAAAGCAAGTGTTAGAAACAGAAGTTTTTCTATAAATAAAAAAGAGGGACCCAATAAGTTGCAGTTTGTATTTAGTTATAAATATAATAACCCACATTTATATTTAGAATTACATTTTACAAAACATTCTTCTCATAGTCAATGAATATTTATTAATCTCCTACTATATGTCAGACCTCATGCTAAGCACTGGGGGAGAACCTTATAAGGGTTGGCAATGCAAGTGTTATTGTCCCCTTTTTATAGATGGGAAAACTGATGCTTGGAGAGGTTAAATGACTTAATTGTGATCACACAGCTAGCAAAGGACTAAGGTGGATTCATATTTAAGTTTCCTGACTCCAATGCAGGCACATTCTCCACTAGAAATTCCTGCCTTTCATAAGAGAAATTTAGAAATTTATCCCCTCCAAGGTCACATTTGGAATGTTCTGTTCAGTTCTGGGTACCACATTTCAAGAGGGGCATTGACATATTCGAGTTTGTTAAGAGTGGGGATTCTAGGAAAACAAGGGGTTTGTGAGCCATGATAGGCAAAGAACATAAAGTGTTTGAATTTAGAGAAAAAAATGAATATATATATACACATATATATTCAAATATTTGAATTATTGAATTATTTTAAAGAACAATTAAACTGATTCTGTACAGCTCCAGGAAGCAGGACTAGGAGAGGTTCAGGGCTGGATGAGCCCTTAGAGGTCATTTAACCTAACAATCCTATCATTTTACAGATGAGGAAACCAAGGTCCAGAGATTATAAAGAACTGATTGTGAGAGCCTTCTAATGATTTGCATTTTTTTTACACACAGATGCAATAACTACACAAAATTCCCTTAAGTTATATCGTGTTTCCCCGATAATAAGACACTGTCTTATTAATTTTTTTGGAAAGAAAAACACCAGAGGGCTTATTTTCAGGGGAGGGCTTATGTTGTCCTGCCTCAGCTCTCCTCCGCAGCACTGCTCTCAATGGCACCAGCAAGCAAATCACTGGGGAAAAACAGGATGACGCAGCTCTGATTGGATGCAGCTCGGAGTGCGGCATGCGTTTCACTGGGGGGGGAGGGGGGACGGTGCATACAGAGGGTACTGTAATGTAGCGTTTAACGCAGGGGATCGCCTTCACTACAGTAGCAATCTCAATAGGGCTTATTTTTGGGGGAGGGCTTATTTTAGAGGAATCTTACACAGTAAGGGGAGGGCTTATTTTCGGGATAGGTCTTATTATCGGGGAAACACGGTAGGGAGGCAGGTTTTTACTTAGTAAAGGAAGAACTTTTAAAACTTAGCCTCTGCTAAGAAATGGAGTGGGCCATTTTGTGTTAAGTAGTGAGCCACCTGATTGAAAGCAAGGACTTCCTGGATGAATGCCCCATTAGCAATAATATAGAGGAGGGAAAGGAGATGAACTAGAAATTTATCTCTTAAGTTCCTTTGAACCTCGAGATTCTAGGATTCTGGGCAAGTTGTTGGTGGGATTACAGTGGTGGAATCTGTGCTCTGGTTCAATGGACTTGTTTGAGTGTAGGAATTTGCAGCATTTAGACATGCAAAGACTTGACTTTCCAAATGCTGCAGAGGGCTCCTGCTGGCTGGCAGCTCAGCAGAACTTTCCAAATGTTTAGATGGAAATATTTAAGGTTGAGTTGAAAAATCTCTCCAAGATGCTCATGTGTATTCCCCTCTACTTGCACTGGTAACTTTGCCCCAGGCGGGAAGGGCCTAATGTTAGGGAAGCCTGAAGCAACAGCCCAATGCAGAGTCGACTTCCTGTTTTCTCTGTCTCTCGATGTGATGCAAGCTCAGCAGTTAACTCCATAACCTCGGCATTATGCATAAATCTGAAGCTATCTCTGTGAATTGGGAGCCAGTCATAAAAAGGCATCTCCATGGTTCAGTTTGTCTAGCCCTTGGCTACTCTGTAAATCCTCAGGGTTGAGTTTTATGGACTGTGCTAGGTACTTTGTCTAGGCAATGTCTGGACCCTTGACATTTCACTAAATTAACTCAATTAGTGTACCTGACCAAAGAAGAAAATCATTGCATGAGATGTTCCCTAGCATGGAGGAAAGGGAGAAAATAATAAGACTTTTTTCCTTTCCTTTTTTCTCCCAAATATTTGAAGGGCTGTCATCTAAAGCATAATTAAATTTATTCTATACAGTTCAAGGAAGCTGCAGTAGAAGAGGTTTGGGGCTAGATGGGCTCTTAGAGATCAATCCAACACTTCTATCATTTTATAGATGATGGAAATGAAGCGCAGAAAGAACTTTCCTATATGGAATGATTTAGAAACAACAGGAATTCATAGTTTAGCTGTTCAAATCCTTCCTTCTCTATCAAATTTAACATTTTTACTGAATTTTCATGGGTAATATAATGGAAAGGAAACTGGACTTGGCTCCAAGAGGAGCCAAGACCATAGTCAAGGCACTTAACATCTCCTAGACTCCATTTTCTTATATGCAAAATGGGGATAATAATCTCTGATAATAGTTCTGACTCCACAGAGATATTATAAGGATATTATTGGTCCTCTTTGAGAACAAAGGATGAACAACAATCTGTAAAGATCGTAGGTTCATAGATTGAGGGTTGGAAGGGAAAAGAGAAGAGCTAGTCCAATCCTCTCATTGTACAGATAAAGAAACTGGTCACTGAAGAGGTTAAGTGACTTGCCTATATGTACAGATATAGTAAAGACCAGACGTGAGTTTTCACCAGGTCTTCTGAAGTCACAGGCCATGTTCTTTAACCTGTACCACTATTCTTCCCAATGATGAAATGCGATTCTGTTAAATAAAGCATTTTGTAAGTCTTAACTATCTAGGGAAATGTCAGTTATTAATCTTCTCATTGCATGCATTAGTACATGCTTACATTTTTATCTTTTTTCAGAACACTCTACAAATTTTGCTATTGGATGGTATTGCATTCAGTAGAGGTAGAACTATCTGGGACTGCAACCAAGGAGGTCTCCTTAGTGAAATATTCATTATAGGACATTCTCGCCCATAAGGCAATATCACAATGTGAACCTCCTGGAGAGCATTTGAGACTGAGTCTGCCCCAGCCTGGCTTCCTACAATTAATAATGCATAAGTAGTAGAGAACCATCCTCTTTGTCAGCACTAATCCAACCAGGTGGTCAGATTTCCAAAGGAAATATCTGAGTCCACTGCTAATGACAGCATGGTATTTACCTATATTAAGAGCATATGAAAAGCTTCATGAGGCTGGTATTTTTCTCCCATCAACAAGTAGTATTTAATAATTCCTCTTTTATTCACATTGCTGTCATGGGCATTACACAGAGACAGCAACAGACATAGCCTCTGCTCTGAACTGCTCTAAATGTCATGTCTGTCGTAGGCTTAGAAATCACATTGTGCAATTGAGAGGATTTGAACAAGACATTCATCTCCATGTGATTGAATTTTTTTTAGAATAAAGATTATTTTTCTCTCTCTAATAAGAATTGCTTCCATAATTCATGCAATATTTAAGCATCTTGTGAAGATGAAGCTGATTGTTGTCTTATAGTTAAATCTTTAAAAAATTTCTTGAAAGTAAAGGTAAAACCTTAGCTTAAAGCAGACTGAGTGTTAATATCTTAAAAAGAAGGAAAATTAGTTCAGAGATTTAGAACAGTGCATTTTGATGTTCTGCCTTTTAAAAACTGTAGCTCTAGAATTGGGATCTATCAGAAAGATAGTTGTTCTAGTAATAATAATGATGATGATGATAGAAGAAGAAGAAGAAGAAGGAGGAGGAGGAGGAGGAGGAGGAGGAGACGACAGCATTTACATAGCCCAATCTTGACTTTTGTCTTGCCACTGGTCTTCAGTGACTTTGGAGGAAACAGTGAGGCTGATGACTTTTTGAAGCTTTGCCTCACTTAAATACACTTCATGCTTGAGTCAAGACATTTCCCTTGGGATGTTATTGGTCCTCTTTGAGAATGAAGGGCAAGCACCAACAACACCTTATCTCATATGTACCAGATTTTGTGTTAGATGTTTTTACAAATATTATCTCATTTGATCCCTGGGTGGTTTGTTGTTATTGCTGTATAGTCATTCAGTCACTTCTGACTCTTTGTGACCCCATGGATCTTCTGTCCTTCACTATCTCCCAAAGTCTGTCCAAGCCATGTTTGCTGCTTCCAGGACACTATCCCTCTCATCCTCGGCCATCCCCTTTTCCTTTTGCCTTCAATCTTTCCCAACATCAGGGTCTTTTCCAGTGAGTTCTGGCTTCTCATTATATAGCCCAAGTATTTTAAGTTTCAGCTTCATTGTTTGTCCTTCTGAGTTCATTTCTTGAAGTATTTGTTGATTTGACCTCCTTGCCGTCCAAAGATCTCTCAAAAGTCTTTTCCAGCACCACAATTTGAAAGCACCTATTCGGAGGCACTCGGGTTTCTTTATGGTAAAATTCTCACAGCCATACATTACTATTGGAAAAAACAAAGCTTTGGCTATATGGACCTTTGTCAGAAGAGTGATATCTTTGCTTTTTAGTATGCTGTCCAGATTTACCTTAGCTTTCCTTCCAAAAGCTAAGAATCTTTACAGGGTGGCTAGGTGGCACAGTGAATAGAGCACCAGCCCTGGAGTCAGGAGGACCTGAGTTCAAATCCAGCCTCAGACACTTAACACAAAACTATCCATGTGACCTTGGGCAAGTCACTTAACACCAATTGCCTTCCCTTCCCCCCGCCAAAAAGCACACAAAAAAAAAAAAGCTGAGATTTGAATTCCGGTCCTTCTAACTCCAAGACCAGTACTCATTCCACCACAAGATATTGATATAGCTGACCTGCACATCTACACACAACCTTTGAGGACCATGTCTATGGTGCACTTAAATGTTTTCATATTCAGTCATTTAAACTGTATCCGGGGGACATAATAGTTATAGAAACGATGAATTCTTTTGTAAAGCAAATTACAGCCTAATTTAGCTTTTATACATATACACACTATATATGTAATGCATGTATGTAAACATGCACATATACACAATGTAGATATAGGCATATACATGCATGTAGATACAGGTATGTACACAATGCAGATATTGTAATGGGAATGTAAATTTTTAAGATCTTCCCTGCTCCTAGGCTAAAGTGCACCTGGAGCCTGGGGTGGGAGGCTTGTTTTTCAGTAGATACTTTTTGATTGGCCAGTGGGTCCAGAAGGTTGTTAAATTATCTGAGCCAGGAGAAGGCTATATAAACCCTGATTTGAGGCTTTGTTTTGGGGCTCACTTTGAGAAGTGTTCTGTGATTTGATCAGATGAGACTCTGGGAAGCCGTTGTTGAGAGCCCCCGGCTTTGAAAAACCCAGATGTTGATTTGGTATGGATGTAATGGTTGGACAGTTTGGAAATCTGTCTACTTGATCTGTTTCTCTGTCTTGATAATTCTGTCTGTATACTCTGAAGTTCGGGGTGCTGACCTTTTTCCCCTGAACTAGGTAAACGATACATATTTGACTGATTAAAGTAAGCTTGTTAACCCATTTTGAGTTGCTTTTCTTTAACAACGCAGATCTAAGAACCTGTGTTGGCAGCCACCCTGGGGACGCTGGGGTGCTTGCTGCTACAGATATATACACTACTATATCTACATATGTGTATACAGTACACACACAAACATATATACATGTATATACCTATAATACACACCTGCACATGTGTGTATGTATGTGCATGTGTGTGCATCCTGCTTTTGGTTTGCGTAAAGTAGGCCACTTGTATTTACTGGTAAGAGAGAATAGGAATGCTGTGGTTTTGTGAGATTTATTAGATTCAGATTTATAAGCCTATGCAGCTCCCCAAAGGGAAGGCAGAAAACAGAAGGCACCCTTTTTCAAATACAGGTTGGACTAAATGGCTGCTAATGTCAGTCAGTTTGCTAAGAAGCATTTATTAAGCAAGCATCTTCTCTGTGTCAGACACTGGTCAAAGTACAGAGGCCACAGAGAAAGGCAAAAGAGAACCCACTCTCAAAGAGCTCCAAGTATGATGGGGGAGACAATATACAGGGTAAGAATAAGATGAATGGGAATAATCAAGAAGAAGAAGAGAGGAAGAAAGAAGAAGAAAGGCAATAGAATAAAGAGGGATTGGGAAAGGCTTCCCGTAGAAGGTAGAATTTTTGAAGTCTTTTTTAATAATAATAATTACAATAGCTATTAGCTATAATAACTAGCTAGCTAGAAAATAATAGCTAATAGCTAGCATTTATATGCACTTTAAGGTTTAAACTTTACACACATTATCTTACTTAATTCTGACAATGATCCTGGGAGGTAGGTGCTATTATTATCCCTATTTTACAGATGAGGAAACTGAGGCAAACAGGTGAAATGACTTGCCCAGAATCACACAGCTGTTAAGTGTCTGAGGCTGGATTTGAGCTTAGATTTTCCTGACTCCAGGCCAAGCACTATATCCTGTGTACCACCTAGCTACATTCACCTATTTGGTGAATATTTGGTGATTCTGTAAATACAAAGTGCTCCCACTGGTATTATGTAATGTAAAGGATTCTCAAAGAACTTCTAGAACGGGCATGCCTGGAATTATAAATTGTTAACATTTCTGAGATCTGTAGGCTATCACCAATAACAACCTGGTCAACCTTTCTTTGTGGGATAGCAAAACATTTGATTTTCTTAATATGGTATTTACCATGTGCTAAGCACTATACAAATACTGTCTCATTTGATCCTTACAACCTGTTATTATCCCTGTTTTACAGATTAGGAAACTGAGGCAGAGCTCAAGTGACTTGCCCAGGGTGTCACAGCTAGTAAGTCTCTGAGATAAGATTTGAACGCCGATTTTCCTGACTCTAGGTTCAGTGCTCTATCTTCCATGCAAAAATAAATTTCAGGTTTAAGTTTTAAAAGGTCCTGGGGTTTCTGCTAAACTTATATAATGGATGGAATCATTTAATTTAAATTGAGAGAAAGGTCAGAGAGTCAAGTCAACAAGTATTTGGTAGAGTGAAGCAAATCTTCTGTTTGAACTGGACTGCTGGCTGTCACGTCTCCATTTCTCTGCATCTTTTTCTTAACTTTCAAAGGAGTGGTGATTTTGACCTGTTGGGGATATATTATCTGAAGGGGTGATTTGTAATTCAGTCTCCCAGGACTAAACACTAGGATGGTGAGTCCCATGCCTGGAATTCACTCTTTCCTCACCTCCACTTCTTAGGATCCCAGGATCCCTTCCAGGTACAGCTCGGATGCCAATGACCCTGATCCCCCAATCGGTAATACTTTCCCCCATGTTTTACCTCTTTGTGTACAGGCTGCAGCCCTCCAGGAGACTATGTTTCACTTTTGCCTTTTTAGCCTGCTTAGTACAGTGCCTTCAATGGAGCAGGTGCCAAGCGAATGTTTCTTCAACTGAAATAAATTAAACAAATAGCATGGTACATTGGAAATAGCCCTGGCTTTGGAATTGGTGACTTGGGTTCCAGTCTTACCTTGGACATTTTATAGCCATATGAAACTTATTTAATCCCTCTGGGGCCTCACTTGACTCATCTATAAAATCAGGTTCTTTGACTCAGCAGGCTTAAGATAGACACCAGCTCTAAATCTATGCTCCTAAACAGAATACAGGGAAGCTAGGGGGTACCATAGTGCTAATAGCTCCAGGTCTGGAGTCAGGAAGACTTCTCTTCCTGTCTTCAATTCTGGCCTCAGACACTTACTAGCCATGTGACCCTGGGCAAGTCACTTCACCCTGTTTGCCTCGGTTTCCTCATCTGTAAAATGAACCTGAGAAGGAAATGCCAAACCTCTCCAGTATCTTGGCCAAGAAAACCCCAAATGGGGTCATGAAGAGTGAGACAAGACTGAAAATGGCTGAACAACAACAAATAGAATACACGGTTTCTAATTTGAAAGACTTTGGGGAGTGAAAGATCACACATACAATGAAGAACTCCAGACACTAAGATATAGCCGAGTATACATTGTACAGTATAGACTTTAAGTTATATAAAATTTCAGACTAGGGAGAGGGTGATGTGAGATGAAGTCCCTGAGGAAGACTTCACAGAGGACAGTAGGTAGAGAGGAGGAGAGCAGAAGTTAGGGCTAGTACAAGCAGGGCAAACAGCCTGGGAAAACTCCCAGAGACAGGGTGAACATGGCTTGTTCCAAGGGCACCAAGGAGACTTGTTTGGTTGGGGCTGAGAATCTCACATAGATCACTAATGTGGCAGTCCATTTTTTCCTTCTGGCCTTCCTGGAAAAGCCAGCCTTTATCCTTATTACAATGGCCTTTTGAGTTCTAAACAACTTTATTAAAATGTCTCTCAACTTCTCTCCCATGATGAATGGTTCCTATTTGTCTTTTAGCCTTTCCTCATAGTTATTACTTCTTAGCCCTTTAATCATCTTTATGCTTTTTGCTGAACTGCCTACTCATTTCACACTTCTCTTTCTAGTTATAAAACCCAGGAGATGACGTAGGACTGACTGTATGAAGGACTCAACCAGGTACAATGGGGAATCCAAGAGGTAACATGGCTCTGATCCCTTTATTAGCTGACAATCCAGTTAGAGAACCAAAAGGCACATAACAGAAACTAGAGAACAATTGAAACAATAGACAATTAGATGAGTTTGAAACTGCTTGAATGGCCAGACCCAAAGAAGAATCATGAATGATTCAGCACCACCTTGAAAGATGATCTCCAATGCAAAGCCCTAGAAGGCAGAGATTGGCCCTGTGCTATTTAACATTTTTATCAATGACTTAGTTAAAGGCATAGATGGTATGTTTATTAAATTTGCAGAGGATATGAATGATAATATTCTGGACAAAAGAGTAAGGTTATTCAATAAATTGGGCTGAATCAATTAAAATGGAAAAAAAATTGACTGGACTAATGTATAGGGAGGGAATTCCCTGTAAGTAAATTCCCTTTACCAATGCAGATCAGCCCCTGCTCTGTGACTTATAGCCTTAGAGAGTTGCCTGAACATTGGGAGGGTATTGCCTTGCTTAGGGTCACAAAGTTAGCCAGTGTGTGTCAAAGCAAGACTTGAATCCAGTTCTTACTGACTGAGTCATTAAACTATGATTGCTTCCTAAATGAAATTTACTAAGAGTGTAAGAGGTGTGTGTGTGTGTGTGTGTGTGTGTGTGTGTGTGTGTGTGTGCTGCCCATGTAGGTTATGTGTGTCCATGTAGATGGACTCTCTAGATGCAGCTTGAAAGGAGGCATGAATAGATCGATAAATGGTCTTAAAACCAAAGGAGACTTTGATTCCAGCCTGGAAAAGAAGCAGGCGATTGGCACCAAGCAGGCTAGTCTCTCTGCTCTCCTCAGAGGAAAATGGTACCAAGCTAGAATTCTATCTCTTCACTTCCTTAAATGTTGTTAGTTGGGGGGAAAATAATTTTTAGGTTCAAGTTGAGCTCCTAATTTCTATCTCTTAATGAGAAAGAGATGTCCCAAGGTATATATTCAAATGCCAGTTACAAAAAGATTGCAGATAGTAAAGAAATCCTTTTATCTAAGCTAATTGCAAATAGAAATTAGAGAAGTTATATAGATGAGAATATATCGGACCAATATACAGAGTCAAGGAGCTCTTCAGTTAGGAGTGAAATACTCAGTTCATTCAAGGGAGAAAGTCCCAGATCTCAGTCAAAGGCAAATTCCCCAAAGTCTCTAGTGTGGTAGGTTGGGCATAGGGACATGGTTAAGAGGCCAGCTCCCTGATATATTTATTAGCTTCTTCTTGGAGTCTTTCTCTCTCTTCAGAGACCTCTCTCTGAACAGAATCTGGAACCATGTGTCTTCTCTCTTGAAGCTGGAAGCCAGAAGAACAGAATATTGCTGTCCACAAGCTCTTGCCAACTCTGCCTGCTTGTAGGTATGGCATACTGAACAATCCAGCTCCACCAATGAGGAGAGTCTTACACATCTGTGCTTAAGGCCCTGCTGACCAACCTTAGTCTCAGTCTTGCATGACGTGACTTCAACAAATTGACTTGACAAGTATGATTCTGGGCAGGCATGGTTAAAGAGCAGTCTCTTTGAAAAAGATGAGGGTGAGGGGCGGCCAGGTAGCACAGCGAGTAAGAGCACCAGCCCCAGTGTCGGGATGACCTGGGGATCGAATCCGGGCGCAGACATTTAGCACCCACCCAGAAACACCTGGCCATGTAACCTTGAGCAAGTTACTTAACCCCAACTGCTTTAAAAAAAAAGAAAGAAAAAGATGAGGGTGAGTGGACTGCAAGATCAATAGGAGTCAGCATTGTGATCATGGCCAAGAAAGCTTATATAATCTTTGTTGCTACTATTGTTGTTCAGGTTTTCATACTGTTGTTGCTGTTGTTCAGTTGCTTCAGTCATATCTGACTCTTTGTGACCACATTTGGAATTTTTTTTGGCAAAGATCCTGAAATGTTTTGTCATTTTCTTCTCCAGTTCATTTTACAAATGAGGAAACTGAGACAAAAAAGGTTAAGTGACTTACCCAGGGTCACACAGCTAGCTAGTAGGTGTCTGAGGCCAAATTTTAACTCACTAAGATGAGTCTTTTTCCAGGTCTGGTGCTTTATCCACTGTACCAACTAATATAATCTTAGACTACATCAAAACAGTCTTAGGAAGTGATAGGTCTCCAAAACCATATTTGGAATATTGACCTCAATTCTAGGTAACGTATTTTATTCTAAACATTGTAAAGCTGGAGACCATCTAGAAGGTGACCAGGGGTAAGAGGGGGGTCTCAGTTTCATACCATCCATAGATCCCTAGATAGACCTAGAGGTATTTGGCTTAAAGAAGATAGGATTTGATAGATGTCTTCAGATATTTGTCATATGGGGAAGGATAGATCTGTTCTCGTTTAGTCAGTCAGAGGGCAGAAAAATCAAGTTTGATATAAAGGAAACCTTAGTAATAGAGCTATGTTAAGTGTAGAAAAGGCTACCTTGGGAGAGTGGTCAGTTCCTTCTTACAAGCAAAAGCTGGACAATCATTTGTTAGGAATGTTGGGAGGGGGGTTGTTTTTTTTTTTTTTAATTTTCAGATGTGGGTTGGATTTAATGACCTCTGATATTTCTTCCAATTCAGATTCTTTGATTCTCACAGAATCAAAGAATTCTATACTCAAGAGTCAAATGATAACTGACATGTTTATAGTACTTGAAAGAAAACTTTACATATTTCATCATTTGAGTGCACAACAATCTTGTGATGTAGGTGCTACAGAGATTATTCTCTCTATTTTACTGATAGAAAAACTAAGGCTTTAAGCATTTAAATGGTTTTCTCATAGTCACGTGACCAGTGTATGTCAGAGGCAGGTCTTCTGAATGAGTGCTTTATTCACCATACCACACTGTGAGTGTGTCACTGACAGTAAGTGTCATGGGAGTTCAGAAGAGGGAATGATCAATGTTTACCATAGTCAGTCATTCAATAAACATTATTCATATAATTATTTATTATTAGGTGTCATGTACTATGCCAAATGTTGGGGATATAAACAGACAAACAGAAAAAGAGACCCTGCCTTCGGGACAGAATTTACAATCTAATTGGGGAAGACAGCACACAACAGAAAACTGAGAAGAAGGAAGCAGTGACCAGGTCTTCCTTCTTAGATGGAGGTTTTGGAATTCATGACTGCACCCTCCAATCAGAGGGACAGAGGATAGGAAGGAGGTGGAGTCCCAAGACTGATGGGACCTTACAGGAGGATGAGATTTTTCCTCAATGATATACTTGCTGGGGCTGAAGTCCCAAAGTAGTGTCACTGGGTGAGAAATGGGGAGAAGTCAGTAAGCACATCACGGGAAAAGTGAGTGTAACTTAAGCTAGGGATTGAAAAATTGTATTGGTGAAATGAAAAGCATGTCAAGGAGAGGGAATAGGAGGAGAGCAGGTGAGCCTGTGTCAGGGATAATAAGGACATTGATTGCATCTTACTCGGACTATTAAAATAACCTCTTCTTTGGTCTTCCTGTCTCCAGTCTTCTCCTTCTCCAATCCATCTTCTCCACAGGAGCTTCCGTGATTCTACTTAAGTGCAAGTCAGCCTGTCACCTCCCTATTCAATAAACTCGAATGGCTTATGTTGAGGAACAGTGGGGAATAAGGTTGGGGAGACAGCCTGGCTGCCATGGGTTTGATAGATGCACAAGAGAAAGAGAATTATGGGGAGACAATGATGAGGACATTGCAGCAAATATGGCATGTGATGATCGAAGCTATAGCAGTTAGAATAAAGGAAAATGTAAAGGACGTTATGAAGGAAAAAATGACAGAATTGGATGGTGATAGAATCACAGACTTTAGGCTATTACATGTACAGCTCAAAGAACCTCTATGATTTTGTGATCTCTAACATATGGTTTGGCTCTAAAATCCTATGACATGCAGTCAATCTATGAGCATTTATTAAATGTTTACTATGTCCAAGGCACTGTGATAAATCTTGGCGGGATACAAAGAAAAAGCAATAAACAGGGCTTGTCCTTGACGACATTACATTCTAATGGAGGAGATAATATATGAATGCATAGGTAGAGTCTATGGAGATTGCTTTCAATGTGGCACCCATTCCTCCCTTCTCTTTTTCTTCTCCTCTGGCCCCTTTCATCAGGTATAGTAACCTCAACTGGCAAGTTTGGAGGATTTTCTGGGGAGCGGTAGGGGTTGGCCATGACTAGGACTATGCTGCTAACACTCAAGGCTCTCAGGGCTCTAGTGTTAACCTTTAAGTAGCTGCTGAGCCCCCATCAATATGTTTCCCATTTACACAATATCAGGCAGAGTAACAACAGTGCCTCAAACATGAAACATTTGCTGAATAGGGATAGGAACTGGATCTGTCATTTCACTGGTATAAGGAACTCCCAATGCAAGTCAGCACCTTCTCGGAAACATACAGTCTGAGAGAGTTACATGGAGTACTGAGAGATAAAGCGATGCCCTAGGTCAAACAGCCAAGATGTGGCAGGAGCAGTAATTGAACCTAGGTCTTCCCAGTTTTGAGACTGGCCCTCATATTTTACAACAGGCTGCTTCTATTTACTAAATGATGAAGCAAAAATAAGAATAATAGCACTTACTACATAGAAGACAGCTAGGTGGTACAGGGGGTAGAGTGCTGAGCTTGGGGTCAGGAAAATCTGAATTCAAATCTTGCCTTAGATAGTAATTGTACGACCCTGGGAAAGTCACTCAACCTTCTCTTAGCCTTAGGTTTATCATCTGTAAAATGGGCATAATAATAGTATCTAACTCAAAGGATTATTATGAGGATCAAGTGAGATAACATGTACAAAGTGCTTTATAAAACTTAAAGCATTATATAAATGTTATCTTATTATTTATATTTTAAAAGCATTAATAATTGAAATACTGCAATCTATGCACAAACCTGGTCATACTCTTCTACCAATGTACACAGTCTCTATGGTTAGGGAGGAGGAATAGGTACCCAATTACAGAAACCACAAGGATGGGGAAACCCACGGGCCTGGGACAACTTATGTGTCTGAACGGCAGATCCTAAGTTCTTTGCTCTTTTTAGGGAGATAAGTACCATACATCACTTGCTGGGCAAAATTCCTTCTCTACTAGTTCTGTTGGTTTTCCCAACTCAGCTGCTGGGAAAAGCTGCTCTTCTGCTGCTCTTCGACTATTAAAGCGGTGTCAAGCTCTCTTTTAGCATACAGTCACCTTTGGCAGGGTGTTGAGAAAGTGTTACACTCATTTTGCAAAAATAGATCAACATAACTTCCAGCAAAATAGTTGCAAAATCATTCTTTCTCTTTCTTCTTGTAAGCTCTATAAGGGAGTAAAAGTTTCCCCTTTCTCAAGCTCTAAATAGAACTAGGAGGGCAACAAATTCAGGCAACTCTTCACATAGCAGCAGGACTCAACTGTCCAATGAGGGGTTAGTACTTTCAGAAACTATTTGACATCACCTTATCTCTCAGTGCCAAATCTCTGCTGACTCGGCCTTTCTCCAACCAATCAGCTCTCAGCAAAACACTGCCTTTCTTCTAATCAGCATGGCTCCCATCAAAGCAGCTGAAGAGTTGACTTGTCAGCTCAACTCCTTGTCTAGCTTATTCCTATGCTCAGCTTCTCCTATCTTCTATATCTTTAACTTGTCATGTCTCTCCAATAACTTCTAATGCCTCAAATCTGGACCTTTATTATGTTGTGCTTCATTTCTACCTTATGATATGAAATCCACCTGTCAGATGCAATCCAAATAGCCCTTAGGCCTCTCTAGTCTTTTCTTTATCCCTCCCCCTCAAAGTTCCTTGATTTGTAGTTTCTCAGTTATAGCCTTCAAAACTCTGAAGAGTCATATGTAGATGAATTGATTACTACAGTGCTAACTTTAACTCAGACAGTACTCTGCTTTTTAGCAGCACCTCTCAAAACATTTTTCTTTAAGGGAAATTCTCTCTCAGGTCTCTCAATCTATCTTTCCTCAAACATTTTTGCATGATGGATTATGTTTCTTCTCAAGCTGATTTTGTCAGTTGTTCCACACACAAATTTTCTTCTTCTGTCCCTTTCAGCAACCAAATTACACATACAAAAAAGGGCAGATCATAAACACATATGTATATATACATACAAGAAAGATACATGCAAAGTAGACACAAGGAAGCCTTAGAAAGAAAGACCTTAGTGGCATTGCTGATGAGGTGTGGGGGGATGGGGAGGGAATGGAGAAAGAACTAGGAAAAGACCTCTTGTGCTCAATCTTGAAGGAAGCTAGGAATTCTAAGAGGTGAGGAGAAAGAGCATTCCAAAATAGGAATATCCTTGAAAGATATAACCAAAGGCAGAGAATTCAGAGATGGAGCATGGTCTGGGAAGAACATCACCTAGGCTAGTATGACTAGGCCATAGATTTTTTGAGGGCAGTATATTTTACCCTCTGATTTTTCAGAGCTAAAAAGCATAAAATTCATTTGGAAAACAAAAGGTTAAGAATACCAAGAGAATTAATGAAATAATTATGAAGGAAGGTGGCCTAGACATAACAGGTCTCAAATTGTATTATAATCATCAAAACAATCTGATATTGGCTAAAAAATAGAATGGTGCAACAGTGGAATATATTAGATACATGATACACAATAGTAAATGACCACATCAGTCTAGTGTTTGATAAATCCAAAGACGCAATATTTTGGAATAAGACCGTATGGCAGAAACTAGGTATAGACCAACATCTTACACTAAGATGAAGTAAAAATGGATACATGATTTAGACATAAAGGGTGTTACTACAAACAAATTAGAGGAGCATGGAATAACTTCCCTGTCAGATCTACGGAAAAGGGAAGAATTTATGATAACTAAACAAGGAATAGAGAGGATTATAAGCTGCAAAATAGATAATGTTGATTATGTTAAATTGAAAAGATTTTGCACAAAGAAAGCCAGGGCAACCAATTAGAAGGAAAGCAGAAAGCTGGAAAAAAATTTTTTTTACAGGAAGTGTCACTGATAAAAGCATCAGTCTTCAAATATATGAAGAACTGATTCAAATTTATAAGACTGCAAGTAGTTCCCTAATTGATAAATGGTCAAAAGATATGAACAGGCAATTTTCAGATGAAGAAATCAAAGCTATCTATAATCATGTGAAAAAATGTTCTAAATCACTATTGATTAGAGAAATGCAAATCTAAACAATTCTGAGGTACCACCTCATACCTATCAGATTGACTAATATGACAGAAAAGGAAAGATAAATGTTGGAGCGGATATGGGAAAATCAGGACACTAATACATTGTTGGTGGAGTTGTGAACTGATCCAACCATTCTGGAGTACAGTTTGTAACTATACCCAAATGGAATGTCCAAAACACATACACTTTGATTAAGGTGGTATTTTTAAAAAAGGAGATTTTTTTTAAAGGAAAAGGACCTACATGTACAAAAATATTCATAGCAGCTCTTTTTTGTGGTGGCAAAGAGTTGGAAATTGAGGGGATATCCATCATTTGCAGAATGGTTGAACAAATGGTAGTATATTATTATAATGGAATAGTATTGTGCTACAAGAAATTACAAACAGGATGATTTCAGAAAAACCTGGAAAGACTTTTACAAACTGATGCAAAGTCAAGTGAGCAGAATAAGGAGAACATTGTATATAGTAATAGCAATATTGTATTATAATCAATTGTAAATGACTTAGCTATTTTGAGCAATATAATGATCCAAGACAATTCCAAAGGACTCATGATGAAGAATGCAATCCACATCTAGAAAATGAACTGAGTTTGTATGCAGATTGAAGTACATTATTTTTTACTTCATTTTTTTCATATTTTTTTCAATCTTCTTTCACAACATGACTAATATGGAGATATGTTTTGCATGATTGCACATGTATGACCTAAATCAAATTTCTTAGTGTCTCAGGGTGCTGGAAGGGAAGGGAATGAGAGAATTTGGAACTCAAAATAAAAAAAATTATTTTTACATGAAATTGAGAAAAATAAAATATTATTTAAAAAAACAAAAATCCAACATTTCCTTTGAAGAGAAACTCATGACTTCCAAAGAAACTAACTCAATTTTTAGAGAATTCCAATTGCTAACATACTTTTTCCTCATATTGAGCTAAGTTCTATCTCTCCTATAACTTCATTGGCTCTCTTTAAGATATCCAAAGCTACATAGAATAAGTCTAAAACTCATCCCTAAAATTTTCCATTATTTGAAGAGAGTCATTATGTCCACATTCAATCTTTTCCTCTCCAGGCTAAGGAGGTAGATTGGATAAAGGAGATTGGGGGAGGGATAAATTGAAGTTGACTTCATGGCATTTATTTATTTGGAAGGATGGGGAAATTATTAAAATAATAAGGCCAAAGAATGTTAGAGCTAGAAAGGGTGTTGGAGGTCTTCTGATTCAACCAAATCATGTAACCTAAGCTTAAAGAGGTCAAGCCAGTAGCTGAAAGACAAAACTAGTTAATAGCAGAGATAGGATACATGAATCTTCTGTCTTCCCCAGTGTAGTGGGATCACAGGATCAGAAAGCCAAAGTTAGAAGGGACTTGAGAGGCCATATAGCCCAGTGCACTTCTTTTACAGATGGGAAAACAGAGGCACACAGAGGTATAGGGACTTTGACATAGTGCAGATAAAGAAAATGTGACACAGAAAGGATTTGAACCCAGGTCCTCTGACTCTAAAATCAGTGGTCTGGAGATCTTTCCATTAAATCATGTAGCCGCCAACTTGGTCCAAGTTTAATAGCACAGGCTGTTTCTGGATGCCACCAGCACATAGATATTCCTTTCTTGGATCATGTCCCCACACTGGTGGTTGAGGAGCTATTGGAGAGGTCATTCTGCTCTCTGGTCAACACTACCAGTCTTTTGACTATGTTGGGGAAACTGGGAGGGGAAGGCTTTAAATGTCTAATGAGGAATTTGGAATTAATCTGATAGGCAGTGGATATTCATTATAGATTCATAGCTTGAGAATGACATAATAAAAATAATGTTTTGAGAAGATTAGTCTGGTTACCATATGTAGTTAGTTCTTTCTCTTTTTGTGAGTTGTTTTATTTTATTGATTTTTTTTACATCACTCACATTTCCCAATAATCCTCCCCTCTTCCCTCAATAGACCTCCCTTCCTTATAACGAAAAAGCAGAGTCAAGCCAAACAAACCAACCCACTATGTCTGGTAGTGTGTGCCTTATTCTCTACCCGTTTTCCATCACTCCTCTACCATGAGGAGAGAGGCATGTTTTATTATGACTCCTCTGAAATCAAGATCATTCATTGAAGAGATCTGAGTCCTGCTCTCTTTATTACTATTTTCCTTAACATTATTTCAGTCATTGTGTACATCTTTCTCCTCATTCTTTTACTTTGCTATGCATGTATTCCCAAGACTCTCTTAATTTTTCACATTCATGATATTTGCAGTACAATAATATTCCATTTCATTCATATACCATAATTTGTTCAGTCAGTTCCATGTGGATAGAAATTTACTTTATTTCCCCAAAAAGATGCAGCTGTAAATATATTTGTTGACATATATATATATATATATATATATATATATATATATATATATATATGTATATGCTTACATAAATTTCACACACACAAGACACTTTATCTGTCTTTGCCATCATTGGGGTATAGACTCAGTACTGGCTTCCCTGGAGCAAAGGGTTTTTCCTAAAGCAGAGGGGTCTGACTACATCACACCTCTGGCCTCCTTACTTGGTAATCTTCAGTGACTTCATATTACTTCCAGAGTAACATAAAAACTTAAGCTATCAAAACCCTTCATAACCTGCTTCCAATCTGCCTTTCGAGGATAAATGTACATTAACTTCCTCCTCCCCATCTCATTCCTCATTCTATGATCCTGTCTTCTCACTGTTTCTTACATCTATTATTATTAGCTGTTACATCTAGTAGCTTTTGTACTCCTACCTGGAATGCACTCCATCTTATAGAATCACTTATTTCCTTCAAAACTCAGCTCAAGTGCCATTTCTGATCTTCCTTTTCTGGTAGCTAATACTAACCTCCTTCCCTAAACTACCTTATGCTTATTTTTAAATATATTTTGTATGTGTTTATTATATTGTACATATTAACTTTCCTATAGATTATATGCTCTTTGTAAGCAAGGACTACTACATTTTTTATCTTTGTATATCAAGCACAGTTGCTGGCTCATAGTAGGTAGATAATCAATGCCTTTTGATCGATGGTTTAGTGACTTTTGTCTCATAAATAAAAATGTCTTTCAGAAAGGTTGAAATAAATCACAACTCCACCCACAGTGGGTTTGTATGCCTGTTTTCCTGGAGTCCTGCCACATAGTCAACCTTTCTTTAATATTGACCCTGATATTCTTTGCATACAACTCTTCATCTTCCAATGATGTGCTTTTATATTGACTGTCCACAATGTTTAGAATGCCCTTTCTCCTCACTTATGCCTCTTCTAAACAGTTTCTCTGTAAATATTTTGTAGATCTTGCCCTTTCCCTTTTTTTAGTTGTGCCTCACTCAAAGTATCAATTCCTGTAGGAGACAGAGATTAGAAATATTGGCCCACTGTAGATATTTTCCTGTGTCCCTGATTGTGCAGTTCATTACTACCTCCTGCCTAACCAATGATTATTATATTTCCATTTTCCATGAGATTTACTCTCTAGGACAATGTCTTCCCACCCTCTTGAAAGTCAGTTTCCTTCATGAGCTATAATACTCCTTTTCCTGAGGCAGGATGCTACCCACGAAGGCATGGCATTTTCTCAGAGTAGTGGTTTCTTTAAACACCAAATCCCTGAAGATTGTACTCATTTAAGACCCTCATCTATGACTACAAAACATCTCTTTCCCACCACGGAGATGTCCTTTAAATAGAACCCTCTCCTGCTACTGAACTAATATTTCTCTTTTTCTTTACCTTGGTTTCCAATTCCTCCCTTGGCCACCTTGATCATTCTTTGTAGCCTCTCTTCTTCCTGAGAGACAACAACATTTTTTTTTCTTCTTCATTATTTACCATTACCAGATTAAGGAACATTGCACATTCCCCACTATCTTCTTCCTCCTCTCTTCTCTTATATTCAACTTCTCATTCTGTAGTTCAGTTGCACAAGAAATACTCATATGGAACCAATACATTTTGAGGTTGAGTTCATGTAGTTTTAGGCCTTTTCCTCCACTACCCAATCTACTTAGGTTTTACGTTCTCCCTTGTCACCTTGAGTACTTTTAGAAAGAAATTTCTGAATGAACCCTCTGTGACTAATTTATTCTTGCTTTGTTAAACGAGAGCCTCTAAAGCAGGCTTTTCCTGTACTGAATCAAATTCTTCTTTAAAAATAGTCAACAAATAATGAGTACGGATGGGTCTTGCATTTTCTACATCTTTCAGTCAATTGTCTTATGGTAAAGATGTAGTTTATGTGGGATATCACTTGGGAAAGCCTATCTATTCCTTACTAATTAATATTCTCATCAAGAGTGCCCTGGATTTGGTTATGGAGAATATTCTCATAAAAATTTTTATATAGATAGGAAATAAGATTGATAGTTGATAGATTTTTGAGTGATTAAGTGAAACCTTGATCGACTTTTTTGTTTTATTTTAATAAAGTAGGCAATTTCTTCGTCATATGTTTGATAGGTTTCCCTCATTCAGATACCTTGGCAACAAATCTCTCAATACTCTCACAATTATGTCTCTTCCAGAATGTACCTTTCCTTTGTTCACTTGATTTTGTCGCTTTTCACGTATCTGTCCTTTTTTGAACTATTCCTATCCTACCACCTTGATGAGCTCATCTAGGGTTGTGATATTAGCTCAAACATGGTGGCACCATTGTTCTTGGTGGCAAAAGAAGTTTAATATACAAAAAATCTTTGCATTATTTTTATGCCTTCCTACGTTTGTTGTCCTCATTCCAGTTTCATCCTTTGGAATGATTTTTCTTAATTGTGTCTTTTACCAAGTTTTCTTTAAACTTTTTTTTAACCTTCTACAGCTTCTCTTTCTTTTATGAGATGATACTACTCATATTATTTTGCCATCTTCCTCTGTAAGGTTTTATGAATGAGTTTACATTCTAAACCCATATGGTCCTTGGCTTCCACAGCTCTCTGCTCAGCTAGTAGGTCATGTGTTTGCTGACTTGGGTGCTTTCTAGGCTCTTTTGATTTCCTTGTTCTGTCAATTGGTTGGACTTCTACAGGAAATTATTGTGATTGATGACAATATTCTTTCTTTTGTCCATTTTTTGGAGGGTGGACCACCAATAGCTTGTTTAAATAGGTCAAATTGGAATCGGTTTAATTGTATACAGCCTTATATATTTCTCATCCTTCTTTTCTTCTAACTTTGTTAGTTCTTGTTCTAACAAGTTGGTATTCTGATAACACACCAACAACTAATTCAGGAATAACTCCCACATCAGTAGTGAATTATTTCTTATCTTTTAAATTATAGTTATGTTTTTTCTTTTCTTTCTTTTATTCGTTGATGTTATATGTTGTCCACCACATGTAGTGCCTTTGATTCTTCTCTTTAAGATAGTACTCCTGACAATCTTATTTCTTTTATCTTGATTTATATTGTTCAACGCATTTCTTGCCATCCATGCTAATTTCCACCTTTGAATCAAAGTCATTGTGCATCAAAGTATATGTTTATTTAATTTGGAGGCTCTTATCCCTAGGTAGCTAGGTGGTGGATAGAATGTTGGACCTAGAGTCAGGAAGTTGTTGTTGTTCATTCCTTTTTTAGTCATGTCCGACTCTTCATGACCCCATTTGGGGTTTTCCTGGCAAAGATACTGGAGTGGTTTGCATTTTCCTTCTTTAGCTCATTTTACAGATGGGGAAACTGAAGCAAACAAGGTTAAGTGACTTGGTCAGTGTCACAGAACTACTAAGTGTCTGCGGCTGGATTTGAACTCATGAAAATGAGGCTTCCTCTCTTCAATCCTGGTGCTCTATCTACTGTGCCACCTAGCTGCCCAGAGACAAATCCAGCCCTAGACACTTGTTAACTATGGGACCCTAGGCAGATCTATTAACCTTAGTCTCCTCATTTATGAAATGGGGATAATAATAACACCTACATCTTTGGATTGTTGTAAAGATAAAATAGAATAATATTTGTAAATCATTTTGCAAACCTTACAGCATTGTATAAATGCTGCGGATTATGATAATTTTCAAGTTCTTTGTAGACATTCTTTGCCTCTTCATTTTCTACTTTAGATTTTTGAATATCTAAGCTGCAATATTTCCTGATGGTCTTTTCACAGATATCCATCATTAGCATTTTAATACCAGACGACTAAATGTCTCATGAAATGTTTCTTGTTGCTTTTGGATATATGATAAAAAATAACAAATAGCCATTTTCTTTATTTGATTGTCCAAAGAGCCATCCTTCCATTTAGTGGCAACTTCCTTTTGCTTTCTGATTTTGCTTATACCAAAAATGTCAAGATGGGTGATTAATTTCCTCCAGTATTACGTCTTCTAACTGGTCAGTGTACAAGATCTCATTGCTTGAGTACCAAAGTTTAGTTCATGTTTATGAATAGTCTAAAATTTATATGATTCTCAGCATCATCCTTTGCCCCCTTACTTGTAATTTTGCCACCATCACCAATGAAGTGGAAGGGCGTTGCACCGGACTGAACAAATCTGTATTTTCCTTTGATGAATAAGCCAAAGGATTTCTCATCATATGGCCAGTCTACTACTGATGAGATGCTTCATATTTACCTAGGTTCATGCTCATAAAATAGGCTCAGTTTGTTCCTGGACCTGTACTCGAAGCCTTCACTTCATGGTAAGACCTTCATGGAAAGGCATATATATACTCTGCTGATATCCATATTGAGAGACTACAGTAATCTCTAGTAGAATTTTGTGCACAGGTAGTTCAGTGGATAGAGTGCCTGGGGCCTGGAGTCAGGAAGACCCGAGTTTCAATCTAGCCTCATATAATTACTAGTTGTGTGTCTCTGGGCAAGTCGTTTAATCCTGTTTGCCTCAATTTCCTCATCTGTAAAATGAGTTGGAGAAGGAAATGGCCAGTTATTCCAATTATCTTTGCTAAGAAAACCCAAAAGGGGTCATGAAGAGTCAGACATGATTGAAAAACAACAGCAACAAAAGCTTTTTAATAAATATTTGCTGAACTTAATTTAATTGTCAGGGGAAAGAGATAATATTTTTTATTCCAAGGTTCTTTGACTTATTTTTAAAAAAGGAATTTGTTTCATCTTTGAGATGAATAAAATATCCAAGGATATTTTATTCAACAAGAAAATTAATTAAATTTGCTATTACTTAAAGAACATCTGGGTTATTAATTTACCACAAATTCCAGATAACTCCATATAACTCTTAGTTGAAATTCCTGATTCATTCGTCATTTTATCTTGAGAAGAAATAGGCTAGAGCCAGGCTATGGCAATGAACCATCTTCATCCAAGGAGAGTAATTAATCACTTTTCTGGTACAGGGAAGCCTCAGGGCTTAAACTGCTTCATAATTGAATAGTTGTTCCTTATTTAATTGAAGTTACAAGTTGGGTGCCTACAGTCAATCAGGAATAGGTTATCCAGCTGGGCAGGAAAGAGGTCTTCTTTTAACATGCGTTGGTGGAAAATTTCCCTCATTGACTTTTCTTGGTGGAAATAGTCACTATTCTGTCTCAAGTGTATATATTACTCATTGTATAAAGAAAGAGTTATGGTAGAAGAGAAGACACTTATTATGAACTAGTCAGAACAGCAGGGTGGTGCAAAGGAAAGAAGGTTGGACTAGGAGGAAAAGACCTAAGATCAAATTCTGGTTTTACAACTTGCAGTTGTCTGATGGGTAAGGCACTTCACTTCCAGGCCTCAGTTTTTCCATCTGTGGACTAGATGACCTCAAAGGACCCTCCCAGCTCTAGACTTTTGTTCCATTGACATTTATACAAACTTTAAAAAAACTTTCAGCTTCCTTTCAGCAAAAAGAACTCACATTTATATAGTGTGTTACAGCTGCAAAATGCTTTCTGTAAATTATTTGATATGATTGCAGCTTCTGTAAACAGTATTATCCTCATTTCACAGATGCGAAGGCAGATTCCCTCCTCTTATGGTTGATCCCATCTCTGAGTTGTTAACAGTGGTTATTAACAGCAGGAAGCTATCTTCCTCAGGGGGAAAAAAAATCAACTGAACTGTTATCAACTGCTTTGTGCTTTTTGAAACTAATAATCATAGCTTCCATTTAACCAGGGCTTTATGGCTACAAAGCATTTTCCTGACATTAACTCATTTGAGCCTCACAACTGTCCTGTGATGTAGTCAGTGTAAGACTTGGCACCCCCATTCTATAGAGAAGAAAGAACGGGTGATTTGCCCATATTCACTTGGCTACCAAGGGACAGATAAGACACAAACCTAGATCTTCTGGCTTCAGTGTGAGAGCGCTTTTTATTATCTCTTGCCATATCTTTCAGCATTAGAAAAAGAATACTCTTCCCTGTAGCTTGACTACATATTTTAACAATCCTAATGCTACTATTAAGGATTGAAAAAATAAATACACATATTCCATTCCCTAACACCTTGTTGTTGTTATAGTTTTATCGTTTCCAGTTGTGTCTGATTCTCTGTGATACCACTGGGGTTTTCTTGTCAAAAATACTGGAGTGATTTGTTTCCTTCTTTAGCTCATTTTGAGGGATGAGGAAACGGAGGCAAACAGGGCTAAATGACTTGCCCAGGGTCACACAGCTAGTTAAATGTCTGACGCTAGATTTGAATTCAGGTCTTCCTGATTCCAGGCCTGGAAGTCTATCTACTGTGCCACCTAGGGGACTTCTATGTGCTGGGCACTTGGGATACAAAGAAAAAAAAGAAAAGAAAAGAAAAACAAGCAGACAAATAAAAAGGTCCCCAAGGAATTTTCATTCCACTTTGAAGGAAATAACATGTACACAGTTATTATGAAATATAAATAGAGTAATTTTTCAGAGATTTGTTATACTAACAGCTGGGAGGAATGCTTGCTTGTCTGACATGCGAGGGAGAGCAAAGATTAGGCAAAACTTTATGCAGAAGATGACTCTTGGGCGGCTAGGTGGCTCAGTGAGTAAAGCGCCGGCCCCGGACTCAGGAGGTCCTGAGTTCGGTTCCGGCCTCAGACACTTAACACACAAAAACTAGCCATGTAACCTTAGGCAACTTACTTAACCCCAATTGTCCTCCAAAAGGCAAAAAAAAAAAAAAAAAAAAAAAAAAGAAGATAACTCTTGATCTGAGCCTTGAAGGGAACTTGGAATTCTAAGAGTGGAGACCAGGAAAGAGAGCATTTCAGACCATTCCACTCTGAACAATGGTGAGACCTGGAGGTAGAATAGTAGGAAGAAGGGCTAGTAGACCAGTTTGGATGGATCATAAGTACGAAAGGAGATAATGTATAATTAATCTGGGAAAGATACCTTGGAGTCTAGGTGGTACAGTGGACAGAGTGCTGGACCTGGGTGAGTTCAAATTTGACCTCGGACACTTTCTATCTCTGTGACCCTGGTCAAGTCATTTCTCTATCTGCTTCAGTTCCCTCGAGTATAAAATGGGGATCCAATACAATGCACTAAATATTTATTACGCATGTACTATGTGTCAGGTACTATGCTAAGTCCTAGGGATGTGATTAATGAAAAGATAGTCCCTGCCTCAAAGAGCTTACTATCTAATAGGGAGGTGGAAAGGAATAACAAAAGAAGGTAAGGGAGAGAAGAGACCAAGGGTGGAGTTGAGACCTAGCAGAGGAGGAGATGCAGAGTAGAGTGGGTGAAAAAGTCCATTTTCTGCCATCTAGACATCAGGAGTTTGATGCACCGCCCTTCAGCCCTCTAACCAGAGCAGAGAAGAGGCTGAGCAAGGCTGTATTTAATGTTGTTATTCATCCTTCATTTTCAGAGAGAATCAATAACATCACTCAGTGATGTCTTGATTCACGTGTGCATTGGATTTAAGTGAGGCAGAGCTGCACAAAGTTCCCACATCACCACTTACAGTTAATGGAAAAATAAGTGTTATAATGGTGTGGTTGTGGTGTTTGTCCTTTGTTTTCAAAGAGGACCAGTGATATCCCTGGCAATGTGTTGACTTGCACATGAATTGCATTCAAGTGAGGCAGAGTTGCACAAAGTTTTCAATCTCACTCCCCTCCAGAGTTATTGAAGTCCAGGGGCAGAAGAAAAGTCAGGATGCCTGGCAATGGTCTAGGATGCAGTGGATGACCTTGGGGTCTGACGGCTGACCAAGCTCTAAGTGATCCACAGGTCTGCTTCCTCCACCTTTATGTCCATTGGACAAATCGTTCTCATTCCCCCATTCCACCAGGGAAAGTCTTCACATGCTTGGGGCAGACATTACCCTAACTCACTGATGAGTTTGTGGCCTGCTGATTGCTTTCAAGTCCTTCTCCTGAGACAATTAACTGGGATGTGGCCCCTGCGCATGCAATAGATTCCTGGAGTCACAGGTGAGAGACGGGTGAGAAGTGGACACCAAAGGTGAAAAAGCAGCCCTGAAAAGGGTCAGTAAGCCCTCACACAGAGGTACAAGACCTCTTGAACACTCCATACATACCTGTTAAATGAAATGAACTATAGGATGGATTGGAGAGGACAGAGACTAGTAGGTCAGGTGAAAGCTGCTAAGGCATCACCTAGGGAGCTGGAGCCAAGTGAATGAATATGAGGGGACAGATGAGCAAGACACTATGTCGATAGAACTTTGCAGCTGTTCAGATGTGGCAAACCTTTCCCCTGGAAGCATTCAAAGAAATGGGTCATTTACCTATCAGAGGAACTTCTGAAAAAGGCACAGTCTGACTTTTTGTGGAAACCATTAAATCAAATGTTAGCACCAGCCCCTTTAAGGCTATCTCCCATTTATTCTGTGTTTATCTTGTATTTGCTGATTGATAAATGTTGTTTTCTCCATCAGAATATTAATTCTACTGCTTTTGTTTTCTTTCTGTATCTACAGCACTCAAGATGGTACCTGGCACATAGTAGGTTTTATATAAGTTCTTGTTGGTTGATGAATAGATTTATTTATAATACTATGTGTGTTTTTTCTATTATTTCATAATAATGAATGTCATGAACTAAGAAGCCATCTTTTCAAAGGCAGCTCTGCTTGCTGTGTTCTATATTTGAAGTTATTATTTTGCTTCTAAAAATGTTAGTTTTCCACAGAAGATAAACTGAAGGTTTAAGCTCTCTATTGTTTCCCTGAGGTAGATAAGTGGGGAAATGATTGATTCTAGAAAGGAAGGAAAAAAGCATTGATTAAACACCTACTAGGTACTTGACATTCTGCTACCTATTATTCTCCATGGCAGTGAAGAACTCAACAAATAGGGAATATTCATTCACTATAAGAGTAAGATTAAAGACGTACTTGGCAAGGAAAGCAATCTTTTTCAAGGTATAATGAAAGATTTTGAACCATTCTCTCTTTTTGAGGATTGAATTAATCTCTATCTACTAGCTGCTCCCAGACCCCAAAGCATGCTTTATCTCTTTCATCTGTCAAACTCTCCAACCAGGTCATCTTATCACCTGACTGTTCTTGCTCCCCCTACCCCCCAGTTGAACTTCTGCACTAGATGACCTCCAGAAACTATATTCCTTGTCTCTGTAGGAGTTAATTCATTTATTATTAAGGCTCTCAACCTTTGATTGGTGACTAAATGCTCTGCTTTGTTCACCATATCTACTAGACTACTCCACTCTCCAATCTCCAACCTTCAGCCTCCAGTCAATGATTTACCTTTATATACCATGCAGCTATCCAATTACACACTCATAGCATCTTGCAATCTAGCTACCATGATCTGGATACCTCTTCCATCCTCACTTCACACTCTCTTTCCTCTTCTGTTCTGGCCACAACTAATCTAATCAATACTACCATTGCTTCTTCAGAAAGGGTGTGTCAATTGACTTTCATACATAGACAGTTTTTGCTTTACATAAGTGAACTGTTTCTGCAGACATCGACATAAAGTGAATTTTACGTATTACCTGCTTCACTTAGCCTATATGACAAAGGCTTACTCAACATAAATACTTTTATGCAAGTTATACAGTGTACTAAAATGAAGACTTTTAAAATATTATATCATGGCAATAAACAGAATTATGAAAAGAGATATAAAGTTAATAAAAAGATCTTTAGGTATATGGGGAAGCTATCTCTAGTCTTCATTTTTTTACTCACATGCTAGTCCTAAACTACTTAGGGATATTCCCATTTGGATGTTCTACCATCACTTGAAGCCTACCCAGTTCAAAACTGAACTCTTTGCCTTACTTTCAAAACTACCTCCTTTTCTCAACATTCCTTTTTCTCTCAATAGCACCACAATCTTCCTAATCACTTAGCCTCAAAAAAAAGGCATTATCTTTTAGCTCTTTGCTCTCTTCATAAGTGCCCAGGTCCTGATACATCTTCCTCTGAACTATATCTTACATTCATTTTATGTGTGGACTATTAAAAGAACTTTCTGTTTTGGGTGTGCTAGTAAATGTTTAAAAATCATCTCTCTGGAAAAGAAATGCATGTATGAATGACACACTTTATTTTTTTTTAAGCAATTAGGGTTAAGTAACTTGCTCAAGGTTACACAGCCAGTTATTTCTGGGTGTGGTGCTAAGTGTCTGAGCCCAGATTCGATCCCCAGGTCATGCCGACACTGGGGCCGGTGTTCTTACTCGCTGTGCTACCTGGTTGCCCCGAATAACACACTTTAAAGTTTAACTGACATTATTAACATATTCTTCATTACTTTATAAAATCTCAGAATCGATAAAACAATAAATCAGTTCCTGATTCCTATTATTTCCCAATTTCTGAGGTGTAGATGTTCACCCTGAAAATTAAACAATCATTTCTCCTTAGCCAGTAAGAGCTGGCTCCAACATATCCCTGAATGTATCCTATATATTTCTGTTATGTTAATTTTCATGAAATGTCAGTTTGGTCATATCTTTTTCTTCTTCTAAAACAATTTGATGTACTAATTTCACCTTAGAGGCAGCTAGGTGGCACAGTGGATAAAATGGTAGATAAAATGCTGAAGTGATCTTGGTGACCAACCTTTTGGGAGGGACTTGCTTCCTTTCTGGGGGGCTGTACTTCCTCTTTGTAGCAACTACCAACACCACACCTTGTCTCACCATCTTTTGCTAGCTTTTGCCTCCTCGTGGATATGATCATTAGGATTCCCCTTTCCTGGACAACTTTGTCCTCTAAATCCCTAATCTTTGCCTCTCCCAATGCAATTGCACCTATGATCAGATTGTCCTCTGCACTGTTACTGGCCCCTGTCTCCTCTTGTTCCTTACTTCTACTCAATTGTTTTAGCTTCACATCTGCAAATTCTTCATTATGGCTCTACTTCTTTCTATTTCCTTATCAAACACAATAGAATATGCACAGTATGTATTCAGCAAATTATTGCTTAACTAATTAATTAAATCAGACAGGACCTCATATCTCCAGAGTCTAGGAAGCCTTGATCACAAATTAGGGCTTAACAAAAAAAGTTAGCTATAGGTTGGGGATAGGAACTAGGCTTGAGATTTCACTAATTTAGAGATCTCTTGGATGAGAAAACTCCTTCTACCAAAGCAGGTTGTCTCTGTCTTATAATCATGTATTAGATCTTAATTATATAGTCATAATTAGGTCATAATAGCTTATAATCTAGCTGGAGAGAAAAGAAAGATATACGCGAAGCAGTTCAGCTTCAGTTTAGTTTGAGTTCAACAAACAATTATTAAGCGCTGAGTTATGTACAAAGCACTATGCTAGGCACTGAGTGTAGAAAGACAAAAATGGAACAGAGAGTTGCTTTGGGAAGTAAGTATGACTTACATAGGGTCACTCAGCCAGTTTGTGATGGATAGGGAAGAGTATCAAAGAAAAAAATTGAACTTTTGCTCGGAGTAGATGGCCCAGAGCTGGTAAATTATTTTGCTTCTATTTTCTCTGTCAAAGCAACCTTTCCACTGGAAAGGACATAGAAAAGCTGGCAGACCATGGATGCCTAAGATTAGTAAGGATAGGTAAGAGACCGTCTAGTGGCTCTTGATGCATTCAAATCACTTGACTCAGATAAACTTCATCCACAGCTACTTCAAAGAACTGGCTGATTTAATTCTGAGTTACTATTAGTAATATTTGAAAGATGATGGAAAATGCTAGAGGGAACCATAAGACCATAAAATAAAGAAGGTAAAATGTCTTGATTTTCAAAAATAGGAAGAGAGCAAAATCTATAAAATATAGGTTGGTGAGCTTGTTTTCAATTCCCGGAAAAAATTTCAGAGTGGCTCATTAAAGAGATAGTTCTTTAATATCTAGAAAGGGAAACAGTAATTACCAAGAGCCAGCACAGTTTCATAAAGAATAGGTCATGCCAAAGTAACCTCATTTCTTTTTTTTTTTGACAGGATTAATAAACTGTTAGATGATGGGAATGCTGGACATGTGCTTTGCCTTGATCTTAACAAGACTTTTGATACAATATTTCATGCTATTCTTGTCGAGAAAATGGAGAGATGTGGAGTAGTTGATAATACAACGAAAGAGGAGTGCTTTGGGTAACTATCTGTCCTTTGCCTTGTAACATTTAATATTTTTATCAGTGACTTGTATAAAGGTATAAATGGCACATTCACCAAATTTGCAGGTGACAGACACTAAAGGGGACAGCTAAAATACTAGATGGTGGAGTTGGGATACAAAAAGAGCTCAATAGGCAGTCACACCTGGATGTATCTAATAAGATGAAATTCAATAATGATAAATGTAAAGACTTACCCTTAAGTTCAGAAAATCAATTTTCAAATACCTGAAAGGGTAGCTATGATTAGATAGTAGTTTGCCTGGAAAAATTTGGGGATTTCACCTCAAATTCAGTATATATCAACATTATGATGTGGCAGCCCCAAAGCTTAATCCAATTCTGGGCTAAGTATTAAAATAAATATAATTTCTAGGACTAAGGAGGTGATGATTCTTTTTTACACTCTACTCTTGTCAGATCTCATCTAGAATGTTGTGTTCAATTCTGGATAACATCGCTTAAGGATAACGATAAATTAGCGATCATTCAGTGAGCAACCTGGATGGTGAAATGCCTTGACTCTATGCCATATGCAAATTATTAGCTGAAGGAACTGGGGATGTTTAGCCTATAGAAGAGAAGCCTAAGGGGCAGGGGGAAGACATGATAATTGTATTAAAGTATTTGAAAGGTTGTCATGATTAGACTTGGTCTATTTGGCCCCCAAGGGCAAAACAAAGAATAGTGGATAGATGAGTCGAAAAGAGGCACATCTAGGCTCAGTGACTGACAAAACATCCTACTAATTAGAGCTTTCCCAAAGTGGAAAGAGCTGCCTTGAGATAGATCAGATTTCCCCTCATTTCAGGGTTTAAGGAAGAAAATCGATGATCACTTTCCAGGTATGTGGTAATGAGGATTTCTTTTGGATACAGATGGCTTGATGAGGGCCCTTCTAACTCAAAAATTGGTTAGATAACCATGCCAATTGAACCCTGAGTGAGCAAGAACATAGACAATTGAATAAACGGACAGAAAAGAGTACAAGAAATGAAAGGGTTGGAAAAATTATGGGAATAACATATTCTTTCTTTTTCATGTTCTGCATATGATTGGACCCTACTCTGAATGAACTGGAAGACTTATCTAATTCCACATCCCCAGCCCCCACTTTAGAGTTTAGTGGTAACAAATGGTCAGGCATTAGAATATTTCATGGATGGTCTCACCAGACTGGTGACTAAGCTAATTTCGAGCAGCTGGAAGGGCTTATCTCTCACACATGCATCATTTATGGTTCAAGCATTAAGCAGAAGAAAACCACCATGCAAAGAAACCTCTTGATGCCACAGAGAGAAGTTTTGAGAAAGAAAATGGAAATTTTTATTAAACATATTTTTCTCCCAGTTGTTTTTTCTTTCTGTCTTCATGCAAGTATGTTATGCCTCCTGCCACTGTGCTTGATTCATTATGTTTATATTGCCCTTTTGAGTTGATTTGATGTAACTAAACATGTTTTAAATGTTAACCATTAAGATGTTTTTGTGTTGTATCTGGTTCAATTTCTTCTTCACATATACTATTTGCATGCTGTATTCCTTAGATTAGTGGAGCATTCTGTTCAGTGCTTGGTGTGCCACATCAAGAGATTGAGAAGAGACCTGTAATTTTAGTGGTATAGGAATTGGGGGATGAGGAAATTCCCTCTCCCATCTTTGTTACAACTTAGGGAATGACCTAGAATACCAAGAAGTTAAGTAACTTGTTGAAGGTCTTAGACAGTGGTGTGCTGGTAAATAGTGAACAATTCTGGAGGGGAGGGTATATGTGGGAAATATTTTTAAGTTTAAGATGCATTATTCACATTTCTTCCATCATATTCTTAAATCTAGATAATCACAAAATAATAAATCAACCCTGACTCATAGGATTTGCTGATATCCAAGGTACAAATGCTCACACTGAAAATTTAATGATCAGCTTTCAATCTGAGGGGGGAAAGGAACAGAAACATTTATTGAGTGCCTAACATAAACATTTATTGAATGCCTATTGTATACCAGTCACTGTGCCAAGTAAGAACGTGAAAAATATCTTCTTTGATCTTCATAATAGTGAAGTGAAGTGGGTGATTATTTGCATTTTACAATGGAAGAAACAGAAAGACAAAGGCTAAGTGATTTGTTGAGGACTACATAGCTAGTAAGTGTCTAAGGCAGGATTCAAACTCAGGTCTTCCTATCTCCAGGCCCAGAACTCTATGCTTTGTCTCACCTAGCTGCTCTTACTTCCAAAACACTTCTGGACACAACTAATATGTGTCACTTCAAAGAAAAGTTCATCACAAATAAATCAGCAAAAGAACAATTAAATAGATAAATAAATTACTTAATGAATAAATAAATACTGAAACTGTTGGGCACCAGAATTGTGTTCCATTGAGCATTTGATACAGTCAAACAGCACAGTGGATAATGGAAAGGGCTAGTAGTATTATAAATAGGACACTGGACTTGGAGTCAGGAAGACCTGAGTTCAAATTCTGTCCTTAGACACTTACTAGCTCTGTGACTCTGGATGTCACTTAACTTCACATCAGTTTTCTCATCTTAAAAATGAAGCAGTTGAATTTAATGGTTTCTACTGGCCCCTTCTAGCTCCAAATCTATGATGTGGTGATATTACGAAAGCATCACAGTTATTAAAGATTACAGGAATCAGAGTCCTTGAATCCCAGTTCTGCCACTTATGATCTAGGTGACAGCATGTAAATCATTTTACTCCTCAGAGCCTCGGTTTCCTTATCTGTAAAATTAGGGCAGTAATTAACATTTTCCCTACCTTCCTCACAGGGTTGTTATGAGGCAAGTACTTTGTAAACCTGAAAGAGCTTTAGGTATATGAGTTAAAGTTATCCAATAGTCATTGGGTGGGTTTTTCCTTAGAGAAGTTTTTTCATAGAATCATTTATTATTCAGAGGAACCTGGAGAGATGATCTATTCTGTTTTCCTTTTTTTCGGACCACGACCAATGTTAGTCCATTCAAAAAAATAAAACTAAAGCCAGATGCTGCTCTGTTTTTCAAAATCTTCAGAGAAAGTAGAACCTGGTGTTATACTCTCCCTTTTCTTAGACTGTTTTATGATAAACCATAAGCTCCTTGAGGACAGGAGACAATTCTCACTTTTCTTGTTGCCCCCTAGCTCCCAGCACAGTGCACTGCACTAAGTAATCATTCTGTTGAAAGAATGAATTAAAAAAAAAAAAGTCTTTAAAGAATGGGCCAAGCAGTGGCTAATCATTTCCACAGGCTTGTGCCTCATTCTTTATTTGCATTTTGGTGGTCATGGAGTAGAGAAAAGCTAGATAGCCCTGTGAGGATGGAACATTGGTCTCTGTCCTTGGCAACATGTTTTAGCCAGCTGAGCTAATCAGTCATCATATATCACTTGAAGGGTGATGTCACTTTAGTTTTTAATCCCATAGAAAATTAACCAGTGCTTTGAAAAAAGCAGACTAGAGCCCTAGGCCTTTCTCCTCTCCATCTGTATAACATCTGAATATGATGGGGAAATATTTGGATGGAACATTTTGAATAGAGATCAAGTAGGACAAGGGTAACCAGTTGTCTTCCTCCAAGCAATTTTGCCAATCCCTGTGATTTTGATTCTGAAGACCTAACTATGGAAATTTGCATCCAACATGATGGAAGAGATGGTATTGACATTAAAATTTTTTTTTCTTTTTTGGAGAGAGAAAGGCAGGGCAATTGGGGTTAAGTGACTTGCCCAAGGTTAAGTGTCTGAGGCCGGATTTGAATTAAGGTCTTCCTGACTCCAGGGCCGGTGCTCTATTCACTGTACCACCTAGCTGCCTCTGGTATTGACATTTAAGAGAGGCTGGTTGGATCATATGTTTTGTTTTTTGCTATTAAAATGGATAGTGTCTTTCATTGCCAAGAATCAAAAGGGATACCATGGGATCAGGCCACTTAACTCAACCTCCTCATTTTATAGATCAGGAAACTGAGGTCTGTGGAGATTAAGTGACATGATGATACACATATTGAGCATCAAAGTAGGATTTGAACCTTTGCTCTCTAACTCAACAATTGGGGTTCTTCCCACTGTATCAAAAATATTTTTTTAAATGTATTAAAACATACACTGGCTACATTCTTCTGGCTCCACCCATACCCAAGGAATCCTTAGCCTATCTACAGACATGCCTCCAACTCAGCACTTCTCAGATTCTGTTAAGGTGCTTCTCACTGGGAAGTAACAAGCACTCCCCGGACTGCTTTTGCACTCACTGCTTTGTGAAGGCTCTATTCTGTAGATGATTCTTCTCAAAGCAAGTGTATTTTTTTACATTAAATTTTGTTGGGGGGGAATCCCTTAAGAAGAAAGGTGCTTCTTAATGCTGATCCTAACTTTTCACAGCATGCTGTTGTCAACTTTGCCATCGTTTGCCATTAGTTAATTGTAAAGGAGAATCTTATCTTTGCTGGTGCTAAGAAGGTACAACAGTGAGGAAAATGTCTGCCATGATGAAGCTTGTTGGGAGGTGATTGGGGAATCAAAAACCATTTTCCATCCTCATTCCCCTGAATGATTAGACACTGAAAAGGATGAGTCTGGCCAGCAGCTTTTTGGGCTCCTTTTCACTTTCCTTAGAAAGTAAACAGGTGGCTTAAAAATGCTGGTGTGTGGCCACAGACTACCATCTGTACCCAGATGAAAACAGGCCGACTTAATGAGAAATTCTAGCCAGCAGCCACATTTTCCCAGGCATATTCAAAGAGCAGACAGATCAAAATGAAAGACCCAGATAGACACCACCAGCAGAATCCCATTCCCTTTGACTCAGTGTAACTCAATTCCTCCATCAATGTAATCAAGGGACATTGATTGAGACAGCTTGAGAAGCTTTAGCCTTTGGAGGGCTTCTATTACCAATGCGTATTGATTGCTAGTATTCACCAGTGGCTTGCAGCAGCTTCTTTCATTTTATTTTAATATAATCCTGGGTCACTTGCCATGGAAGCATAAAGAACATAAGTACTGATGACTGATGGAAAAGGCTCTAAAGATGAGAAATAACTAAGTGGGCTTATTGTAGTTATTTGAATTCTGTGCATTTCAAGAATTGTAAGAGTTTGAATGTGTCCTTGGGGTTATTAGTTCATTTATTCATTCATTCATTTGTTTGTTCATTTCTCTGAGGAGGGAAGGAAGGAAGGAAGAAAGAAAGAAAGATAGAGAGAGAGAAAGGAAGGAAGGAAGGAAGAAAGAAAGAAAAAAGGAAGAAAGAAAGAAGGAAGGAAGGAGGAAAGATGGGAAGAAAGAGAGAGAGAAAAGAAGGAAGAAAGAAATGGAGGAAGGAAGAAGGAAAGATGGGAAGAAGAAAGGAAAGAAAGATAAAAGAAAGGAAAGAAGGGAGGGAGGAAAGAAGGAAGAAAATAAAAAAAGAAGAATGAAAGAAGGAATTAGTATTTATTAAGTGCCCACTACATGCCAGGGACTGTACTAAGTGTTTACAGATATTATCTCATTTTAATCAACAAATGCTTATTGAGCATCCAGTATGGATGAACACTATGTTAGGGGTTCTCTAATCTTCAGCCACAATTCCCATCAATAGTAATATTGGTACTGAACCAGAAAAGTTCATTTGATTACTCTTCAATTCAATTTCCAAGTTTCTAAGTTTGTGACTAGGGCCCTAAGTCACAAAAGAAGGATAAAAAATGACCACGTAGCCCTCTCCCCCTGCTGTTGCCTTGACAGTCTGAAATGTCTTGGGAAAAATGTTCTGTCCACTTTAAAACACTTCATAAATGTGAGCTATGAGCTTTGGGAGCAGTTTTCATTTTAAGTTATTGTTCATTTAAATTCAAGAAAAATGTGTTAACTATATGTGCCAAGTGTTGTGCTAGGGATGGGGAAACAAATGAAAAATCGCCCAATTTCCAATGTACTGAGGTACATGTACACATACGCACATGATACAAAACAGAAATGAAGATAAAAATACTCTGAGAGAACTTGGTAATGGAGGCACATGGGGCAGGAACCCACCAAGGAGAGTAGGTTTGATGGAGAAGAGGGCACATGAATTTTGCCTTGAAAGAAGACAAGGATTTCTGCAATATAATGATTTGAATCTTGTAAAGGAATTTTAAGCATCAAGGACTGCTTTGGAGAGGTATTTGGGGCTCTAGGACTCCTTAAAACACAATCACAGGTAAGGCTGCCCTCATTCCTCTCCTCTATCTGATTGACTCCACCTAACCAAGTTCCCTTAGATGGTATAGAGGGAGAAAGAAGATATACAGGATCTTGTGGGGACTAAAAATTTAAGTGGTATTTCCATCTTTCTAGTACTTTCTTAAGAAAGTTAGAAAACGTTCCTAAAGTTAGTAACTTTCCTAAAAAGTTCCTAGGGTCATAGATACGTTTGAGGCCACTCAATGAGTAACTCTATAGTTAAGGAATCTGAAAACGATTATGTAATTTGATGTTTACCCTGTTCTATGGGTGGTGTCTTTCCTTTCTAAGCATTCCTAGATAAAGCTGTATCTTGACTTTAGCTTCAATTTCTGCCTTCCCAGTATTCCTATATATTTCTCTTGAGATGTTTTCTTTTGAACTCAGAATTGGCCAGTACAATTTTGTGAAAGGAATTTAAAATTTTCCAATATTAGATAAGGTCATTTAATTGCCAATAAGCACAAGAACATCAAGAGGCACTATGGCTTAGGGGATGGATAGCTGATCTCACAGCCAGGAAGACGTGAGTTCAAATCCTCCCTCTGACATAAATTGGCTATGTGACATTGCAGAAGTCCTTTAACTTCCGTGTTTCAATTTTCTCCTCTGTAAAATGTTGATAATAATGACACCTACCTGTTGTCAGAATCAAATGTAATAACATCTGTAAAGTGTTTTGCAGACCTTAAAACACGATATAGAAGCTGCTTAGGTAGTATAGAGGATAGAGCAGAGGTCCTGGAGTCAGAAGGATCTGAGTTCAAATGTGACCTCAGACACTAGTTGTGTGACCCTGGGCAAATCACTTAACTAGGCCTCACAAACAAAAAGCGCAATATAAATTGTTTACTATAAAAATGATGATGATGTAACTTTAAAAATCAGTGTCATTGTAAATCGTTTGGCTTTTATACAACAATATCTTGAATGAAAGTAATTTGCTTTAAAGCAAGTGACACCTCAAAAGAGGAATTTTCATTACTCAGTGATATCGTCAGGGCTTTGAATTGTCAGGGAAAAAAAACCAAGCAAACAACTTTTCTGTGGTTTTTAACTTCATAGTCAAAAGGTTGGGAAAAAATGTGCTTTGTTTCAAAGTTTTATAAAGACCAGAGTTCGACAGTGAGATTTGGAAAGAGGGTGAGAAAAGTAATTTGTTAAAGTTATTTTTGGTCAAATCTTCGCTACCCCTCCAAAAAAATATCAGAAAATTGTTATTTTTTTCCTGTATAAAGTGCAAGAATAAGAAATCATTAGAATCTTAGGACTCCTCTAATAATCACACTTTACTCTTCTAGATGATACTGCTGGATTTGGAATCAGGCAGGCCCAAGTTCAATTCCTGTCTCAGTTGCTAGCTATGGGACCTTGGGCAAGTTACTTAACCTCTTGGTCTCAGTTTCCTCATCTGAAAAATGGGAATAATAATAGCACTTGAATCACTGAGTTGTGAATATATAATGAAATAAGAGATATAAAGCACTTTGTAACCTTTCATGGTGTTATCTGAATGCTAGCTGTAAATACTTTACAATCTACAAAATATTTTCATATTCAGTGTTCATCACAGTAACTGGAATGTAGTAGGCACTTAACAAATGCATATTCCCTGACAGCTATTAGACCAATCAACCAATCAATCAATCAATCGGTAAGCATTTATTGGTATAGGCAGTGGTAGGCATACAAAAACAAGGGCAGCAATGTGGTGAAGTAGGTACAGTGCTGGACCTGGAGTAAGGAAAACTCTTCATAAGTTCAAATCTGGCCTCAGACACTTACTAGCTGTGTGACCCTGGGCAAGTCACTTTAGCCTTGTTTGCCTCACTTTCCTTATCTGTAAGATAAGCTAGAGAAGGAAATGGCAAACCACTCCAGTATTTTTGCCAAGAAAACAGCAAATTGGGTTGTGATTAGTCAAACATGACTGAAATGACTCAATAAAAACAAAAAAGATGACAGCGAAAGAGGGAAATTAGTCTCTTAGCAGTCCTGGGAAGAGTAAGAGATTTCATAGGAAGAAACTAGTAATTAGTGGAACCAAGACCAGATTGTTTGGCTCCTAGTTCCATGTTCTTTCTGTGCTGGTGGTGGGTACCTAAAAACTAAAAGCAACCAGACTGACTAAACATGGTTTAATTTGAATGTGGTTGTAGAATATTAATCAGGGCCAATTTAAGACTGAATACAGGACAAATTTTAGTTTGAAGAATACAATATTTATGAGCTTTCTCCATTTTTCATTTTTAATTCTTTTGGAAACTAATTTCTCTTACATAAGTCTTATCCCATTAATGATTTAGTATGGCACAAAATAATAGCATGTAGAAAATTTGAGGTTCTGAGTTTCCTGGAATTTATAGAATATTCAGTGTTCTCACGCTCTAAAGCACATCAATGTACTAGCTTGTGGTTGAGAAAAAAGAAAAATCCACTGATACATTCCAAAGGATTAAAGCAGAATAAATACAGTGGTCTATGAACAAATTGCCCTACCACACCAATGACCAAAGCTGGGTGTCTACTATAACTAAAGAACTGTGACTGTCAGCCAGTCAATAAATATTTATTAAGATCCTACTATGTGATAGGCACCTTGCCAACCACCTGGAATACAAAGAAAGGTAAGAGATAGTCCTTGCCCTCAGAGAGTTTACAATGTGATGGGAGAAGACAACATATACAAGGTGGGTGGGGATGAGTAGCTGATATGGGAGTATGATATAGACATGTAACCAGGTGAGAGATGGAGAGATTGGTGGCCTGGGCTCCCTCTTTATATGGAGGACCTGGGAGGAACTCTCAGCTGTCCACCTTCTACCCTCTCCATAGGGAAGAAAGGGAGCCAGGTACTGAGGAGGTGTGAGTTTCAGGATGCTTCCAGAAAAACATAGGTACTGTCCTTGCCTTCAAGAAGGTTAAAATCTACTAAAGGGAGATAGATCAGATCAATACACAATATGATGTACTTCAAAAGAACTAAAACCTCCTTCCTTTCCTAGTTGGATGTGGGTACTTCTCTTATACAATAGAGAGGTCACTCCCAGATGGGGAGAATATAGAAGGTTTTAAGGAGGTTGCATTTCAGCTAATTCATAAAGGAAAGGTATGATTTTAGTACACTGAAATGGAACGGAAATGCAATACAGGTTGGGGGAGAACAATGAGAGTAAAAGTTATTCAGTCACTTCAGTAAGGGTCTTCATGACCCCATTTGGGGTTGCCTTGGAAAAGAGACTAGAGTGGTTTACCATTTTCTTCTCCATTTTATTTTGCAGGTGAGGAAACTGAGGCAAACAGGGTTAAGTGACTTGCCTGAGGTCACTAAGCTAGTAAGTGTCTGAGGCTGGATTTGAACTCAGGTCTTCCTGACTCTGGGCCTGATTATCTATTTGCTGCACATCCTTACTGCCCTGAGAGTAAAGATAGGAAGGTAGAAAAGCACAATAGATGCTGTAACCCATCCAAGTATAACACTAGTATGTGTGAGGTTACTGTGGAAGCTACTACAGTTTGCTAGCCAATACTGAATCCTTTCTGCTCCCTTCTCCTGCCTGGAAAAGGGAGAGAACTAAATTCTTCCTAGGCCTTTCCTATCTCCTCTTGGGCAGTTGTGATAGTAATGGCAATTAAAGATTCCCCTGTATTGGCTTGGTTTTCAAATTGATTGTGTTAAAACCCAGAGTTTGTTAATCCCACCTGTGGGATGGATTTTTTGATGTGAAAAGAAAGTCTTGAACTGGGAGGAGCTGGTGAGGTAGATTTGGAGAGACACTAGAGAGAGGCGGAAGATCTTTTTGGAAGCAGCACCTCGTGGAGAGAGAGAGACTAAGAGAATTGCTGGTGGCCGCTTTGAATTGCCCTGGACTTTTGAGACCTGCCCCCTGAGCTGCCAAGGACTGAGGAGACATGGCTGTTTTGATGGTACTTTGTCTGTCTGTTTTGATGTTGTTTTGCCAGATTTGTCCACTGGTGAAAGACAGTCCTTTTGTTGAAGAAGTCCTGGAACCTGGCTGTTCGCTAAGAAGCCCTGAGACTGTCCTGCAGACAGAGAGTGAATACTGTCCACTGGTGAGGGACAGTGCTGTTGTTGCAGGGGTCTGGGAGCCTTTCTGTTGGTTCAGAAGCCCTGAAGAAGGGTTTTCTTGTTGTATGTTTACAGAAATCCTGAGAGAAGGCTTTGCTAATGTGTTCAGGGGTTCTAGGACTGTTCTACAGACAGAGGATGAATTAATGAAGAGACTGGCAATGTATCTTGTGGCCTTGCTAAGCCTTGTCTCCCCAGGAACAAAGATTGCTGAGAACTTGCCTCTTGTCAAGATGAAGAAAAGACCTCCATTTGGGTATTAAGTGCTGTGTTTAAACTTGATGTAACTCTGGGGTAGATTCAATTGTGATCCAGGGGTGGGGAACTTTTGACTTTATGTTTGGAAACTAATCTCCATTTGAGAAGAGGGGCTTTGTGGTGGACTTAATTAAGGTATAGCCTAGGGGTGGAGAAGTATTTAGAACAGAGACTTTGTAATTGATTGAATGACTGGAAGGTCCTGGGGTGGGGTAGTACTTGGAGATTATTTAATCACACTTAGTAAGTGCTGTATTTTGAATGATGTCATGTTTTGATCTTCTCTGTTCTTGGTTTGTCACTGAATAAAATAGAGAGCACCTATGCTGGTATTTTGAACCTGGGAAGTTGCCTTCTTTTGGCATTACATTACAGCAGTTTAGGCTATAATCTTTTTCTATTCACCCCCTTTTTTCCCCTACCCATTTTCTCTTCTTAGATTTAACCAGCCACAGCCTATTAAAACAATTAGCTTGATTTTTATACAAGTAAATCTGGAAAGTAGTTTGCAGCTAGACTGTGGAATTCCAAGTGCTTGGACTTTAGGCAGTAGGCCGTAGGGAACTATTAAAGGCTTTTGAACAGAGAAATGATCCTATCAGAGGTGAGAATTAGGAAGGTTAGCACTGTGGTAGTGTAGGTTGGATTAGAGAATGGAGCCAAGGAAACTAGTTTGGAAGCTAATGTAATTAAGAACTTGGAATAAATTAGTGGTAGCAGGAATGAAGGGCAACTAGGTGGCAAAGTGGAGAGAGCACTGGGCTAGGAATCAGGAAGACTCATCATCCTAAGTTAAAATTCACCCTCGGACACTTACTAGTTATGTGGCCCTGGGCAAGTCACTTTACCCTGTTTGGCTCAGTTTCCTCACCTGTAAAATGAGCTGGAGAAGGAAATTGCAAGCCACTCCAGTATCTTTTCCAAGAAAACCCCAAAATAGGGGCACAAAGAGTTGGACACAACTGAACAAGAACAAAGGCAAAGGGGAAGGTTGTATAGTGGGACAATTATTAAAAGTGACAATTTGTGATCATTAAGTCAGTGACAATTATTATAAGATCATAGATTCTGAGAGGTAGGTAGGGGCTGTAGGGGGCCACATAGTCCCCAACAACCTCATTTTACAGGTAAAGAAAATGAAGTACAGAGAGACACTATAACTTGTCCATAGTCACATGAGAGGGAGGGGATCTGAATAAGGGAAGCTGTAGACAGAGGAATAGAGAGTAATTGTTTTTCCCACTGTTCCATAGTTCCTCTGTTTAAATACATTTCAGTTACCTGAGTAGGTCTATTCAGTAGCAAGTGAGTTAGGTATAGGCCAAGCAGATGGTAGCAGTCATTAAGGGTTCAGGCTTGCCAGGTCCTTATAGGACAGTGAACAAGGGACTTAAGAGTAGAGGAGAGTGTAGAGTTGAACTTGTCATCTAAAGGATAGAGACTGGGAAGGAGGAAGAGAGAAACTAAAGCAGAATTGATGGTCTGGGAAATTGGAGAGATTTAAGATCATGGTGAAGATGTTATGTTTGTATGGACCAGCCTACACCTCCAATTGGAACTCAAGCTCCCACCCTTAGACCTAAGGTTTCTGATTGCTGAGCATTCACCTCCTTTTTCCTGGGTCAATGCCTATCACACCCCACCACTTACAAGCCATCCTTATGCCATACCATAGGCCTTCCCCAACTCCCTCATTTGCTTTCTATCTTTAACTTTGAGAGTAGTTACCAAAAAAGCACTATCATTCCTGGAAAGAATGTCTATTAAATGTCCCATAATTCCAAATACCAACCCTCTGTCTTCTCTGTTCAAAACAGGAAGAGTCCTTGGATAACAGTCCCATGTAGATGTAATCTTTTCCTATTAAAATATAAGCTCATTGAGGGCATGGACTGTCTTACTTGCTTCTGTTTATATCTCCAGCATTTAGTGCAGTGCCTGTCATGTAATAAACCTTTTTCATTCATTCATTTATTCATTGATTTGTTCATTCATCATAAGCCTTAAAGTGTTAGTTGTTGTTATGTTGTTACTAGTTGGCAATAAGAGTTCACTTATTTTGTCCTGGGTCTTAATTCACTAGAGAATCAGCAAGGTGTAATGACAATAGTTCAAGTACTCTGACTTAGCTCTTCCAAAGTGAGGAAGACTACAGCTCCACTTCAAGGTTCTAGGGGTGCCCCTGAGGAGTTCGGGCATTAACTTTCTCTAATACCATCATCCTGAGTCCTGATTCTTATATTCCCCCCCCACCCCGCCCTAATGTTAGCTACTAGTGACAGTTTTCTCAATTTCAAACAATAAATTAGCTTTTACAAAAGGATATTTACTTTGAAGATATAGCATGCATAAAGTATAAACATTTCCCCCCAACACCTGGTAGGCACACTCTCCTCCATATCTCTTTGGTTCTTGGCAGAGTGGGCTCAGAATTTAATATAGCTTCTACATAACATTGGTCTCACCAAGTGCTTGTCCAAATGTGGCATGGCTTCTGGATGAACCCTCGCTTCAACCACTGATGAGCTGGCTCTCCAAGGTTGCTTTTGCTTCTCAGGCCCCCAAACTAGACTGTTTGACTGAAAACTCCAGCATGGACTCCATTCTAGGCTCTATGAATAGCTTTTGAAACTCAAGATTGTAGCCTCAAACATCTTCCACCTAAAATAAAAGAATAAATACTGAGGCAAAGAATTAAGACCTGTATTCATGGACCACATCTTGACCTTGGATGGGGAGGACCCAAGGCTTCTTCCCTTGCACATGATTTTCCTTATATCAGTCAACCATCTTTTTTAAGTACCTAGTATGTTTTAGGTACTTTGCCAAGTGCTGGCACCAGCATGGAAAAAATTTCGTGAAAAAAGAATTGGTTCTGGTAGACAACTTCCTTTTCAATGCCCCCAGGTTTGGTGATACAGCCAATCAAACATGCTCCTCTTCAACATGTGGCTAGCAGACTGCAGCTAGTTAGGGAATGTCTAAGCAAGTTCTAAAATTGATATGAAGATTTCATCAGAGACTCTCTGTGCTTTTTCATAATGACTGGGCACATTGGCCAATCCCCCATTTCAAAAATAACATTGGAACTTAGGGGATCTGAGATTGAATCCTATCTCTAGTACTCATGGTACTAGTTGGCCAAATTCTTTGGTTTCTAAACCCTACATTTCCTCATTTGAAAAATAAAAGGTCCTGGACAAGATTTCGTAAATATCTTCCAACGCTAACATTCTGCGACTTTTGTCCTATTGCGTTTTGTACACTGACATTCTTAGCTGTATTAAATGATGGGATTGTTTTGAGATGTGGAACAATGGGAAATAGTACTTGGTGCTTATCAGCTCTTCTTTTTCCCAAGGCTAAGACAACACCTGTCAATTATCCCATTTCTTGAATATCCAATGAAGGAAAAGGTAGTAGTCAAATGGCATACATGCCCCAGAATGAAATGAGAGTACTTTATTTGGATGATACAATCTTTATCATATCACCCCTTTCATACCTCCAGGCTTTGCCCTGTGCCTGGAAGCATGACCTCTTCATTTTTGCCCCCATAGAATTGTTCTCTTCCTTAAAGACCAACTTCAAGAACAAGATCTATATGAAACAATTCTTAACCACCATCCCCAACTACTAATAACTTCCTTCCCAAACTACCTTGCATTTAGCTACATTGTATTTATTCCCTTTTGTCTTCCTTATTAGAATGGATGCTTGAGAATCTTATCCACTCTGTTTTTTTTTTTAAATTAATTAATTTTTTTTAAGCAATTGGGGTTAAGTAACTTGCTCAAGGTTACATGGCCAGGTGTTTCTGGGTGAGTGCTAAGTGTCTGAGCCCGGGATTCGATCTCCAGGTCATCCCGGCACTGGAGCTGGTGTTCTTACTCGCTGTGCTACCTGGTGTCCCTAACTGTTTTTTTTTGAGGGGGAAGACAGGGCAATTGGGGTTAAGTGACTTGCCCAAGGCCACACGGCTAGTAAGTGGTAAGTGCCTGAGGCTGGATTTGAACTCAGGGCCTCCTGACTTCAGGGCCAGTGCTCCATTCACTTCGTCATCCACTCTATTTGTAAACCCTTTAGCTAGCATAGTACCTAGGCTATAACAGGCATTTAATAAATGCTTTTCAGTTGATTGATTGATTTGTAGCCCATGCAGGCTCTGGAGCTACCATCCTATCCCCTCTTCCCCTCCATTGGTACTAGCAGGCTCAATGCCCAGAACCAAGCTACTATGTATCTCCTTAGAATCAAAGGGTGGTCCTGAGGGTTGGGAGGTATCTTTCTAATGCTATGGCTCATGAGCTCCCACTGATGTGCTTCTTCCTAGGCTTATCAGCACTTAGACAGTGGGACTTAGGTGTTACAAACAGGTATTTACTACAGGGGTAGAGTTGATTAAAAAAATCCCATCCCTCCCTTTCCCTCCTGTGCTCCAAATCTTTGAGAACATACAGAGTCCAGGAGACAGTGAACTAGAGCTTAGAAAGAACATGGGGCAAAAAGGATAACTTAAAACTCTTGAAGTCTTTTATCTGGACTCCTTACAATCTTCCACAACATGACTACAGTTTATCTAGTGGTTCGGGATTATTTTTGATTTTGTCCAAAGACTTCAATTGATTGAGACATACACTTGCATGGTTAGGATCAGCATTTTAATCCTATTCGTTCCTTTTTTAAGTTGGATAGACAATTGATCTATCTCCTCACCTTTACAGATTGTTTGATCTCTCCCAGCATGTTGTGATTAATAAATGTTTATCGTCTTGTGTCTCTTGGAAAGAGAAAAATTTAGTCTTGGTTTCAAGAAAAAAAAATTTTAACAATTAGAGCTATAGAAAAGTCAATGAATGGGCTACTTCTGGAAGTTCTGGAGGTTTTTGCTGTTTTTCTTTCTTCATTTTCAAAGAGGATCAGTGACATCATGGGGTGATGTTTTGACTTGAACATTGATCCAGAGTCATCAGAGTCCAGTGGCAAGACAAAAGTTAGAACTAGTGATGATGGTCTGGGATGCAGTAGATGGCTTTGCTGTCATCAGTATTTTTAAACAAAGGCTGGATAATGACTTCTCAGATATAGCATACGTAGGATTTTTTTTTTTCAGTATGGGTTCCATTAGATGGCTTTGAAGTCCCTTCTGGCTTTGAAATTCTGTGATTCATAATAATAATACTAATTCTAGTACCTTAAGGCCTACAAAGCATTTTCCTCACTGCTACTTGTGAGGCAGGAAGTACCAGGATAATTACACCCATTTTACAGATCAAGAAAAGAGGGTAAGAGAGGACTGACTAGGGTTACATAGCTAATGAGTAGCAGAGTTAGGATTTGAACTCACATCTCCTGAGTCAAAGACCAGAACTTTGGACTTTGAACCTGGCCCAATCCATAATCCATCTAGAAGAAAGATTAGAGAGCTGGAGAAAAGGGGACAAGTTGGTTCATATTACATTTTGTTCTAACACTGGACTTTGGGGGAAGCAGCTTGTTTTGGCTTTTTAGCACTGGGCAAATGTTTAAAATAACACATTACTAGGAAGCTACAAAGCAGATCTGACCGCCTACCACCTGATTTGTCATCATTCTGGGGAGAGAGAATGTGGGACTAAAAGCTAGGGAAAGAGGCCCACTGTCATTTCCTTTCCCAGAATGAACATGACATGAGGCCTCCCTCCTGCCTGTCTAAGGTCATTTAACATCTCAGTGAATTTGTTAATGCCTCCAGTCTGTGCTTCACAGTCTTCTATTCTTTTGCTCCTTGACCTTCTGTACTGCCTGAACTGTCTACAACTCAGTCTAGAACACCAGAGTTGGACAGGACTCTAAAAGTCATCTCGTTCAACCCTCACCTGGAGCATGAAACTCCTTTATGATAGACTAGACAAGTGATTGGACCCGCTAGGTGGCACAGTGGATAGAGCACTGGGCCTAGAGTCTGTAAGACCAGAGTTCAGATCTGGCCTCAGACATTTACTAGCTGTGTGTAATGGAAATGCAAATTTAAAGATCTTCCCTGCCCTTAGGCCCTTTGATAGGCTTAAGAGACTCTTGAGAACCTTCCTTGATTTGAAAATATACTCTGCCTCCTAATAGGCTGAATGTGGTCATATGGAGCCTGTGGCAGGAGGCTTGGTTTTCAGGAATGCCCACACCTTGATGCTGTGTGATTGGGCAGTGGGTCAAGAGGGTGGTTACATTCTCTGACCCAGGAGAAGGCTATATAATCCCTGATGTGAGGCTTTGCTTTGGGGCTCACTTTGAGAAGTGTTCTGTGATTTGATCAGATGAGACTCCGGGAAGCCGCTGTTGAGAGCCCTCCGGCTTTGAAAAACCCAGATGTTGATTTGGTATGGATGTAATGGTTGGACAGTTAGGAAACCTGTCTCCTTGATCTGTTTCTCTGTCTTGATAATGCTATCTGTATACTCTGAAGTTCGGGGTGCTGACCTTTTTCCCCTAAACTAGGTAAATGATACATATTTGACTGATTAAAGTAAGCTTGTTAACCCATTTTGAGTTGCTTTCCTTTAACAAAGCAGATCTAAGAACCTGTGTTGGCAGCCACTCTGGGGACACTGGGGTGCTTGCTGATACACTGTGTGACCCTGGGCAAGTCATTTCACCCGTTTGCCTCAGTTGTCTCATATGTCAAATGAGCTGGAAAAGGAAATGGCAAACCACTCTACTCTCTTTGCCAAGAAAACCCCCAATGGGGTCACAGAGCCAGATACAGCTGAAATAACTGAACAATGATAAAGGAAAAAGGCTCCACTTGCACTTCTACTAACAGTGCTGCCTAATGCACCATTCATTTCTGTCTTTGGACAGCTGTAATTGCCAAGTTCTTCCTTATCTTGAGTGAAAGGATGCATAGTACAATAGAATGGACACTCTATGTGGAGTCAGAGGACCTGGATTCAAATCCTACCACTTTTACTAACTGCAAGTTAGTTGTTGATTCAACAAGTGTTTATAGCTAAGTAACTTAACCTCTCAGATCCCAGTTTTCTCCTTTGTAAAATGAGTATATTGAACTAGCTAACTTATAAAGCCACTTTTAGCTTACTCCCAAGAACTCTCCTTCTTAGATGGAGGGAGGAAGGTCTTCCTTCCATCCTTGGGCATTGCACAGAGTACATCTAATCTCTTATCCACATGACAGCTTTTCATATATTTGAAAAGTTTTAATATCTGCCCCGCCCCCAACTCTTGTCTTCTAAAAACTAAGCATTCTTGAAGTTTTATGTATTAAAAGGAAAGAGACAAGGTTAAACCAACTGATACAAAAAAAAAAAAGTTGAGCATAAATTTCCTTCACTCTGTTGCCATTTGTGGAACACAGTGCTATTAAAGCCTCACCTACAAAATATAGAGAGGTTATATTTCTATCCGAAACAGAAAAAAATATTCAATTACATGCTTTTGACCACTTATTTACAGAAAGTTATCTTTAGGTCAAGCTGTGGTCTGAAATGATGAATTATAAATAATGGACTTGTTTAAGAGAAAAAAACATATAAAATGCATTATGCTTTATTTACTAGATCCACAGCATAACAGATATTTACATAGAGCTTTAAAGTTTGTAAAAAAAAATAAACAAGGACAAAAACAGAAAAAAAAGTTCAGAATGAACATGAAAAGGACAGTTTTGTGACTACTGTATTGAAATGAATATGCCCTTAAAATGCTCTTTATTATTCTTATTTGTATGCTGAAAAATTGTCTCCATTAACACTGTATATGTCTTGTATTTATAATGCCCCCCGCCATATTGTCTCTGGCATTAAAATATGAACTCCTTAAGGGCAGGGATTCTTGGATTGTTTTTGCTTTTGTTTGTTAGCATGGTGTCTGGCACATAGTAAGAACTTATTAAATTCTGGTTAACTGACTGATAGAGATGTTTAAGTTTATTGATGACCATACTCAAAACAAAACCTCAAGATATTAATAAACTTTTTTATTGGAATTTTAGAGTTCGTAAGACATTTTACATGTCTTTTTGGAGCATCATAATACCACTGTGATGTAGATAAGAGCTGAGGATTTATTTGACTTGCCTGTGGTGGCATAATTAGTAATTGTCAGGAGGGAGATTGGAACCCAGGCCTTATGGAGGCCCAGTCCAATGGTCTGCACACTATTGCCACTATGCACAATGCTTCTCTTAGAGTCTAAGACTTTGACCATTGATACCATCTGTATTGAAGGAAAAAGGAAATCACTGAGGAAGGATGCCTGGCGAGGAAAGGAAATCCTCTGACTGATTTATTTTTAAGCAAGTATACATAGAATGCTAAAGTTGGCACACGCTAGAAAACAAAGACGTAGCCCCCCATCAAACATTACAATATAAAACAATAAAGAAAAAGGGGGTGGCTGGGAACCACACATGTACAGGACGCAGAGAGATATGGATGGCAGTATATTGTTAAATATATCATAAAACTTTGGTTGGGGGTGGGGACGACAGAGAAATGTGTAGTGGAAATGAATGTAAGGTAACTAGTAAGATATCTCCCCAGAATTCTGACTTGCAGAATGTATAAGCTCCACTTAAAACCACTAGTGTCTGTTCCAGGACCAGTAAATATAAGTCAGCCTTAGCAGTGGAAGCATCCAAGAGCTGCTGCTGGGTATGGTGTGCCAAAAAGTCTCTCTATTTGCACCTAAACTCTGCTCTGGCTCATTTGAGCACACTCAGATGGACAGGGAAAACCTATAGGATCCTCTATATGTTATAGGCTTGTGGTCTGCCTTGCTTGATTCAAACCTGGACTGTCATAGGAATAGGAAACTTCATCCACAAAAACGGATACCAAATGCAATGTAGTTTATAGCCTTAGAGAATTTGATGGGGACACTCTAGCCCAAGATCATACATATAAGTATTTGTCAAAAGCAGCACTTTGAACCCTGATCTTCCTGGTTCCAGCCCACATTGCCATTAAGGGAAATTTCCCTTAAATAAATTTTAATGGAATCGTCACAAAAGATCTAAAGACTAAGGGCGTTTCAGAGCAAAAGAGACCAGACCAGCAGTGGGAGGACAACAGAGCAGGAAAATCTTTGTGTGAAATCAGGTTTTGTTGCGAATTTGTTTCTTTTCTGTAGGCAGCACCCCACTGACACACAATGAGTTTATAGAAGTCCAGCCAAGTCAACAAGCATTTATTATGTGCCTATTTGTGCTAGGCATTGTGCAAAGTGCTGAGGATACAAAAAAGGCGAAAAACAACAACCCAAAACCTCACCCCAGACCTGCTCTCAAGGATCTTATAGTCTAATGGTAGAAACAATATGCAAACAAAATGTAGACAGGACAAATTGGAGATGATCTCATTTAGCAATTAAAGGGATAGAAAAGGGCTTATTGCAGAAGGTGGAATTTTAGTTGAGACATGTAGGAAGTCGGGGAATCCAGTAGACAGATGAAGAGGGAGGGCATTCCCGAAAGCTTGGGCTCTCACAGCTCATAAGTCAACAGGGAGGAGGGGGCAGCATGTACGGTATAATTGTGGGAAGTCTCCAAGGACACAGAGGGAGGCCCAGGCACGGTGAGGGTGCTGCTGCCTTTGAAACCACTAATAACCTGTTTTCAGGATCCCTGTAATCCAGAGCACCCGAATTTCCCTGGGGAGGGGGTGTGGCCCCCTATTTTCCTCTCTGTGACATCTCTGCCCTGTGTCCTCTCTGCCAGAGTGCACTGATAGAGCTTGTCTACTAAATACCTTTGGGAGGGGGGGTGATGGTGGTGGTAGTGGTTACCTAGTGGAAACTCGTCTTTCCTTCATAATCAGTCAGTTGTCCTAAGAGGCACACCACCGTGGCCTAGAGTGCCTGTCCGTGGCCGTCGCTGAAAAGCATATGGATGCTCAGACACTGACAGGTAGAAAGGGAGAGCTGGTGGGCCAGGGCTCATCGCCAGTGACACTTTCCCCACGGGCCGCCCCACTTTCTGCCCCAAACTGACGTCCGGCCGGCTTCCTCAGCTCCTTTCCACCCTCCCCTCCAGGGAATCCACAGACTGTAACGAAACTGGCTTGGGCTGGGGAGCTAGCTGGGCATGCTCAGTAGCCGGCCAGGTTTTGATTGCGAGTAGGAAGCTTTCTTGCACTCTACCGGGGCTGCAGCCGAGGCTGCAGACGCGGGGCAAGTAGCAGACGGAAGAGAGCGAGCGAGCGAGAGAGAGTCACTGCAGCTGCTGCGGCTGCCGCCGCCGCTGCCACAGCGAGTCGGAGCAGAGGCGTCCGGAGCTGCGCTGCGCTCCCAGCTCTGCCCGGGTGCGCCGCCGCCGGCAGCAGAGCCCTGCTTGACCGCCCCGCTCCGGGCAGGGGATCCCCGAGCCCTCCTCCACTGCGGCACGCGCCTCTCTCCCTTGGATAGAGTTAGGGTAAGAAAGGGGGTGTCCCTAGCCCGCCAGCTCTGTCCCGGCAGGACGAGGAGAAGGAAGCCTCGGCAGCGCCAGCATCCCTCTCCCTCCCAACCCGGCTCCGTCCCGGGCTCTGTCGGGCATGGAGCCTTGGAGACAATGCGCTCAGTGGCTCATCCATTGCAAGGTGCTGCCCGCCAACCACCGGGTGACCTGGGACTCTGCCCAGGTGTTTGACCTGGCGCAGACCCTCCGCGATGGAGTCCTGCTCTGTCAGCTGCTCAACAACCTGAAGGGTCACTCCATCAATCTCAAGGAGATCAACCTGAGGCCCCAGATGTCCCAGGTAAGGAGAGGGGGAGCAGAGAGTCCCCTTTCTCTCCCTTCTCACCTCCCCGGGCCGTGTCTCCTTTCCTCTCCCGAGTTCCTCACCCCTCCCCTTCCTCCCGACAGCATCCCCCATTAATCATCTGGCTAATTTCTTTGTGTAAATGCAAAGATCTTCTAGGTGCTCCCTGCCTGCCTCTTATCTCTGTCCTCCCTCCCCCTTCCCTGGCCACTCTTGGCTTTTTCTCTATCCCAGCTGCGAGAGACGGTTTAATCTCTAACTGAATTATCAAACTCTGGAAAGATGATATAGGAATTTGTAAAAGAGGGCTGGTACTATGAGTGTGTGTGTGTGTGTGTGTGTGGTGGGGGGGGTGATTTGAAAAACAAAAGTTGTCTTAAAGTGCATCTCACATATTCTCTCACTCCTGAAGACCAACAACAGGAACGAGGCAGGGGAGGAATGGGAGATGATGAAATAACATTTTATTTTCCACTTTGCTCTTTGGGCTTGGCTAGGCTGCTTCCCCTTGTTTTCTTGATCTGCATTTTTGAAAGAGGAACCATGTCACGGAGAGTGTGGAATCTAGGAAGTTGAACATGCCCAGTACCGTTATCTGTCCAGTGAGTGCATGAGCTAAAAGAGAAAAAAAAAAGGTGGGGGTGGGGTCGGGTCATAAAACTGCTACTGCCCTCTGAAGGTCTCCCACACGTCCCTCCACTGAGATGTTTAGTATTTACAGCTCTCTTTAAAAACCACGTGAGAAACATGAGTCCAGCCTCTCTCAGCAAAGAGACAGGAAACTACAAATTCAGGTTGACACTATTCGCTTCTCCCTCCCCTCCACCTCCCGCCTCAGGTCTTGCTGCACATTTTGTTCCTGTGTCAGGGGCTATGTATGGCAAAGAGATCCATCTCTGAAGTTGTCAGGGTTCAGGAGAGTCAGAAGGGGAGCTCAGAATTCCAAAGTATGAATGAAATCTTTTCTCCTGCTACAACGTTTTGTCCAAGAAAGCACCTTAATATGATACTGCCTCAGTGTTCTTTGTAACAACTTTAAAGAAGACTACCTAACTTCAAAGGGTAGAGAGAGGAACAAAAAGAATAAGTTCCATCATTGGGTTTTTCAAATTTCAGTCGTCTGACGTTTTTAGTCAGTGGTATTGTGATATAAAGCCAAGCTATTCAGTCAGTAGAGAGTAGCAGCAGCAGCGATAGCATCGTTAGAAGAGATCAGTATTTGCTGTGTTAATTACCTATGGATTCTTAAGTAACATTATACATTCAGCTCTTTGAATTCCTGTGTCAGACTCTCATGATGGCCCCACTGTAATCCAATCCCATGGATACACTTTGATTGCCTTGGTTTGGGCTTCTAGGGGCACAACAGCAAGCAGGAATACTGGAAGGTGCTGTTGTCTTCCACACTTGCACTTGAACTGTTAAATTGTAAAACAGAGGAAATAACACTTGAAGAGCACTGAGTCGAGTCAGAGGAGTGTTCAAATCCCACATCTGATGGTTCCTCCCTGTATGACCATGGACAAGCTGCTTAAATCTCTCTGCGCCTCAGTTTCCACAACTGTAAAATGAGGGTGTTAGACTAGAATCTAGTCACTAAATAGTCTCTGCGGTCCTTTCTGACTCCAAATCTATGATTCTATGAATGACTTATGTTTGAAGGGTAGTTGTGAACTTTGGAAACTTAAAATGTTATATGCAATGAAGCTTTAAGATTTTGCGATTCTTTTATGTCATTAATTCACGTAATAAGCATTTATTATGTTATGATACTAACTGTGCCAGCCATTTCACCCCTAAGCCTCAGTAATATCATCTGAAAAATGGGCATAATAATACTTATCTATCCCCAAGGAGGATTTTTGGGGTGGGGGAGAAGAGCAGAACACAGTACTTTGGGAACCTTAAAGAACTATAGAAATGTGAATCATTTGATTTATATTAGCAACATCCAGAGCAGCTCTCCAGATTCAGAAATTCTCTGTGGAGCCCAGAAGTGCTCATCAAGTTCCAATGCTTAACAGACTATAATGTTGCTTGAGCCATCTTTTCCTACCTTGCTGCAGCCCCTTCTGGACGGCAAGGTCTGTTGCACCAGAGTGCATACCTAGAGCAAAAAGTATTGTCCAGGACTCTGCAGAAACAGAGTCTGGATCTCCTGGGCAATGGAAACATTTGAGGATAGCTGACTTTGCCAGCTAGCCGAGGTTAATTTAATTTTTCATAGCACAAAATTTTATACTTAAAAAAACTTTTTAAATCAACTTCTTTCTAAGTTGTATTACACATTTCCTTACTTGAACAGACTATACTAAACCTAAATTAACTTTTCCTCAGTGATTCATGGTCATTAGTGTGGTATAGTTAAAAAAAAGAGCAGTGTGGCATCAAGAGATATGATAGCTGAGTCCTGGCTTTGTCCATTAACTTGATTTGTCACCTTGAACTAATCACTTCTCTCAGCCAAGGAGGGAGCTGAATTTGATATCTAATGCCCTTCTTAATACTAATGACACAGGTTGTTGAAATGGGAAGATTGCTGGAAAATGAGTCAGAAAAGTGGTTTTGAATCCAGAAGTAGGGAACCTGGAGCCTTGAGACCACATGTGACCCTCTAGGTCCTCAAGTATGGCCCTTTGAGACCCAACTTCACAGAACAAATCCTTTGTAAGAAATTACGTACTTCACCCAACCCAGGGAAAAGTGGTTTGTAAACTTTAAAGGGACAAAGTGGATCTATATCTTTGAATTTTATTTTTAAAAAATATTTTATTCATTTTCTTTTTAATTTATGTAATAAAACAAGCATTTCCATAACATAGTATACTTTTAAAAAGATGATTGCTCACAAAACTGCAAATCTGTTATGCACAACTTGCTATTCCTTTTAAATATATAATAAAATTATTATGTAAATTTCTTTTCCATATTTTCCTCCCTCCACTCCCCATGCCCTAGAGATAGCTACCGTTTTAGGAACAAATATGTGTGCTATGTAAATTTATTATATATCTATACATATATGTATATATATATATTATATATATAGCAACTCAGCCTACTGACTTCCCTGGATTCTTTAAGGTCCCAACTAAAATCCCATCTTTTACTGGAAGCCTCCCCTAAACCCATTTAATTCTAGTGTCTCCCTCTGTTAATTATTTTCTGTTCATCTTTTATATAGCTTGTTTTGTATAGAATTGTATGCATGTGTCTCCCTCATTGGATTGTGAAGGCAGGGAATTTCTTTTGCCCCTTTTCATGCCCTGAGCGCTTAGGACTGTGCCTGGAATGTAGTAGGTTTATTGATTGATCGAGATGTATATATGTCTGTATATGTGTGTGTGTGTGTGTATGATTATAGCATTTCTATTTTACAAATACATTATTTCATTTGTTCCTCATAACTTAGTGAAATTCTATAGTTATTATTACAGTATATCCATTTTAAGGAGGCTAAGTGTCTTGTTCTTGGTCACAAAGCTAGAGTTAAGTATCACTCTTGTCTCTACTCTTGTCTCTACTCTTCATTGGTTCCAAGTCCAGTATTCTTTCTGCTGTAATATACTGACTTCCATACTGGGATATATAATGTAATTATATCTATATAAGTCTGTCAGCAAGCACAGGCATTGTTCTAGGCTCTGGGAATACACAAGAATTACTTGCCCTTAAGAAGCTTATGTTCTTTTGGGGAAAACATCATATATACACATATAAGTAAGTACAAAATATTATTGCTCAAATTGCAAGCTGCCTGATTACTTACATTGGATTAATAAAACAGCAACTCATTACATGTGAGCTATTTCTACACTCAGGAAGCAGTGAAAACCACAATTGCTTCAATGTTATTATTGCCTTATGAGCCCTAAGTCAATGTGAACTTAAAAAAAATAACTACCTTACCCCCCTCCTCAGACAAACAAAAAACCCAGGGGGATCTATTTATACTTTATTTATTGTTCCTTCTTTTGAAATATTTTTCAAGAAAAGTTCACGTAATCACTTATCTATTTTAGTTAATAAACACTATACCTATTCTTCAAAAAAAATTATTTTGTAAGTGTATATTTGAACATTGGAATGTGACTTTGATGAATGAATATTTGAGTAAGGTGCTGCAATGGATAGAACTTTGGACTTGAAGTCAAGAAGTCCTGAGTTCAAATCCAGCCTCACTTACTGGGTGTGTGATTTTGGGAAAGTTACTTAGTTTTGTTGTGCCTTGGTTTCCTCATCTGTAACATGGGGATAATAATAGCACTTCTCAGGTTGTTTGTTGTGAGGAACAAATGAGATATTTGTAAAATGACTTGCAAACCTCAAAGTTCTCTATACATTATTATTATCATTGTTATATATTATTATGCAAATCTATTATTATTCTTATTAATTTTATAAAATGTCATAGCTCATGTTTATATGTATCTTTAGGTTTACAAAGTACTTTCCTCATGAGAATCCCAAGAGATAAGAAATACAATCATGATGATTGCATTTTATGTTTGTTGAATTTTATAGATGAGGAAATGGGATCTCGGAGAGATTGAAAGATGTTTCCATGGCCATGTTGTCACAAAGCTAGTTAGTGATTGAAGCAGGAATCCAACCTATGGTAGGCTTTGGAATTTCAAGTCTTGTTCTCTCTCTTCAGGGCAACTTCTCCTCCTCTTCCTCCTCCTCCGCCTCCTCTTCCTTCTCTTATTCTTCCCCCTCTTCATCCTCCTCCTTGTCCTCCTCTTCGTTGTTTTCTTCCTCCTTTTTTTTAAATTGATACTTTTTTTAACGAGTTTCTAAGAGACCATCTAATGTTTGTTGAAAGGAAGACTGATTATCTAATTCAATAATCCACCAGATGGTTATCCTTCAATTGTGAGCCCTGATCTTTGTTCCTTTGAACCAAAGTCTTCAAATTCTTAGGCTATGGGTGATGGGGTCTTAATTTCCATAACTATGTAGGATTTTCATGCATTTTAAGAGTTCCAATCCAGGTATAGGGACTTGCTTAAGATAGCAATTATCCATCCTCCTTATAGATGGGAGAGCAGGACCCTAACTCATAGATTTATTTGTTGTTCTTTATCACTGTGGTATTAATTTTATTCTTGACCTTGAAGCCCAGAGGAATGTTATATGTGTATTCTGAGGGAAGATCCATGGTCCAACCAGCAAAAATTTCTAGGCAAGGCATGTAACAAATGCCTAGTAAATGCTAGGTCAGTTGTGTATTCTGTTTCTGAAGAAACCAAGCAGAGAGGGATGGAAACCTTGAAGCTTTCCCTAGTGCCTATAGAATGCAGTAAATTGCTAAGCACTGTATTCAAGATACTATTTTCTGGTGCAACCTTCCTTCCCCCATCTCATCTTCTCCCTCCCTCCCTCACTCCTCCTCACTCACCCATATTTCATACCATTTTTGTAAACATGGAAAATATACGTTGAACTCTCTTTTCAAGGTCATTTGTAAAAATGAAGGAGGCAGTGTTGCACAGTGGAAGGTATACAAAGACTGGTTCAAACCCTGGCTCTTCCACTTAGAATCTGTGTAACCTTACATAGTCCCTTGACCTCTCTGAACCTCAGTCTCTTCATCTGTGAAAATGTGGGAAGTGGACTTGATGGCCTATAAGGTCCTTCCTGACTCTATGATTCTATAATATTATGTTAAGAAGATGGTCTATATAAGCTATCATGCCCCTCCCAAGGATCTGTGATCCTTAGCAATACAGCATCATTATTTGGATGCGAATTGCAGATCATTTGTCTTTGGCAGCCATATTACCTGACTGTGGTATTGCTTTTGCAGCTAGGGGGCGCCATAGCGCATAGAGCATCTGGGTCTGGAGTCAGTAGGACCTGTGTTCAAATTTGACCTCAGACACTAGCTGTGTGACCCTGGGTAAGTTTCTGTTTGCCTCAGTTTCCTCATCTGTCATCTGAGCTAGAGAAGGAAATAGCAAGGCACTCCAGCATCTTTTCCAAGAAGACTCCAAACAGGGTCACAAGGAATCAGACATGATTGAAAATTAACTAAACACGTTGCTTTCGTCGCCCATTTTCATTGCCTCTGTGTCTTCTGTTAACACCATTCTGTCTCTTGATGGATATGTGGCATTTTGATTGCTACCATTAGGATGAGCAGCTAAAATGGACCGTCTCATGGTTGCCCTTTCTTACAATGGGATAGAAGGAGAGGCTGAGATAGTAGAGATAGAAAAGGATATAAGATTGGATAGAGAAAGACAAAGGGGTGAGATTGGACAAAAACACCAAGAAGAGAAGACAATGAGGGCCTGCATTTTATCTTTAAATATTTGAAAGGCTGTCACATGGAAGAAGGATTAGACTTGCTAGGCTTGGCCCCTGAGGTCAGAAAGAAGGGTGATGGGTGGAAGTTGTAAGGAAGTAATTTTAGGCTTGATGTAAGAGAAAACTTCCCAAGAGTTATGGCTGTGCAAAAGCAGAAGATACCTGGTAAGGCAATGGGTTCTGCCACATTCAGAGTCTCCAGGTAAAAGTTTAATGTCCTCTTGTTGGATAGATGGGGTTCATGTGTTAGACCAGGGAAGGGTGAGGTCCTTTCAAGCTCTGAAGTTCTGTGAAAGAGGGAGAAAAGAAGCAGAGCAAAGGATAGATGTGCTGGGATTGCTGCTAGATGCTATTGTCCAGCCTGTCCTAGCTGTCTTCTGGGCAAATAGAATTGATGGCTTAGGGCCCTAGGTAATGATCAGGTATAGTGCCCTCTTCCATAAGGGAACAACTGTAAACACTACTTGTCAAGTCCCTTTGCATGATCCTTTGAATGGGTCATGTTTTCCTATGAAGCCCTTTCTCCCACTAGATTATTAGATTCTCATTGTCTATCAGTGATACCAGGGAAATATCTGAGCCATTGGAGAAGATAGTGGGATATAGTAATATTGTAACTGACAATACATAAGGGAATCATTCTTTTCTATTCTTTCTTTGCTAGATTTTAGGCAGTCAGCCAGCCAAAGTGTGAGCACCAAAGGTAGGGACAGCTTCTGGTCTTCATTCATTAGTGTTTTGAAATTACATTTTTTCCCTTCTATGTAAATCTTCTTTGAAATTGTTTTCACAAGAAGTGTGGTCAGCTTTCAAGTGATTGCTTAACAGGAAACCTGTATTATATGCTACTCACTTGGGAGCTCCCTAAAGAGTCAATTAATATGGAATATTTAGTGATATACTTGATACTCACCTTCCATGTTTTTCAAAGTGGTGTACTTAAAATAGATCTGTAACAGCTGGCTTGAATAATAAACAAGACTGGCTTTGGGACAGGCAGGATGCTGTCAAGATTCTTTTCTTGATGGAATCACAGCATCTTAGTAGGTTACAAACGATCACAGAAAGCGTCTAGGTAGACCCCATACCTGCACAGGAATTTTCACTTGAGGTTTATATGTCCTAGAGTAAGATATGCTAGAGGGGCTGAAGCAGCATAATTTAGTAGAAAATGCACAGGGATTGGAAAATGTCAAGAAGCCTCCATTCCAGTCCCAATTGTAGCTAGATAAGAGACTTTGGTTAGGTCTTTTTCTATTTCCTAACTTATTAGACTGTAAACACCTTAACTTGTATATAGTTTTGGCTTAATAAAAGGAATCTATGAAAGGTAAATGATACTAGCCCTGCTTAACTCAGAGGGTGGCTATGTGGATAAAGTGAGATGATGGGTAGAAGTGATTCAAAAGGTAGGTGGCTGCAGACATGTACTTGTAGTATTGGGAATATGGAGTGAATAAAAAAAAACTCATTTATTGGGTATTGTGGGGCTTCAGGAGGTAATAATTAATTGAACAATAAGTACTTCTTAGCCTACTATTTTCTAGATATTATGATAGATTCTGGGGATTACAGTACAAAAATGAGATAGGATCAGATTTAAAGCTGAAAGGAACCTCAGAGACCATCATGTCCAACCTGCTTATTTTGCAGTTGAAATTGGGACACTGATAGATTAAGTCAGTGTCCCACAGCTAGGAAGCAGGTCTGAGGTGGGATTTGAACACAGGTCTTTCTGACTCCATGTAGACTGCCCTATCATTATGCAATGCCACTGATTTTGTTATTGTTTAGTAGGTAAGACATAGAAAGTTGTGGTGGATAGAGGGTCAGAATCAGGGTCTGTGGGTTCACTCATTTACTTATAGCATGGGAGTCAGAGGTTAGGACTGATAAGCCCCACTTGGCCCTTTCCCTCTAAATTCTTATGCTATGGTTACCTGTCTTGGACTAGTTTGGTTTCTCATTTTGAACATACATTCCTGAGTGGTTTTATGTTAGCTCTCTACTATTGGTTAAACTAAGCTAATACGGTGGCTTATGGAGACTGGGAATCTCCCTCTTTTTCCTCAACTTTTGATCCATTTACTTTTCCACATAAGCATTTCAAGATATTAAGCTTGCTTGCGTTCCCCTTTCCCTCAGAGGTGAGTGCCCCAAATTACTTGTTACTTTTTCAGTTCTTCAAAAGATGTGGTTTTGTTGGTGGGGTCTCTTCCTGTACAGTATAGGTCATAACCCCTTAGAGACATAGAGGAAACACTTTGTTAATTTCTATGATAAAGGAAAAAAAAACCTAACAAAATGCATGATGTGGGTGTTGAGTATCTGAAGAACACTTCTGAACTGGGGCTTCAATGAGGACTTCAATAGATTATATCTGTTCCCAGTAATTTACCAAGCACTTATTAATTGCCTACTATGTGTCAAGGCATTGTGCTAATTGCTAGGGTAGGCCTTCTTAACTGGAGCTTGTTCATGGATTCCCAAGAGATCTGTGGATAGACTTCATGGACTCCATGAATTCGAATGGAGGAAAATTATGTCTTTATTTTTATTAACCTCTAACTGAAAATTAGCATTTTCAATTATGAATTTTAAAAAATCCAACCCAAACATTATTCACATCAGTCGTTGAGGCTTCGCTAGACTGCCAAATAGGTCCTTGACACACAAGAAGTTAACCCGTGTTCTAGGAATACAAAGAAAATGAAAGTGGAAAATGAAAGTCTTTGCCCTTAAGAGCCTTACATTCTATCTGTGGACCATGCATGTGCAGAAGAGCAGAGATACATCAGATCTGCAAAATAAATAAATGCAAAGTAACATGGAAAGTAGTCATTAACATCTGAAGTCACCACAGAAGCTCCCATACAGGTGGCAGTTGAGCTGAGTTTTAAAGGAAGAACCATTCTAAAGCGTAGAGATAAGGAGAGAGCATTCCAGGGCATGGGGTTCAACCTTTATAAAACTATGGTGTCAGGAGATAAAATATCATGCATGAGTTATAGGAAGTAGACAAGTTTGGCTGGACTGCAGAGTGTACAATGAAGGGGAGTTGTATAATAAATCTGGAAAGGGCAGTTGGAGCTGGATCATGAAAGTCTTTAAATGCCAAATAGAGGAATTCATATTTGATCCCAGAGACAATAGGGAGTTACTAGATTTCTTGAGTAGGAAAGTAACATGTTCCTACTGGTGTTTTAGGAATATAGCTTGGACAGTGGTGTGGAATATGAACTGGAGAGAGACTTGAAGCAGGGGAACTATTTCAGAGGGCACTGCAGAAGTTCAAGGGAGAGATGAATGACTGACCATGGAACTAGGGTGCTGACCATGTAAGCAAAGGGAATGGGTAGGTTCTGTCTATTCTGGAAGCCTTTCCAGCTAGGTAGCCCCTGTCAGAGTTTGGATCCACAGGCATAAATTTCTAGAAGCCTGATCCACCTCTATGCACTTCCAATACAGCTTAGGAATTGGACTTTAGTAGAGGATTCTGTTATTTTAATATGAATTTGGACTTCCTGGGCACATCAGAATATTAGTGTATTCTCACCCTTCTTACCCTTGGATTGGGCAGAAGCATTTCACCACAAATTCTTGATAGTTAGGAAAGACTTTATGGTCATGCATTCTGTCTCACTTATTCCCCATGATTCCCTCTTGAGGGAGATAATACTAGGATTGTTATCTCTCTTTTGCAAATGGGAAACCTGTGGTTCACTGATACGGAGTTACTTGCCCAGGGTCAAAACATCCAATAAGTTTGAGACTCTGGCTTAAGTCATTTGATCCCAAGCCTAGCGTTCTTTCTACCATAGGATAGTGATGGAGTTTGAGAGGATGGTAAAGCTTTTGTACCAATGGTGGTATTGATTTGATTATGATTTCAAAACTGAACAAAGGATGGGGCATGGGAGAATATGAATTGGCAGCAAGATGGCATGGCTAGAGCCGACCCACATGTGACCGACCACAGGAATCACCTTACCAATCGGGATAGTGGGATCCTGGATGAGCATTCCAGAAGCAAAAGGGTTAAATCCTCCCGGGAATGACCTGGTTGTCAGAAAAGGGCAGTTGGCATAAAACCTTGTCTTTTCCTTTTCTCAGCACACCTTATCTCTCACCTCTCTCTCATCCACTTTTTCACATCTAGTGAACCTCTTATGGATTGAGCCTCACGGACACCTGTCGTTGACTGGCTCCTTACACTTCAGCTAGTTCTTTAACCTCTTAGACTATTCCTGACCCTCTTGCCCATCCTGGACTCCGCAGTGAGTCGATTTAATGCCACCCACACTATTACCCTAACCTCCCTCCTGAGGTCTGCTCTACCTCCTGGTCCAGTCCCCAGTTCAGCTTTTTCACCTCCTATTTAGGTGCCTAATGATGTAAAATAGCTGCTATTTTGTTGTTGTTTTTTTAATTGTTTCAGTTGTGTCCCATGCCTTGTGACCCCATTTGCAGATACTGGAGTGGTTTGCCTTTTTCTTCTCCAGCTCATTTGACAGATCAGGAAACTAAGACAAGCAGGGCCACACAGCTAGTGTCTGAAGGTAGATCTGAATTCAGGAAGATGAGTCTGGACCCTAGACCCGGAAATCTACCTGCTTCACTGCCTAGCTGCCCTTGCTTAGCACACAGTAAGTGCTTAATAGATTATTTTTCATTCATTTACTTGCTATTATGACATTCTGAGGAAGGAAAGAACACATGCAGCTGGTAGATAAGAGGAAGAGAGATAAGGGAAGGCCTTTGAGGAGGAGGTGGCATCCGAAATGAAGCTTAAAGGAAAAAGTAGGATTCGTTCAGACTTAGAGCTGACTCTTCTCCTTTTGTCAGTTAGTAAACTCCTTATTGCCCTCATCTGTAAAATGGAGCAAGAGCTACTTTCATGAGGGTACTTCTCACTACTGAGTGATTTTGAATTTAGGCCCAAAGCATTGACTACATTGACTTCTCTGATCTTACTTAGACAAAATAATGCCAAAGATCAGGCACAGTGCTTGTTTAGCTTATAAAACTTGTGTTATTACTTTCCTCAAAGGTGTCTATTCTATTTTATTATTTTAAATTAAAAACCTGTGGTATTTTCTAGAAAAAATAGTTCTAGACAAGATATTTGTTTTGCCCTAGTTCTGATAGAAGGAGTTTATGATTTTTGACATACCCTGTCACCTGTGCTCTAAGAAGCTGTAGCCTGTGCCCTGGCCACATCCTTGGCAGATGGGCTAAACCAGTTTGAGGGCAACTTGTCCAGCTATGTGGAATATGAATTTGAGAGAGACTTGAGGCAGGAGAACTACTTCAGAAGGCACTGCAGAAGTTCAAGGGAGAGCCGAATGATTGATGATTGAACTAGGGTGCTGACCATGCAAGTGAAGGGAATGGTTAGTTCTGTCTCAAACCCATCAGTGACTTAGCAGAATATCTGCCCCAAGCATGTGAAGACTTCCTAGAAGCATGGGTGCATGAGAACATTCTGTCTCTACAGTCATGAGATGACTCCTATACCAGGAGATGTGTGGTACTCAGAGCTTGGTCAGACATCACAGACACCAAAGTCATCTGTTGCATCCCTGGCCATCTCCAGTTGTGGGAACTTATTAGAATCAATGTTCATTGAAGCAGGGGATCAAAAAATGGGAACTTGGAAATAAAAATAAGTACACCAGTGGCATAACTAGGAGAGGGCAAAGAGAGCTTTGTCCTTGGGCATAGAATTTAGAAGGTTCTCATACCTTCCTGGGACATCCAGAATTCAGTCCTTAAGCAACATAGAAACCATCTAGTTCCCTTGTTCATTCTTCTGTCCTTTGGGCAGCTATAGCCCAGATAAGCTTCACCCCTTTCCAGCCCAAGTACCTCTTTCCTCAGGATTCACAAACTCTTACTTATGATTCTGCATGGTGGCCCCTAAAAAATAGAATCCTATGATCAAGATAACCTAAAGAGCGGGTAATGCTAGGAGAGAATCTTTATACATGGGAGAGTGTGTAGGTTGCTAATTATTGAATATCACGACCCATTCCATCCCATAGACTCAAACAGCCTAAAGTTGGTCTTGTGTAATTATTTTTGCTATCTCTCTATATAGCTACACTTTGTTTGAATGCAGAAGCTTATTAAATATGCAGCTCCACTCACCAGGCCAAGATAAAGGAGTAAAGAGACAAGAAACATAATAAATCAAAGTAGACACTATAGAAGATTATGTTAGTAAAATGTGAATTCCTTATCTCTCCTTTCAAGTCCTTGTGAATGGTACTCCAGTTTACAGTCAAAGCTTCTGTGCAGTAAATATCTCTCCAATCCAGAATGTGGTCAAGAAAGAGAAAACAGACAGCAACTCCTCTGACACTTTTGCATCTATTCCCCATATAATAGGGGTATTATTGGTAATACAAGGAGTGATGGTTGGCAGTGTGGGAGCAATGGCATAAACAGAATCCCTACTAGAAAACCGTAGAGGGTAGAGGCTACTTAATATAAAGACAAATAGTTTTGACAGTCCTCAGCAGCCCTGAGGGTACCATTCACTGTATAAATGTCATTATTCAGTTGTGACCAACTCTTAGTGACCCTCATTTTGGGTTTTCTTGGCAAAGAAACTGGAGTGGTTTTACCATTTTCTTCTCTAGCTCATTTTACAGATGAGGAAACTGAGGCAAACAGGGTTAAGCGGCTTGCCCAGGATCATACAGCTAGTAAGTGTATGAGGTCATATTTGAACTCAGTTCTTCCTGACTCTAGGCCCACCACTCTATCTATTGCACCAGCTAGCTGCCCCTCACAATATTAGAAAGATTTTTCCCCAAGTGTTAACTATTAAAAAAAAATCGGAGGGGGGGGCATTTAAATGGATGAAAACAGCTCTTCGGAATGATCTATTCTCCAATTATATCTCAGTACAATAATTAATATTTCAAGTCACCAATGATCTCTCCCTTTCTTGAAGTCATAGCACCTTTTTATACTTCTTATGAATTTATCACATTCTATTCTAAAGTTACAATTATCTACGTACATTTTTTATCTTCCCAACTAGATTTTTAATTCCTTGAGGGCATGGTCCAAGTCTTATGTATCTCTGTATTCCTTAGCATCTCACACAATACACAGCGGATAACAAACACTTATTTAAATTTTATTAAATGAATGAATTAGACGCCCCTAAGGTTTGAAACTGGGAGGGTTTTTAGCAAACCATCCCGTTCATTTTACACTTTACACATATGGAAGTTGACATCTAGAGAAGCTTAATGGTTTGCCAAACATCACTTCTATAGTATGTACTACCTCCATAGACAAGATTCAAACCCAGGGGCTTGTAGTTCAAATCTGTTATTCAGAGTGAATGAATACTACTTAGTAGCAAAGTCAGGACGAGAACACAAACCATTTATGTCCCAGTCTATGGCTCCTTCCGGTATGCAATGTTGGGAACCTGAGCTCATCAATGCATGGTTAAATTATGTTTGATATATTCTGCTTGAGGAAGGGAAATGTGTAGTATATATTAGTAAGTTTTTTTTTTTACCCCAAATGGTTAACTATTAAATTTTTTTTTGGGGGGGGTCATTTAAATGGCTGAAAACAGCTTTTCAGAATGATCTATTCTCCAATACTTTGGGCTTGCTGAGGTTTCAAGGCATTAAAAGGTTTAAAACACAACCTATTCATTCCTTATATAAATATAAATTTGACAGGCAATCTTTTTTGCCTTTCTAATTAATTTTTTTCAAATACATATATTGATATTTGTCCTATGGTCCCATAGCACAAAAGTTACATTATAAAAATATGTATCATTAAATTCAGCAGGCATGGAGCAATAGGTAGAATGCTGGGCCTGAAGTCAGGAAGTCAGGAAGACCCGAGTTCAAATCCAGCCTTAGACACTTCCCACCTGTGTGACCTTGGCCAATTACTCAACCTGTTTCCTCAGCTTCCTCAACTGTAAAATGGGGATAATAATAGCACCTGCCTCCCACAGTTTTTATTGTAAGAATCAAATGAGATATATGTAAAGCACTTAGCATAGTGTCTGGAACATGATAGTATGACTGCTAGACATTATTTATTATTATTACTATTATTATCAAAAATCACAACAGCTCAGAATTGAAAGGGCTGTTTCTGGCTATTACATTCCTCCCCCAACAATGCATTGGAATGGAGACAGTTTCATTTTTATCTTTGTACTTGCAGCTAGGGAATACAAAATATTGTACCTGTTAGCAAAGATCTTACTAGTTTTTTTTTGGAAGCCGTGTCATAGTTTCCATTCCTTCATCTCACAATTCTCTGAAACATCTCGATTTTATTTTTTCAGATACATTGTTGTCTTACATCTTGTACTTGAGCAGTTTGTTTTTTTTTTAAACCTAAGTTTAGATTTTTCCATTGATCTTTATTTAATTTGATCTTTTTAAGAGTCAGACTACTGTTGTAACCTGTTGGAGTCTTTTGGGATTCTCCCTGCCATTCAGAATGTTAACCACAGTTGAGGGTAGGAGCAATTTTTTCTTTGCAATCCCTGCTACTAGGGAGGCTGTGGCTGGTGGATTGCATGAGCTCAGGAGTTCTGAGCTTCAGTGGGCTAAGCTGATTGGGTGTGTGTAAAAAGCTCAACAGTAATAAGATGACTGGGTTGTTTATGGAAAGATGAACCAGACCAGGTCAGAAAAATGGATTAAGACAATGCTACCGTTCTTGATTGGTAGTAGGATTGGTCCCGTGAGTGACTTCTATTCTTGGTGAGATAGGGAGACGTCTGTCCCCAAAAGTCCCCTAAAGAATGTTAAATACTTTACTCAGCTTTGTGTCATTTCATTTCATTTACCATTCATTCACTGATTTACTTATTATTGAATATTATAAATGAGGTTTATCCTCTCTCTCCTTTTAGCACAGAACTTGAAATCATATTCTAATCCTTCCTTGTGATTTGGAATTCTACAACAGTGCAATTCTAAAGCTGTCATAACTCTCTTTGAAGTATGTGACTTTGAGCAGAGGTAATAAATATGTCCCAGGCTCTTGGTGAGTAGTTTGGATCATGACTGATAGCTTTGTTCAAACTTTGTAAAAAAAATTTTTTTTCTTTTGAAAGTATAGAGAACTAAATTTTGTGAATGACAATAAACTATTGCGTGTTCTTGTTAACTTGTTGTTTCAATCATGTCAAACTCTCCATGACCCTATTTGGGATTTTCTTGGCAAAGATACTGGAGTAGTTTGCCATTTTCTTCTCCAGCTCATTTGACAGATGGGGAAACTGAGGCAAACAGGGTTAAGTGACTTGCCCAGGGACAGACCCAAAGTTGCACAGGTAGTCAGAGGCAGAATCATCATTTGTTCCTAGCTGCTATGACTCCAGATTAAGTATTCTTCATTTTGTACCATTTCATCATCAGGAAACAATTATTGGGGGTGGGGGGCCAAGGAAGAAAATTTAAGAAAAAATTGGGAAAATATGTTCTCATGTTTTATAGGGCATGTCATCTGATCTCTGTGGAGTGTCTGCTACTTTTTATTCTCACTCTGTCCCATTCTGAAAGGACGTTAGTTTAAATGTCAAGATCCCATAACAGGTCTTCTTGGGGGCAATTAGGCATTTTTAGAAGACTGATATACAGATAATGGACCATAAAAGACCATTTTGAATGGGAATAAAAGAGGAAGAGGAAAATCCCTTAAGGAGAAAAATAATTTCAGGTATATCCTTCCAAAACTCTCATCAATTTAAGATTATTCAGTGAAATGAAAATTGTAGGCTTTGATCAGATGGCTTTCTCTAAAGCCCTACTAAAGCTTCATTATTAGATTAAATGCTTCCTCATTCCCTCTGAGAAGTGGCAGGTCAATAACCTTTTCTATAGGCTTCTTTATTCGCTTTTCATGAGAATGGGTTTGAATTTGATAAGAATAATGAAAATGAGAAACTATTCCAAATGACTTGAGGAAAGAACAGATCAGTCAGCTAGCTTGGCTAAGCCAGCAGGACTCCATAGCTTATTCCTGGCCGATCAAATTCTAGTCAAATCAGCAAGCATTTATACAATGCTTACTATGTACTATCCTGGGTTCACGAGCCAGGTTGTCCATGGATATTATGGGGATGATGGACATTCTTAAGAGATTAAAGGACCCTGAATCCTATTCTTTCCTGTGGGACCTATGCCAGTTTTAAAAAGTGTTCTCTAGAAACATAAACCATTTTTTTTCTTTTTTGAAAGAGTATCTGGCTTGGGAGTCAGGACACTGGGGTCTGTGCACTTGTGTTGACCTTCACTAGCTTTGTGAATTTGGACAAATCACCATTCAGAGCCTCACTTTTCTCATCCACCAAATGGACCTCACTTCTTTCATCTACCAAATGGAGAGAATCCTGCTTGCTGTGCTATTTTCAGAGGTTTTTTTTTTTTTTGGTAAGGAAAACTTTTTGTAAACCTTAAGGAGCTTTGGAAATGTGAGTGATTATTCTCATTAAGTAATCTATGCTTGATCACCTCTAGTCTGATTTTATAACTTTCATGGAGAAGTGTACAGTTAGACTTCTGTACACCTTGTTCTATAGCCTATCAGGAATGGACCTAATTACCTCTTAGGCCACTTCCAACTCTCACTCTAACCTCTGGTCAAATGCCACCTCCCACTTGAAGCCTTTCCTGAGCCCTGTCCTCCCCACAAGTACCTTCCACTCAAAATTAACCTTGTATTAATTTTGCATAGACTTGTATGTCAGAGACAGCATTGCCTACTGGATAGAGAGCTGATCTTGGAGCCAGGAAGGCTTCCCTTCTAGTCCTGCCAATGACACTCTGGCTATGTGATCTTGAGTCTTTAAACCCATAATAGGCAGAGAAGTGTAGACTTACTGATAAATTAAGTTTCCTTATCTGGGAATTCCCTATTTCAGTGCCAGTCCCTCCGATTTTCAGTTGTTTTCAGTCATATCCAACTCTTCATGACCCCATTTGGAAGAGAAACTGGAGTGGTTTACCGTTTCCATCTCTAGCTCATTATTTACGGATGAGGAAATTGAAGCAAACACAATTAAGTGACTTATCCAGGGTCACATAGCTAGTAAATGTCTGAGGTCACATTTGAACTCAGGACAATGAGTCTTCCTGACTTCAGGCCTGGCACGCTATCTACTGCCACCTAGCTGCCCCAGGAATAGCAAATGCTGCCAAAGAAATGCTGAGATAACTGTTATAATTTAGGGGACATCTATTAAACAGGGAACAAAATACCCTTCCTTTTGGCTTCTTTACTCCACAAGCATCTAGATTGAGAGACAGTATCTTCATCAGGTATGTTCCTGGATTCATAAGTACTAAGTACTGGGGCTACAAATACAAGGAACAAGACAGCCACTGTCTTCATGGATTTACTGAGGCCTTCAGTACTGGCTCACATAGGTAGAATGGGACATCCACAGCTGTTCGGAGACAGGAAAGTAATTTGAGTGTCAAGCGGCAAAGTGCTAGGATATCAGGTGGAAAATAATGTTCCATTGGCACAAGAGAGCAAGTTGTGAATGCTCTGCTTCAGCATGGGAGAGAAATAATCACAAGCATATTCTTAATGCCCCTCATCAATTTCAAATTAGTCAGGGAAATTAAAAGTCCTTAGGGACTTTTTGTCTAACTCAGGAAACAGAATAGAAAGCCTTTGTCCCATCCTTTAGACATTCTGTAGTGTCAGTCCCCGATATGGGACATAGATTTTTAATTTTATTTTATTTTTAAATTATTTTATTTTAATTTTGAATTACATGTAAAAACAATTTTAACCTTCATTTTTATTTTTACAATATTGAGTTCCAAATTCTCTTACCTTCCCTCCTCTCTCTCATCTTTGAGAAAGCAAGCAAGCAGTTTGATAAACGTTATACATGCACATGCGTACAAAACGTATTTTCTATTAGTCGTGTTATGAAAGAAAACACAGACCAAAAAAACCAGAAAAATAAAGTATAACAACAGTATGCTTCGATCTGCATTCAGACTCCATAAGTTCTTTCTGTGGATGTGGATAGCATTTTTCTACATACGCCCTTCAGAATTGTGGGACGTACATTTTTGTAGGTGCTGTATAGGAACTCTTCTATTCCCATCTCTGATTTTCTCAGGGGAAGACAGTTATAATACTGTGGTATCTGCGTGATTTAGGGAAAGATCACTGACTTTTGAATCTAAGAACCTGGACTTGAATTTTGGCACTCCTGTCTTCTGTCACCTTAGGGGAATCACCTCATTTCTCTGGGATCTGGACCCAAGTTTCCTTATATTTAAAGTGAAGGATTAAACTGAAGAACCTCTAAGATCCCTTATAATTCTAAATCAGATATCCTATTTTAGCAATTTCCTTGGGCAACTCCCCCAAATTCCACTTCAGGATTCGGTTCCCAGAGGACAGTTACTATTATTCCATCAAGACTCTGAAGTTCCTCAGAGGTCACTTAGTCCAACTCTCCCAGTATATAGACAAAGATACTGAGGCTTACCCATGAAAGTTGAGATGTTCAAGGTCACACAGATAGTAAGAATCAGAGAGGGGATTTTGACACTCAGCAGCATTCTACCTCCTTGCCTTTGTACATGCTGACAGTCTCCCATGTTTAGAAGGCACTACCTTACATGTATTCCTTACCTTCTTTCAGGACTTAGCTCCACACCATCTTCCTTAGGAAAGATGTCCCTAATCTTCCTTGTTTAGTTGTTTTTCAGTCCTGTTCAACTCTTTGTGGCCACATTTGAATTTTTCTTGGCAAAGATCCTGGAGTGGTTTGGTCATTTCCTTCTCTAGCTCATTTTACAGATGAGGAAACAGAGGCAAATGGGGGTAAAGTGACTTGGCCAGGGTCACACAGCTAGTAAGTATGTGAGGCTGAATTTGAACTAAGATCTTCTTCACTCCAGGGCTAGTGTTCTATCCACTGTGCTACCTAGTTGCCCCTAATCCCCTTACGTGTTTTTTTTTTCCCTCTGTCCTGAAATTATCATGTATTTAATTCTCTCTTTATATGGTATAACTTCCAATGGAATGTAAGCTTCTAGGCTACATTTATTTACTTCTTGTCTTCTTATCACCAGTGTCTAGAATAGTACCTTGTACTTAGAAAGTGAATATTAAATGACTATTGAATAGAAGAAAGTATTTTTTTTAAATAACACTTTGTGGTTTACAAATAGAGGCACGGTGGGTAAAATACTTATTAGAGTCAGTAAGACTCAGGATCAAATCCTGCATCTTACCCTTATTAGCTAGGTGACCCTGGAAGTCATTTAACTTGTAACTGCCCCAGGTTGCTCACCTTGACTTATCTGTTAAATCATAAACCTTCTCAAATTTGCAGATACCTGATACATCATCTCATTTGATTATGGATAGAAATATTTTTGAGACATCCGGTTTGGTCCCAAATGGAAGAAATTAGGGTTATGAATGAAAGTTACAAAGGGGCAAATTTAGACTTGATGTCAGGAAAAAAGTTACCCAGTAAAGGTCTCCAGAGATGGAATGAACTGTCTCTGGAGGCTGAGGGGTCCTCCCCCCCCGGAAGTCTTTGATCATAAACTGGAAGGCCATTTGTCATGTACTTTGTTGTGGGGATTCTTGTTCATGTATGGATTGGAATAGATGAATATTGTAGTTCCTTCTAGTTCTAAAATTCTGTGATTTAGAGGGAGTTTACTGTAGTAGGAAGATCTCTGGATTTAGTCAGAAAGTACCCTGCCATTTATAATGTGTAACCTAGGAAAGATCTCTAAAACTCCCCAGATCTGAATTTCCTCATCTGTAAAATAGAGAAAATGTTCATTACCTGCTTCATAGGAGGATAAGATGACTTCCCTCCATGAAGTACAACCTCCCTGAAGCGCTGAGGGAGTCTCTAAGTGATGTCAATCTAAGCTCTTGATATTAATGACCCTCCTATGGGGTTACTGCTCACAGGCTTGGCTTTGCTCTCTGGCATCTGGGGAGTAGCCACAGATTCTCTTCTCTCATTCTTGAAAGCCTGAATTCTTTGTACTTCCCGTGGTACAGACTAATAGATGAACTTCTTTGTAAAGGTATTGTTTTCTCATTCATTTGTTTGTTCGTTTACTTTATCTGTTCATCCATCCACCTTCCTTCCTTCATTCCTCTTTCTTTCTCTCTTTCACTTTTTCTCTCTTCCTTCCCTACCTTCCTTTCTCTCTCTCTTTTTCTTCTTTCTTTCTTTCTTTCTTTCTTTCTTTCTTTCTTTCTTTCTTTCTTTCTTTCTTTCTTTCTTCCTTCCTTCCTTCCTTCCTTCCTTCCTTCCTTCCTTCCTTCCTTCCTTTCTTTCTTTCTTTCTTTCTTTCTTTCTTTCTTTCTTTCTTTCTTTCTCTCTTCCTCTCTTTCTCCCTCTTTCTTTCTCTCTCTTTCTTTTTTCTCTCTCTCCCTTCCTTTCTTTTTCTTTCTTTCTCTTTCTTTTGCTCTCTTTCTCTCTTTATCTCTCTCTTTCTTTCTTTCTCTCTTTCTCTTTTCTCCCTCTCTTCCCTCCCTCCCTCCCTCCCTCCCTCCCTTCCTTCCTTCCTTCCTTCCTTCCTTCCTTCCTTCCTTCCTTCCTTCCTTCCTTCCTTCCTTCCTTCCTTCCTTCCTTCCCCCCCTCTGTCTTCCTTTCCTTTTTTCTCTGTTGTGACAAATGGACCACTCACTGGTGCCAGTCTTCCCTTTCCCAAGCTTACAACATCATCTTCCATTTCCTACTACAGTTGGCAGTGGGCTTAGCTTTAGTGCAGTTACATCTTGCTGGCATGTCAGAAGAAGTAGAGTCACTGATGACCTCACTCTTGAAGGGGTGCCAACTCCTAGCCCAGATTCTATGGTGACAGAATAAGAACAATCAATACCATGATCCTAAGAATGAAAGAGGGCATATTGTGAGGAGAGCCCTTTGTGAACAGTAAAGTCCTATGGATGGGTGTGCTAATTAAGGGATGGGAATTGGACTTTTGGTTTCTTTGGTAGAGGGAACACCCAGATGAAAAAAATTATTTTGATTGATGTAGATCTGGACCTTTCCTACAATCTCCATTTTTGGAGTTATCTAGAGCACTGAGAAAATCAGTAACTCTTGCAGGATCATACAGGTAGTCTGTGTCAGAGGCTTGAACACAGGTCTTTCTGGCTTAAAGCTATATTTCTCTCTACCTCTCTATGCTGTTTACTTATTTTAAAAAAATTAAAATTCATTAAAATTAAAATAAAAATGCCAATTCAATCTGATAAATTTGTTTTCCATCTGTTTACATTAAAGTGTCTTTGAGGTATAGTATTATAGAGGAAAAGGTTTTGGACTTAAAGGACATAGGTTCAGATCCTGTCTCTTGCTTATTGTTGCTGTGACTTTGGGCAGATCACTTAACCTCATCTGTAAAATGAGCTGGTTAGACTCAGTGACTTCTAATGTCCCTTCAGCATCTAAATCTGGAGTCCTATGATCCCCAGTGCCTAGAAAAATGGCACGTGCATAATAGGTGCTTTGTAAATGCTTCACAAATGAATGTTTCCAGTGTGTGAAATGTCCTTAATTTTTAGTCATTCTATGTTTCCATCAGGTTCCTTTGTTTCAATCTCCATTCCCATTTCCTTTTTCACTTACATGGTCATAGTTACTCTGTTTTTCCAGGTTTCCTTCTTCCCACCCCTTGCCTCACTTTATATTGTTTTGTAAAGGTTTTTCCAGATATCTTCATATTCCTCAAACTCATCAATCTTACCTACGCTGTAGTATTCTTTTATAGTAATTTCCACTTTATTTAACTGTTCCCCTATTGTTGGGCATTTAAATTGCTTCCAATTTTTTTGCACTTAGAGATAATGTTGCTGTAATTATCTTTTATAGCACATAGCTTTTTTTCCACCCTTATGGTTAAGTTTTTATTCCAAACACTGGAATTATTGGATTGTGCCATTTATCTTAATAAGGTGGGTATCTGAATTTGTCCTTTTTATAAAAAAAGAAAAAACAATTCATTTGGGACATGCTTAATGATATAGAGAATTGATTACCAGCCTTATAGGGCATACAGGCCTTCTGTCTCTCCTTTTACTTCCCTCTGATGGTCATATTACTTTAAACCCTCCCCCTCCCCCCCAAGGACTCCTGGGAACTTTGGGAAGATCTGCTGTTACTTAGAGCACTTTAGGCTTACTTGCTAATAAATGCATAAACAAATTCAAGCCTTAGAAGCAGCTGCTGATTAGAGAGCAATATAGCCTTAGGACATTTTAGTAAACCAAAATCAATAGCCATATAGATTTGTTTTTTCTTTATCTGAAATAAAACAAAATTGGCTGAATGAGAGAAAGCATTTGCAATCCTGGCTATTTGCTTGAGAAGTTACTATGTTTTGATGTTCTGATGATAGATTGAGAATTGATCTTAGAAATCAGCTAGTTCGGTTCCTTCATTTTACAAATGAGGAAACTGAGGAAAATTAAGTGCTTTGCCTAATGTTACACAGGTGGTAAGCATCAGAGGCAAGCTTTGAAGCCCAATTTTCTAGCTCCAGAGATGGCTCATTTCTCACTGTATCACACTGCCCATCCACCCACCCTCCTTCAATGGGAGGTGATCCATCCCTCATTCAAGCAGCATTTATTAAGACCTTAGTGTGTGTATGGGGTTCAGGGAGGACCGGTGTGTGGGCTTTCTAAGCCCTTTTCAGGGCTAAACATCCACCCTTTGGTGTCCACCTGTAACCTGCACAGCAACCATACCTTAGTAAAACTGAGAAGTGCTAAACCAGGTTGAGAGTGACTTGAATCTGCTGGTGAGTTAGGGGGGTGTCTATCCCAAGCATGTGAAGACTTCCACCAACAGACTGGGTAGACAAGACCAATTTATTCCAATGGCCATGAAGGTGGCTGAAGCAGACACTTTTAGAGCTTGGCCAGATACTGAAGGGCCAAGGTCATCCCCTGCATCCCAGACCATCACTAGTCATCTTGCCTGCCACTGGACTGTGATGACTCTGGAAGTGAGAGTTTGAGGCTAATGACTTTGTGCAGCTCTGCCTCACTTAAATCCAATTCACACTCAAGTCAAGATGTCTCATGTCATCAGTCCTCTTCAAAAACAAAGGGTGAACAACAGCTATGTGTCAGGCATTGTGCTAGGTGCTGGACCTGCTAATATGATTATTAAGGGTATAAGTGATGCTTGGACATGTGAATTATCTTTACAATTCTATGGTGTTCTCGTTCTTGTTTGTCCTTCATTCTTGAAGAGGACCATGACATGGGGAAAGTGATGCCATGACTTGCAAGTGAATTGGATTTAATTTAATTTAATTGGGAGGGCTGTAGTGGGGTTGTTAAGGCACACACTCTAAATGGAAAGTATTGTCATTCTGTACTCATTTGTCTGTCCACTCATAGGTTCATTCGTCAAACTCTTACTGAATTTCTCCTATGCTCAAAGAATGTGCTGTATTCAAAGCTACTGTAGCCTTACTGGTGGATCCTTCAAGTATATAGTGAATTTTACTGTTCGTCCAGCTGCATGTGCCTCCATTCACAGTGAAGCGTTCAAACATAATCATTCATTCACAAACATTTATTTGAACCCTGTATTGAGTGAGTACTTGAGGGCTACAAATAGTATGTAGAATGTCATGGTACCTGGGATCTCAGGGCTCATCTACTCTAACCTCTTAGTTGAATAGGTGAGGAAACAAAGGCTCACAATGGTGACATGATTTTGCACAGTATGCAATTTGCTTAGGGAAGCTGCTCAGAGGATCTTGACTCTAGATGTAGTGCTCTTTCCATCATACCACACTGCCTCCTTTCCAACACAAAATGGCGCCCCCATTCGCATAGAGCTAACAGTTTAGGGAAGATAAGGCATGAATGTTGCAAAAGTAGATTATGCAGGTATAAGAGAATTCATGGGGTAGAAAGAGCGTTCCCCATGGGAAGGATTACAGTGTATTTTCTTTCGGTTGTTCTTTCTTCTTTATGAATGATATAATTTAGAACAGGAATCATTTACCTGTGGTCCATAGTCCATCCGCCCAGGGGTCGATAGATAAATTTCGGGGGGTTTATGAACAACTTGGATGGGAAAAACAACACCTATATATTAATTTTCACTAACCTCTAAGTGAAATTTCCTTCAATTTTGGAGGTAGGAAACAAAATGTTCTGAGAAGGAGTCTGTAGATTTCACCAGAATGCCAAGGTAGTCCATGATATGAATAAGGTTAAGAACGTCAGATTTAGAGCCGTATAGATAAAGTAAAGAAAAAAAACCCAAATAAATAAACCCCCCCCCAAAAACCCCACCCATCCTATAGAATTACATAACCAAATAAAAAAAATTAAGAATTCTATTTCAGGCCTGTACTGATTTTTATCACAGATTAAATTTTGGACTGAGTTTTTCTTTGTTAAGAATTCCACTGAGCAACATATCGCTAATTTTGAATTAAATTTTCTATTTTTATTTTGTTTACAATTCTATTGGCTTTCTAAAATTATTCAGGGAGGGGCTTGTCTCTAGTGATACACACCTAGGCATGCTTAAGTCATGTACCTAACACCAGGTATATTTTACTTGGCCCCAATGGTCAGAACCAGCAGTAATGGAGAGAAGTTACAAGAAGGCATATTTTCAGTTTATCATAAGGACAAACTTCCTAACAATTCAGGCTCTTCTTAGTAGGAACATGCTTCTTCAGGATGTATGGTGGATTTCCCATGACTGATAATCTTCAAGTAGAGAAAGACTGGAATGACTCAGTCAGGGATATTCTGACCATGGACAAGGTTCTCCTTAACCTTTCTGAGTCACTGCTTCCTTATCTGTAGAATGAGAATAGTAATATTTACCTAAAATAGTTATCACAAGGTCTAAACAAGGCACTTTCCAAGCTTTAAAGTGTTACATGATTGCCAGAATTAACTGATATTGATAAATGCCTTATATTGTGAAGGGAATTATTAATATGTGTAATAATCTTACTAATAGGTTAGAATTTTCAGAATTGCCTTTTCCAACTTGTGGGTCAGACTCACAATGAAGCTTGAAATGATCAGTCAGACCCTTGACAACACTCATTCACTGCATTCTTGTGCCCATGTGCCCTAAGTGAAGCAAATCAAAGATTGTAGAACTTGTTTCCATCGCAGAACTCTGAACCTGTGACCCACCAAGTGATGACCCCCAGAGACTTGAGCAATATTGCTGCCACAGGACTCCTGGATTGTTGCATTATCTTCCACCGGTGGACTTGTCATGGGAAACCACTCTGGCCTTGGGAAATGATTGTAATCCACTTTCCCCTTGTGATTTATGAATATAATCTGCCTTCACTTCATCTTCTGATCAAGAGAATTCCTGATTCTCCTCATAAAGAAACCAATTAAATGGCTACCTGATTCCTGGAACTACTTTGTCTCTGACCTGCCTTTTAGTCATTCTCAAGTTAGAGACTGACCCGGTAAAATCCTGTTAACAGTATAAATCCAATCTCCCTGAAAAGTATAGTAATGGAAGCTGCAGAATCTTGGTATGAGAAGGAATCTGAGAGGTCATCTAATCCTACATTTAAGCAGGAATCCCATTAATAACATGTCACCAAAGTGGTAAGCTAGCCATTGCTTGAAGCTTTCTGAATAAGGAGAATCGGCCAATCAATCAGTAAACACTTATTAGGTTCCTTCTTTGTGCAAGTCACTGTACTAAGCATTGAGGATACAAAAAGAGGCAGAAGAGGGTCCCTGCCTGCCAGGAGTTTACAGTCTGAGACCACCTCTTTAGGTGTTCCAGGCTACTTTTTGGTGGGTTCTAATGGTTATGAAGTTTCCCCTTTCATCAAGCTGACATTTTCCACTTTCTGACCATTGTTCCTAGATGGAACATCCTGGAGAGAAGCAGAAGATGTCTAATCCCTTTCACATGCTACTTATATAAGCTTTAGTAGTTTGGTTATGACAACAACAGGGCTAAAAATAAAAATCCTTCTCATCCTCTGTGCACATCCTAAAGGAGGTAAACTGAAGGTAAATGTGAATCTTTCCATGCCTTAGATTACATCAGCCTTTTACATCTGAATCTGTAGAAGGGTATGACTCAGACTTTCTATTGGAAAAAATACAAGTCTGATCTCTCCTTACTGTCAGAGAAGGAAATCATCTTCATAAAGATCTCTGTTCTACCTGCTTGCCTTGTTTTGTACGCTTTATAGCCTTACTTTAAATGTAGATGTTACTAGTTTATCAGAAGTTGTTGTAACTTATAGAAATCAAAGAATCCTTCACATTAGTAAATCTACGTAGGGCTAGAGATAGTTGTTAAATTGGGAGTCAAACTTGGCCTCTCATCCTGGCTTCATCACTAACTGACTATAGGAGTTGAGTAAGTCACTTGATCTCTCTGGGACTCATTTTTCTTACCTGAAAAATTAGAGAATTGGTTTAGATGATCTCTGAGAATCCTTCTAGTTTGAATATTCTTTGAAAGTGTAGATGCTTATTAATTAGAAAGTTATCACAACTTCCTGTTTCCCTTTTGCCTGCTCTCCACTCCCTCCTCACTTTATTCTCTTAGGATCTAGGTCAACACATACAAACTTTGTGACCACAGGCAACTTCACTTCTTGGTTCCACAGGTATTGGGGCAATTAGGTGGCCCCATGGATAGAGATCTGGGCCTGGAGTCAGGAAGCCTCATCTTCCTGAGTTAAAATCCGGCCCCAGATGCTTATTAGAGGTGTGACCTTGGACAAGTCACTTCAGCAGGTTTGCCTCAGTTTCCTCATCTGTCAAATGAACTGGAGATGAAAATGGCCAACCACTTCATTGTCTTTGCCAGGAAAATCCAAGATGGGGTCATGGAAAGTTAGGCATGACTGAAATGATTGAACAACCACTGCCCCAGGCATCTATCTAAGCGTATTAAGTTATAGTGAATTGGTGAAATATCTCAGGAGTCCAGGTCTTATCTCTCCATCAAAGTGACTCAACTACAAGAACAACAGTGGGTGAATCACTTCCATGCCACAGTGAAGCATTAGACTATGCTAGTGGGACAACAACAGTCATGAGAATTTTAAGGGTGCAGTGTGCTCTGTAATGTGTTATCGCATTTGTTCTTTACGATAACCCCAAGCGGTAGGAGCTGTTATTAGCCCTAGTTTTCGGATGAGGAAACTGAGACTGAGTGTGTCACACAGCTAGTATGTAAGTATCTGAGGCATGATTTGAATTCATGTCTTCTTGATTTCCAATCCAGAAACCTCCTCACTCTGCTGCCTAGCAGCCTACTAAACAAAGGATGGCAATAATGATGTCAAACAGTTGGTATTTTAAAAATTTTTTTAGGGGCGGCCAGGTAGCACAGCGAGTAAGAGCACCAGCTCCAGTGTTGGGATGACATGTGGATCAAATCCGGGCTCAGATACTTAGCACCCACCCAGAAACACCTGGCCGTGTAACCTTGAGCAAGTTACTTAACCCTGATTGCTTTAAAAAAAATTTTTTTTTTTTTAAAGAATGAATTTGAACAATGAGAAACAGTGCAGGCAACATGCAAATTATTATGTTCTAAGTCTGTGAGAAAAAGCTATGAATATTCTAATAGATTTTATCCTGTGCAATGTAACTAGAGCAGACAGAACATGCAAATATTAATACCCATAAAGAAGAACTCTCAGCATTAATCCAAAATCTGCTACGGTCCAAGAAGTAGCATTGGCAGTGTATGCAACCAAATCCTATAAGTCATATGTATACTGTTTAAGTGACCAATTAGGTAACATGCAGCTATTAAACTCCTGCTCTCAGCCAATCGCAGGGGGTAGAAAGAAAAAAAAATAAAAAATTCCCTGTTTTGAAGGAGCTTACATCCTACCACACCCATTCATTTTGAGGAGTGGGGTTAGAGTGGTGGTAATATTGACAGTATTGTAAACTGGGGCAAATTCTCTTGGGGGAATTTAGGTCTCTCTTTCCCCCAAAGGGGAAGCCACCTAGAGAATGCAAAAGCTAGTTCTCAAGATTTAAATGCCCCCTTTCTCTAGGGGGAAGAAAACCAGAGGAAGATGAAGTCTTTTTATGGCCCAAGCAATATACACCTATTTCCTGTCAATAACAATGCACTTTAATCTCTTCATTTTATCCTGTTTTTCAACCATTCAATGATCCTTAACCACTGGAGGGATTTACTGAGGTCTGCTGCCCAGGTTTTGGTCTGCTTTTATCCCTAAACTCTGCTTTATTTAGTAGAGGACTGAATGAAACCTTATAGCCCAGCTTTGTTCTGGAAAGAAATCATGAAAGTTGCATGTGTTAAGGAAAGGAAGTGAAGGAAAGGAAGGGTAAAGGAAAGGAAGAGAAGGGAAAGGAAAAGAAAAAGAGGAAAAGGAAGGCAAAGATATTTAAATTACTCATGTCCTATGAAGTTGATAGCAAAAAATGTGGTCTTTGTAGTTGTAAGTCCTACCACCCTGAATTCATAGATAAGAAAATTCAGATTTCAGAGTGGGTAAGTGACTTAACCAGGGTCTTACAGCTAGCAGCAGCCCCTACTTTGTATTTGAAAGCAAGCATTCTGACTTAAAAGAATTGTGATGCTTAGGGGTACAGTGGGTGGAGTGTTGGACCTGGATTCAGGAAGATCTTACTTCAAAACCGGCTTCAGACATTTACTATCTGTGTGACCCTGGCCAACTCACTTCAATTCTGCCTATTCAGTTTACTCATCTGTAAAAAGGAGGCCATAATAGCACCTACCTCCCAAGGTTAATGTGAAATCTGAGATAATATTGTAAAGCACTTTGCAAACCTTAAGCACTGTATAAATGCTATTATGATTATTATTATATTTTGAATTCCTTGGGGGCAAGTACTGTCTTTTGCCATGTTTTGTATTGTCAGAGCTTAGGACAGTTTCTGATACATAATAGATACTAAATATATGTTTGCAGATTAATTGCTTGATGATGATGATGATGGTGGTGGTAATGATGATGATGATGATGATGATGACGATAGTAGTGACAGCTTGGCTCCAGAAGGCAGAACATGGCTCAGTGGGGCAGGCAGAAGTTAGTTGCAAAGTTGAACAATGTATTAACAATTAGGACTACCCAGAAGTGGATTGAGCTGTCTTGGGAAGGGGGTGATTATTGGAGGCCGCAAGTCAAAGGGCGGTCTTCCCTCTGTGTTAGGTAAAATAATTTATTTAATAGTCAAATGAGTTCTGGGAACAAGTGAACTGACCCGGCTGAACATGAGCATTTCAAATACAGATCATCTCTTTATAAAATCTCCCTGTCCCCAGAACTCCACTGATCCCACTCTTGATCAGGCAGAACCAGGGAATGGACATCTGTTGGGCAACTACACATCACCTGCAAAATTCTCCCCTTTATCTTTCTCAGAGCTTGATAAATAGACATTTCCTTTGCTGTTGATGACAAATGATAAAGCTGTGGTGAAGGGAGTAAGTCTAGAGAGTGGCTTATGGTTGCTCTCCATATCCTTGTACTTTGGAGTCATCTCCCTTCCCTGGGTCCTATTCAGCCCCCCCCCCCCATCTCTATCCATATAGCTCTATGCTTCCTATGCCCTTCTCTCAATCTTCTTCACCCTTCTATTGTGTCCTGTGGAGCCTTGATGCTGTTGTTAACAACCTTCATATTAGATCAGTGGTCTGCTTGGAACTTAATTTGTATACCATTTATATTTACTTATGTACACACACAGTGTTTTCTGCCAATAGAATGCAAATTTGGTGCCAGGAATTGTTTTGTTTTCTCTTGTATACTAGTGCTTTGCATAATGCTTGGCACATAGGACTAGCTTAATAAAATTAAAAAAAACTTGTTATAATGATGGTGGTAGTGGTGGGGATATTTGGGTCACCACATTTGAGGTATATGGTGGAAGAAATTCTCTCTTGGGAAACGGATTATACTAGGTGGCCACTGAGGTCACTGAGGAACGCTACGATTGTTACCTAAAATAAACTTGTTGAATGTGAAAAAATAATATATAAGCCATTTTGATTTTCAAAATATCTACAGTATCCTTGCAAAAGGCTCAAACAAGCGGTTGCTTCTAAATTAAAGGAAAAAAAAAGTAGTTAAGCTTTGCAGTTTTAAATAGAAAAAATAAGTATATAGTACTTTAGTATTGTGATATCTATTTTTTTTTTTTTTGCTTTTTGGAGGGGGGAAGGCAGGGCAATTGGAGTTAAATGACTTGCCCAAGGTCACATGGCTAGTAAGTGTAAGTGTCCGAGGTCAGATTTGAACTCAGGTCCTCCTGACTCCAGGGCCAATGCTCTATTCACTGCACCACCGAGCTACCCCTGTGATATCTTTTAAAGAGGGACACGCATATCTACAATTTGTGCTCAAGTTGACTTTTATGGAATAGTATGATTCATTGTCCTATAGATTTAGCCTAGGAATCAGAAAACTTGGATTCTAGTCTCGCTATAGCAGTTAGTGTCAGGAATTACTTCTGTGATCCTTTTTATGTGTCAGTGCTACAATTCAATACATTTCTTCAGCACTGTCTTAGTGTCAGGCTTTGTGAGGAGTTGTTGTTCACCCTTCATTTTTGAAGGGGACCAGTAACACCCCAATGGTGATGTCTTGACTTGTGCATGAATTGGATTTAAGTGAGGCAGAGTTTCACAGTCATCAGTCATCAAAGTCCAGTGTCAAGACCACTGGCAGTGGCCTGGAGCGGGTTTAAATAAGGAAACATAAGATGTCAGGATCCTAGGTAAGAGATATAACCAGGGTTTTTTTTTGCTTAAGACAAGTGACTTCCATGACAGGCTTGTGATCTAGTTTCTGAAATCATTATCTCTTTTGCCTGAAGAGGAGGATGGTCAGCGGTCTATACACCAGTGTCACTGTTACTTCTCTTTCTTCCTCCACTCATCTTTACCCAGTTATTGTCTACCATGCCTCCACATTCTTGTTCCTACATTTCTCTCAGTGAGTCTATCTTTAATATGCTATATTCTAACCCACTGGTCTTTTAATTTCTTTTGTACTTTTGGAATAATGTATATACCCTATGAAGTCAAATTTGCCTCCTTACATCAGGATCTTTACCTCATTTTAACTGTTACCAATACTTTTGCATTTATTTTTGGATATTTGTTTTTAGTTGTCTGAAGGAATTTTTTTGTTTTTGTTTTTTATTTTTTAGTTCTTTTCCTGGAGGGTTTTCCCTCCCTATCTTTTCCATCCATCAAGGTGCTATTATTCATTGTTCAAAACCTAGTTCAAATTCATGGAATCTTTCTTCATTCTTCTGGTGATCTCTCTTCCTGTGAAGTTATAATCCTTACTGTCTGTATACTCACTAGGCAACGTCTTGCATTTTTTTTTTAAAGCAATCGGGGTTAAGTAACTTGCTCAAGCTTACATGGCCAGTTATTTCTGGGTGTGGTGCTAAGTATCTGAGCCCGGATTCGATCTCCAGGTCATCCCGACACTGGGGCTGGTGCTCTTACTCGCTGAGCCACCTGGCTGCCCCTAACGTCTTGCATTTTTGTGAGTATTGTTCTCAAACGCATACTTTTTGCATGTTGATATTTTGTCTTCCCTCCTAGACTGATGGCTCCCTAATGCAGAGACCCTATTTTGTATTTCTTTGTGACTCCCTTCATTAAACCAAATCACAGAATCTTGGATTGGAATATAGCTCCTGTATAATCAGTGCTCCTTACAAGATGCTTCTGTTAGAAACCAAACCCACAGTTGAAGAGCTGACACCATTGAAGGCTGATGTAAGGGGCCAATCTGATCTTACTGAAGTTGGGTTCTTTGTTTGCAGGTCATGTTTTACAGCTGCATAATTGGTTTACAATGGAGCCACACTGTTACTGTGTTTGTATTCTGAGAAAGTACAATTCTTTGTCTGGGAGACAATTCCCTACAGATATAGGAGGCCTGTTTATAGGAGAAGTCTTAGCAGAATGTTGGCATGGAAGGAAAATGAATCTTTGCTCTTTGCTTTTCTCTTAAAAATGTTATTTCACTGGGAACAAAAAAAGCCAGTGTTTTTGATGTATAGTTATAGTTTATGATTCTAAAAAGCCCGTCAAATCAAAACACCTTTCCTTGGCATGAATTCAGTTAATTTCCTGTTAGTTTTCTACTATTTTCCTGTTATTCTTGAGATGACAGATCATACTTCCTGTAGAAGGATCAAGGGAACCAAAAAATGATTGACAATAGAAAACCTTGTAGGGAGATAGCGTTTCTTTTTCTTTCCTTTTTTGAGTTGAAGTCTCTCTCCTTTTGCTTTTGTGAATCCTGGAATGGCCATGATGGATGAAATTCTGCACTTGGGGTGATAGCAACTCATCTCAGCTTGAGTGGTCTCAATGGCTTATAGGCAAAACCAAAATTCGGAGCTGTTGCTTTATAGACTTAAGGTAGTGATCTTAGTGATCTTGGAAGTGATCCAGTCATGGCCTAGATCATTGAGCAAAGAAGTTTAAATAATTTGCCCAGGGTCACAGAGCTAGTGAGTGTCTAAGGTGGAATTCAGGGAACTTCTGATGGGAGTACTGGTGCTTCAAATACTTTGATTTCTGCAGTGGCAGAGAGCAAGGTTACAAAAAGCACCCACCAAACCTTAAAAATTTTTGGTTTTTTTAGTTATTAAGTAGTAGACATTTAATAAATGTGTGTTGATTTATAAGATATATATAATGTATATACAATATAATATATATAACATATAATAATAAATGTGTATTGATTCATAAGATTCTCAATTGTAATAATTACTCTCTTTCTCCCTAATGTGACTCTAGAAAACCACTGAATATCATTAAGAATTCCCAAAGGCTCACAAGATTCAATTTTTTGTAGAGTTATTGTTATTTATTCTATTATAGTTATTTCATCTTTGTTGATCTAGATTGCTCTTTATCTTTCATAAAATTGTCCATGGTAAAATGCTTGTATGTAAACCACTTGGAAGTGTTGGAAAAATTTGTAAAACAAGAATGAGCCAAGTTTTTAGGTTTACTGGGTAAAGTCTCAACTTTTTGTTCTAGTCTTCAAGATGGCTTTTCTCCCACTACTCAATCCCTTCAAAATGTTGCAACTTGATATGTGGTCTCAATTTTTCTTTGTTATGAGGGAGGGCATATGGGATGGGGGGTAGAGAGGTAAAGAGGACTATATCTGGAGATGACTGTGCTGTAAAAACAAAGGATATACTAAATCTTATTAGGGAAAAAAAGCCATTTTGTGGTGGCCAAGAATTGGAAATTAAGGGAATACCCATCAATTGGGGAATGACTGAACAAGCTGTGGCATATGAATGTAACGGAATCCTTAAGAAACAATGAGCAGAGACTTCAGAAAAACCTGGAAAGACTTACATGAACTGATTACCTAGAGATTACCTAGGCCCAACCTCCTTGCCTAATGAATAAATTCTGTTAACAACATTCTTACCAATGGGTTATATCACTGCCCTTGGGGATTTCTCTCTACATTTGCCTGAGAAGGTTTTTCTTTTGTTTTAATAAGATTATAAACTTAGTAATGAGTAATAAATTAGCAAACAAAATCTAGAGCAAATCTCTAACTGAAACCTTCAAATTGAATTATTTAAATTTTATTTGGAAAATAATGTCATACATTTATTTATTTATTTGTTTGTTTATTTTTGAGATTGGGTCTCTCTGTTTCTCCTGGGCTGATAGTATAGCATCACTCATGGTGAATTCAGTCCTACTCCTGATAAGGGATCTTTGACCCTCTCCATCTCTGACCTGGGTTGGTTTGCTTCTTATTTGTCATCTTTTTGACTCTTACTCACAGTGGCTTCTTATATTGGTGCTATATTTATTGTAGACACTTGATCAAGTTAGCTCACTGCAGCTCAGGACTCCTGAGCTCAAGAGATCCATTTGTCTCAGCCTCCCCATTAGCAGGGATTAACAGACTTCTATACTTGGGACAAAATAAGAACAATAACAATTTACTTGTTCTAAATTCATTTCTGAATCTGTGTATTTTTAAAGTGTTGCTATGTTTCTTTTTGTTTTTCATGTGGTCATTCATAGGAAAAAATGTTTTTTATTTCACTGGGCTATTTTATTGCTTCATTTTATACATGCACACACATATTTTCTAATTTCTTAGTATTCTTTACATTTGCTAGTTTTATCTTGCATGGTGGTTTTCTATTATTCATATACCGTAACTTATTCAGGCATTATCTAACATCTAATCATTGGACACAAAATGTTTCAATGTATTTTTTTCTTTACTAATAAGATCACTTTGTATAGCTTTACCGTTGTAGTCTGTATGATTCAAAAAATATCAAAGGGCAAATTGTGTTTTGAGAAAGGATTGTTTGGTACAAATGGGGGAAGAAATTTTTAGTTCTTTTGAGGTGTTTAACAGTAGGATCAGTGAGGGGTATGTATGTGTTGAGGAGGGGGAAGTGAAGGAAGGAGGGAGAAGGAAGGAAGAAGAGGAGAAGAAGGAAGAAGAGAAGGAGGAGGAGGAGAAGGAGGAGGAGGAGAAAGAGGAGGAGGAGGAGGAAGAGAAGCAGAAGAAAAAGAAGAAAGGTGCTATATTGTATATAGTCTAGGTAATAACAGAAAAATGCACATTTAGATCACATTTGTATAGAGAAAGGTCATCTTCTGTGTTTATGCTCTTAAGTCTTGTACCAAGTCCCAAGTGATTTGGGGACTCCAACCTTGGAAACTGGCAAGTGTCATCATGACCAATTTTGGCTCCTTCATTTGAATTCGTAAATTGCATCCCTGGGTCAAGGCAGGGAAAGATTTTTTTAGTAGCTTCCTTCCATTACAGACTTCAAAATGATCTAATTAATGACTCTATGATCCATTAATAGTATAATTGAAGTTTAGGATCAAACTTGTCAAACTTGAGTGGACCATGTGGCCAGCAAAACTCCCAAATGTTGCTAGAACTAGATTAAAATGTAATTAGGAAATGTCTAACAAAATAAATAACAAATATAATAGGACACAGAAAATGTTAATCCGTGGTTTTCTAAGTCAAAATTTAGATTATGACTTATTTATATACCAAAATATCAGTCTGGAAACTTCTTTCTTTCAAACAGTGTATCATGTTAGGTCTACCAGTGCATTTCTTACTTATGCCCCAGGATAGTCTCTCCATGGTATGTGAGTTGAATGCAAAAATCATTTTGTACATTTACTTTTCTTTGACTTCTTGAATTTTGTTCTATTATATGCAAAACCATTTCAGACTGAAGGAAGCTTTTTAAAGATTTAAAATGAGATAGGTTTCTTGTAGCCAGGATACAAGCTTGCAAAGGAAACAGCAGTCTTACAGCAGTGTTCTTGATAAATTATAATCAATTCATGATCTTTTCTGGAAGACTTACACAAAGAAATTGTAATAGGTCAGCCTGGTAGCAGTAAAAATATGGGACTAAAATCTTCATCTATCCAAAGAGAGAAATAAACTTACATTAACCTAGCTCTTAAATATTCCTATACAAATCCCAGGGTAACATAATTATTCTTCACTTTTCTGTGGTATGGAAAATGCAGTAACAAACTACATACTAGTTGTAGTTCCTATATCCTTTTTGTGATCAACTTCTTAAGGCCAAGTCATCATAGTCAGTGCTGCATACCTACTGTGTGCCTAGAACTGTACTGGGACTAAGAAAAAAATATATATATATATACACACATACATATGCTCTGGACCCTTACAGTCCTTATGATTTTATTGGGAAGACAAAATGAACACAGACAGAATCAATTGAAATGCTATTTATGTTTGAATCCTTTATCTGACACTTACTAGATGTGTAATTTAGGGAAAGCCACTCATATTTCTTGATTCTCTGTTTCCTCACCTATATATTAAAGCTAATAAAATCTACTTCTGTATCCTGAGGATGAAGTGGGATAATGTATGTAAAGAGTTTTGTAACCTTAAAAATATCGTGCATATATAAGGAAAGGCAATGTGGTATAGCAGATTGAATTCTAGATTTGGACTCTGGAAGATTTGAGTTTGAATCCCACCTCTGGGGGGTGAGACAATTACTAGCTATGTGACTGTGGAAGCACACCAGTTGGGGCTCTTGAGCAACAGTATTAGATCAGAGAACTGCCTAACCTCTCTTTGCGTAGGAAGATGATCTCATTATTATGGTGAAAGCATTGATGATATGATAGAAGCTAGTGCTGCAAGAAATTCTGGAAATCCTCTAGTCCAAGTATTATAATAAGTAAAGTGTTGAAGTTAGATTTTGGAAGACCTGAGTTCAAATTTGGCTTCCTATGCTTAACTAGCTGTGAAACCTTCGGCAAGTGGCTTAAAATCTCTCTGCCTCACTTTCCTCATCAGTAAAATAGAGACAGTAATAACATCTCCCTCATAGAGTTGGGAAGATCAAATGAAATCACATATGTAAACATGCTTTGCAAACCATAAAAGGATTCTATAGATGCTCGCTCTCTAAAGAGATAGGGAAACCAAAGTCAGAAAGGTTAATCGGCCAGGGATCACACAGCCAGTAAATTAACTGAGTCAGATTCAGACCCAGGTCATCAAACTCCAATTCCAGAGCTTTTCCAATGACGTGTGAAATTGTCTGTTGTTTGCTGCTCTTATATCAATTTTATGGGATAGCAGATCAGCTAGCGGAAATATTTTTGTCCCATATTATAAATAAATCATTCATTAGTTTGAGTAATAAATAAGTTTTGATTTCTTGGCTTTGCTGCATGTTTTTGAAATCAGAGTACTCCTTACTGAGAGATTAACCATTCCCAGAATGCTGCTTCCACTCTGCAGATGTTTAGAATTGTGGTTTAACAATTATATTTCAAAGAGCATTTTAATATTCATTTCATCTTTGATGTAGAGGCTATAATTGGTTATATTTAACATGGATACAGAGGCAAGATGACATTTTATGGTATGGTCAGTGCCCTCTGGCTATGAAAAACTTTCGTGCCTGATTGAGAGAGAACACTCCATTTTAGCATCTTTGTCAATAGGTCCCCTGTGCCCTTTGGCTCATATAGTGTGAGTTAAGAAGGCTCTTTTTGGTACTGAAGATGATTAGCTAGCCCTTTTTCTGGTCACTCCTGACTCTTAATACTGTCAGGCAAGGTATTGAATCAGTGGGCCGAATGTGTGTAGGGAGATAGGATGAAAGAAAGAATAGCTACAATTTATGGAGCCCATCAATAGCAATACCCTTCTATCTTCACAAAACCTTTTCCAGGGAAAGTTTCATATACTCCCAATAGCAGGTAAAAAAATAACAGCAAATCAACTCCGGTTATCCATTCCCCATAGCAGTTTCAATATATTGCCAGTCAGCATAGGAAATTAAGTGGGGATCTTTTGGAAGTTTTGCAGAAGTCACAGACAGCAAGCTAAGGCCAGCAGGCAATGGAACCTGTGACCAAATTCTTAACCAAATGTTTACAGTAAGGTACTGTAGACTCCACAGAAGAAAAAAGGAAAAAATTCAGACATCTTCTCTGGTACTGAGGGGGGGCCAAAAATTGTATGTGAATATTCCAGATTGTAGGGGTGCTGTGCCCTTTACCCCTGTGATGTGGGAGGGATAACTGTAATTCTTGGTTCAAAATACTGAATGACAAGACCCTCAAACTCTTGGGAAATGTACAAATGTACTGTAAGCTACACGATTTACTCATCCTGTTTTTTTTTTCTTTTTTTAAAATTATCTCCTTAATCTTCCAAGCTGAAGAAGCTCCTCCTGTGTAGGCATCTTATTACAGAGACAGCTATGGTGTAGTGGCATAGAGAGCTCTCTTGGAGCCAGAAAGACCTGGGTTCAATTTCCGCCACTGACATATCCTGGCTGTGTGATCCTGGACAAAGTGCTCACTCTCTCAGTGCTCTAGGCCATTCTCCAAGACTAGAAGTTGCAGGAAGCTGCCAACCTGCATTGATAGAAGGGATTTCCCCATTAGGGAATTCCTTATACTAGTTAAATCACAGATCCAGTCCCTCTGCCAATTCCTGTCAGAGGTATTTCATTGGTTATGTGTCATTTAGTCGTAGATCTTTGCTCCCTCTTAAAACCGCTTTGGTGCACAGGATACATCCCTTATTTGGCAGGGGTGAAATTTAATCTATTTTGTTTTCAGAAAGGGAAAAACCACCAAAGTGCAATGGAGAGGTACAGGGCACATGTAAATTGGTTATAATATATTACAAACACTGGAATGTAAAGGATGTCATTAAATGCATGTATGAATGAAAAAGATGGGGGCTGGACATGTGCTGAGAGGGAGGGATGACTACTGGACGGGCCACATGACCTATTGACTTTATTATGATTTCAAAAGGAAGTAACAAAGCCTCCAGGCATGTGCCCCATAGTAGAAGCTGGGTCACTGTGTGAGAGGACCTAGGCAAAGGTTGTGCAGCATGAGCAGACATGGACAGAGTTGTGTTGCATTGAATCCACAGATCCAGGGAAGCCAGCTTATTCATAGGATCATAGATTTAATGTTGCAAGGGGCTCAGAGTCAGTCTCCTCAGTTTACAAAGAGGAAAATGAGACCCAGAGAAGTTAAATAACTGCCTAGGGTCACACAGCTAATTAAGTATTTGAAGTGGGGTTTTAGCTGAGGTCTTCTGATTCCAAATTCAGCTCTCTATAGTATATACAACACCACATTATTTTACTATTTTGAATATTTTGGGGTTAATAAATGCAGAAACTAGCAAGGTATTTTGTATGCAGTAAGTATTTCATACGTATTTGCTGCATTGAAAAAAAGTTCCATTTATCTGGCTAATGAGATATTCCCTGAAAATTAATTTTCCATACATATAAAGTATACTTTAGAGACACACTGTTCTTTTTATAATTTTATCAATTTCTAATGAAAGCTTTTCCAAAATGCATTCACCTGGGTAGCAGTGGGTTTGTCTCTTGTGGGTTTCTTCTTTTAATTTGCTGCTTTTAATGTGTTGTGGCTTAAGGAATCTAATAAGCAATATTATTAGAACTTTATGTAAATGAAATATCTGTAACCCACAGATGGTTAGTGAGCCCTGAGCAGCCAGGACTGGTACCGAGTAGTTTGAGGCAGTCACACCGGATCTGAGGTGGAAAAATAGTGTAGCTCATTCAGGGATCTCAAGCTGCTTCTTCTTTAACACCGACATTCTTCTGTTGGCCCTATATGGCTGCATATTGTGGAGCCCCGCAATTTAAGACAAATCAAAATTGCAATTGCCTAAAAGGGTAATAGAAAGATGAATGGTTGGCATAAGCAGGATATAATACATGCCCAGAAGTGACATGGATAAAAGGCATGGTGCCAAACCCAAAGCCTGGATTCAATCCCACCATTCATTTTATCTGTTCCTACTGTCCTGCTAAAGTCAAGAAATTATGTCATCTCAGTTTGCTACAAATTCAAGTTACCTAATCTCAACTGAGTTCCTATCCCCGACTGATTCTCTATCCTATGCTCTACTGCATTTTTCCAAGGCTTTTTTCTTCTCAAACCTCTCATGTTTCTTTTTCTTTCCACTCTTGGGTAAGACTTTGTTGAATGCTTCATGGAGAAAATTGAGACCATTGACTGAGAATTCCTTTTACCTCCCACTCCTTGTCTCTGTGTGACATTTTCTCACCATCTCCTGCTTCACTTGTTTCAGATCAGGAGATAGCTTTTCTCTTTACTAAGGCCAACATCTCTTCCAGTGTCCCTCTCATCTTAATCGGCAGACTGCCCTCACTATCATGCCCTCCTTCGCTAATCTTTATCTCTTCTTATACATTGATTTCTTCTGTTACCTAAAAACATTCCCAAGTCTCCCCCAGACTTTAAGAAAAAAAAATCCTCACTAGATCCTACCATGCTTGCAGGTTGGCATCCTATATCTCTTCCTTTCTTTTCTAAACTCTTTGAAAAAGCTATCAACACTTGGTGCTTCTGCTTCCTCTTTTCTCATTCTCTTCTGTTGCAATCTGGCTACTGACCTTGTCATTCAACTGAGAGTTCCCAATCTTTTCTTAACCACTGAACCTAATCACCTTTTCTTAATCTGAAAGAGGTCAAATAGAAATGAGATTAAAAAAGGTCACTGGGTTTGACACTGCTGATCACCATCTCCTCATGGATACTCATCACATTTACTCATCTGGGCCAGAACACTTGTAAATATCAAGAATGATTTGACAAAAATGATGGGGAAATTGAGAAGCTGCTTAACGAAAAACAAGAACTCAACAGGATTTGCCAGCAGGATAGTTTGTCTCTAAAGAAGGTAGAAAAACTCTTGAGACACAACTTTCTTGGTTCTGTTTGTCTACTCCTTGGGCCTTTTGATTTTTTTTTGGAGGAGGGAAGGCAAGGCAGTTGGGGTTAAGTGACTTGCCCAAGGTCACAGAGTTGATTTTTTTAAATCCATGTCATGGCCACTATCTGTAACTGATCCCCCAAATTCCTCCCTCCCTCCCTCCCTCCCTTCCTTCCTTCCTTCCTTCCTTCCTTCCTTCCTTCCTTCCTTCCTTCCTTCCTTCCTTCCTTCCTTCCTTCCCCCATTCAACTCTAGTGGTTTGCTGTTACATCTAGGATTGCATATGAAGTCCTCTATATTATTGAAAACCCTTCACAACCTGAATCCTTTCTTTATTTGCAGTCCCCCCCACAACACACCCATTTATACACTCCCTATATGTAATATTATCTAGTAAGTTTTTACTTATAAAATCATAGAATCTCAGTCAACAAATATCAATCAGCTGATAAACATTTATTAAATATTTGCTGTACTAGGCACTGTGCAGAGCACTGAGGGTACAGAAGGAGCAAAAAGAATCCCTTCCCCCAAGGAGTTCACATTCTGACATGGGAGATAACATGCAAACAACTAAATAACTCTATTTAGGAGATACACGTGGTGAAAGTACAAGTTATGCTCAGAGGAAAGGTACTAGCAACGGAGTGGAGTTGAAGAAAGGTATCCTGCAGAAACTGAGATTTGAGATGAATCTTATAGGAAACCAAGGAACCTAGGATGCAGAAGTATGGAGGATGACCTATGAAAAGTCTTAGAGTTGGGAGATGAAGGGTCATTTTTGAGGAAGAGGAGGAATACCAGTGTTAGTAGATCATAGAGTATGTAGAAGGAATAAAGCATAGGAAGATTCAAAGGGTAGGAAAAAGACTACCTAGATTTTAAAAGGAAATCAGAGGATTTTATATTTGATTCTGGAGGCAATTGGGAGCCATTGGAGTTTGTTGATTGGGGAGGGGGTGATATGGTCAGGTGTCCACTTTAAGAAAACTACCTTGACAGCTGATTAGAGGATGGATGAGAGTGGGGGAGAGATTTGAAGAAGGAAGACCAACTAGTAGGCTATTGCAATGGTCCTAGTGTGTGGTGATATTATATGAGAGATATGAAAAAGGTAGAAATGAGAAGACTTTGCAATAGTTTAAACGTGTAATGAGTAAGAGAGGAGTTGAAAATTGCCTTGAATTTGCAAGCCTAAGGGACTGGGAATATGGTGACGCCTTTGGCAATAATATAGGTGTTGGGGAGAAAAGAATTTGAGAAGAAAAATAATGAGTTCTCTTTTAGATATGTAAAATTTGAGATATCTATGGGACGTCCATTTTGTGAAAGTCATTTGGTAATATGAGACCGGAGCTCAGGAGAGAGGTTAAGGTTGGGTTTATAGAGAACCATCTGTATAGAAATAATAATTTAACCCATGAGAACTGGTGGGATTTCCAAGGAAGAGGGCATAGAGGGAGCAGAGAAGAATGCTGAAGACAGAACCTTAGAGAAGAATACCCATTGTTAGAAACCATGACCTGGATTTATATCCATCAAAGGGGACAGAAAAGGAGTGGTAGGAGAAGAATTAAGAGAGAGAGAGAGCAATGTCACGGTAAACTAGAGATGGGAGAGTATGTAGGAGAAGAGGGTGATCGACAGTGTCAGAAGTTTCAAAGAAGTCAAGAAAGATGAGGACTGAGAATAGGTAATTAGATTTATCAGTTAAAAGATCATTGGTGAGAGAGAGTTGTGATTGAATGTTGGGGTCTGAAGCCAGATTTCAGAGAGTTTCGGGTCAAATGAAAAGAGAAGAAGAGGAGGTATTGATTGTAGATAGGTTTCTCATGGGGTTTAGTCCAGGGAAGAGAGATAGCTAGCAAGGATAGTAGGATCAAGAGAGTGTTAGAAGTGAATGAATAAGTAATCCAATCTGTTTCCTGAACAGGGATCTCCTCTACAACATCTCTGATAGATGGTCATCCAGTCCCTCCTTTAAGTCTTCCAGTACAGAGGAATCCACTTAATCCTGAGGTAGCCCTCTCTACTTTTGGATAGCTTTGATAATTCAGATATATCCCTACATCAAACCCAAATCAATTTCCTTGATTTCCTTCATTCTCAGAGGATCAAAATGATACCACTGTCAAGGTCAAGGTACTGTGTGTTGACAGTGAGTAAAGCAGAGAAGGTGTGGGCAACTTTCAGAGATTTGGTATAAAGCATCACATTTACTCATATGGGCCAGAACACTTGTAAATATCAAGAATGATCTGACAAAAATGATGGGGAAATTCAGAAGCTGCTTAATGAAAAACAAGAACTCAACAGGATTTGCCAGCAGGATAGTTTGTCTCTAAGAAGGAAGCATTTAACTCCATCAAAAGTAAAGTGCAAGCAAAGATTATAGAGATGCAGTGTTTTTGGCTCAGTAAGAAGGCAAATAAAATTCAGTTTTACACTGATAGTAAGAAACCAAAGCACTTTTATGATGCCCTGTAGGCTATTTATGGGCCAAAGACTTATGGTGCATCTCAACTACTCAGTGCTGATGGAGCCACATTGATTAGTGATAAGGATATGATCCTGGAGAGATGGGCTGAACACTTCCATAGTGTTCTCAACAGACCATCATCAATCAGTGCTGAAGCCATTGACTGTATACCTCAAGAGGAAGCCAGTCCCTTTCTAGCTGAACTTCAAACTGAAGAAGAGGTTTTGAATGCCATTAGGCTTCTTTTGTGTGGCAAAGTGCCTGGTGCTGATTCTATTCCAGCTGAGATTTACAATGCAGGAAGTCCACTGCTCATACAAAAGCTGGCAGGAAAATTCCAGGTTATATAGCAAGAGGAGGTTATCGCCTAGGAGTTCAAGGATACCTCCATTGTCTATCTATATAAAGGAAGAGGAAATGGGTTATTCTGGGACAATCACAGAAGGGGAGCCCTCTCTCTTAGTCATTGCTGACAAGATTCTTGCCAGAGTCCTCCTTAATACTCTGATCCTTCACCTGGAAGGTGGATGTCTACCTGAGAACCAGTGTAGCTTCAGAAGGAGCCAGTTTCCTTACAATATCTACCTAGTAGCAATAGAGACGGGTGGGCCAGTAAATGCAGGACTTGGTGAAGTTCCAAAGACTTTGTCCTCCAGCTTTGAGACAGCTATTTCAGAAATGCAGGAACCTTTTCTTCTTAGTTCTGGGATCATGGATGTCTCTGGCAAGAATGAGATTGCTAGAAGTCTGACCTGTGTATTAGCATTCAGTCCATCAGTCCATAAACATTCATTAAGTGCCTGCTACATGTCAAGCATTGTACTAAGCACTTAAACAGTAGAAGAGAAGTGTCATGCTCATACTTTTTTGCTGTACACCAGATGTCCCCCTTTTTTTAGCTTCAGTTTTGTATGGCTTGGAAAAAACTTTTGACTTAACCCTTTGTGAACTATAGAGAATTTGATATATTAAAGAGTTGTTCCCTGTGCCAAACTGAATATGTCTTCACTCCTTGATTCAAGCAAAACAATCTGTAAATTAATATTTGCATACATTCTTGGTAAAGAAAGATGAATTTGATCATTGGAGTCGTTTTAAGAATATGAAACTGCAAACAAAACAGAAGTTGAAAAACAAAAAATGAGAAATTCTGTAATTAATGACCTAGACCAGGGGTTAGTGAGCTATGACCTACAAACCAAATCCAACTTACTCCCCGTTTTTGTACAGAGTAAAGCTAAGAATGTTTCTTTTTACCTTTAAAAATAAAGTTTTAATATACTTAAAATGTAAAAAACATTCTTAGCCCTAGACCTTGCCAGTAGTTTGGGGACCCCTAACTTCTTTTGAAGTGGCAATTAAAAACACACTGTCATACTGTAATGTAAATGATTTTCTCAAATGTAATGTAAAATGAATAGGTCAGAATATTCCAAGAGAATGAAATTCTTGATTCTGTACCTTTTTTCATATTAGCTCTTATGCCTGGGAAGGATTCCTACCCCATTTAAAACTATTAATGTCTCTTCCTTACTTCTAGACCCAACCCAGGTGTTAAGTCCTTCACGATGCTTTTCTTGAAACTTATCCATTCTCTACCACTCCAAAGTGAAACCAGTCACTCTTTTGTCTTCAAATTTCTTGGACGGCTTTGTCTTCTGCTTTGTACTTCTACTCTCCCATGTGTCATGGTTATTTGGGTAATTGGGTATGCCTTCTTTGAAATTAAATTTTAATCTCTTTGAGAGTAGATGCTGTCACATCCCCATTGCCCAACATAGTATGTTGCATGCTCAGTCAACACTTGTTAATTGATTGTAGTTGTTGCTCAATAAATACTTGTTTAATTGAGTTAGTGCTATCTATACTTGGCCAATCTGATGGAGCTATAATCTTATTGATGGGGACACTTATGTCTGTGCCATGTGGTCTTTAGGCAGCAATTATCCACATTCTCCTCTAAGTTCTTCACTGTGGGTCCACCCAGTGTCTCTGGTTTTCCCCTAGATCTTTTGTCATTGTATGGATGTTAATGACACAGGTAAGACTATATTTTGGCCAGCCTTCATTCTGACTCCATAACCAGTCCATCTTTTTTAGGTCACATACTTCTCTGATTAAATTTCTTACGCTGTTGTTCCCCTGAATCTTTTGTTGGTAAAATGAGGCAATTCAATCACACTTACCATGAATCTCTCAATTGCCCTTTTGGTGAGCTACAACCTTAATTCTTCAGCGATTCTTTTATTTTGTGATACAGAGTCACTGATGAAGAAGGTCTTTTGCTTCAGGCTTGCTAGGTTAAAATATATTCTTAGTGTCCTATAATACTTCATAAAGAGGGAGTATGATTTAGTAGAAACAGAATTGGATTGAGTACTAGAAGCTTGACTAAACGTCCCTCGTCTACTACTTGGTAACTGTTACTTTGAGCAAGTCACTTTGTCTGTGTTAGTCTCAATTTTATTATCACAAAGTGGGGACAATACTTGAATGACCATCCTCATAGTGTTATAAGGATCAAAGGAGATTACAGCATTAGAGATTTAGAGGAAGAAGGAAATCTTGGAGACCACTGAGTCTAATGTCCTCATTTTACAAACGAGTAAGTAACTGAGGTCCTCAGAGTAAAGTGACCTAAGATCACATAAGCAGTGAGTAGCAAAGCCAGGATCTGAACCCAGGTCTTTTGACTCCAAAGGTTCTTATTCTCTTTTCCTTTGTTAAAATACTTAAAAAAATTATATATATATATATATTTTTTTTTCAATCAACAAAAATCTACCTTCTCTTCCTCTGTATTTTTCTACCCCTCCCTCCTGAGAGACAAAGAAAAAACAACTCTGCTACAAACATATAGTCACAGAAAACAAATTCCTGTATTGGCCACATTTTTGAAAAAGGCTCAGTTTGTGTGCTGAGTTTATCACGTCTCTTTCAGGAGTTTAGAGGTAGCTGGTGGTGCAGTAGATAGAGTAATTGGCCTAGAGTTAGGGAAATAGGAGTTCAAATCTAGTCTGATATCCTTACTAGCTGGGTATACCACCTTGGAGAATTCACTTAATCTGTTTGTGTCAGTTTCTAATGTGTAAAATAGGGATAATAACACTAATAATATTAATAATAATAAACCTCCTAGGTCTGCTGTGAGGAGCACATTTGTAAAAAGGGCTTAGTGCAAGGCCTGGTACATAGTAGGCACTATATATATGTTTATTCCCTTCCCTTCCCTTTGCTCACCACTCTCCCCTCCTCTCCCCAGTGGTATATATGTCGGCATATTTCTTCATGAGTTCTCTGAAATCATGGTTGGTCATTGCATTGATCGGAGTTACTAAGTCTTTCAGACTTGTTGGTCTTTATGATATTGTTATTGTACAAGCTGTTCTCCTGGCTTTTCTCACTTTTCTCTGCATCCATTCATACGAGTCTTCCCAGGTTTCTCGGAAACTCTCCGTTATCATTTCTAATGGGCAATAATAGCACTCCACATTCATGCATCATAACTTGTGCAGCTGTTCCCCAGTTCATAGGCACTTTCAGTTTCTAATTCTTTGCCACCACAAAGAGTCACTATAAATATCTTCATGCATATGGCCCCCTTTCCTCTTTCCTTGTTCTCTTTGAGCTATAGACCAGTAACGGTGTCCCTAGATAAAAGGACATACTTTTTTTTTTTTTTGCCGTACTGTGACTTGCCCAGGGTCACATTGCCAGGGTCTGAATCCAGGTCTTATGGTCTGTCTATCTATATATATGCCATACTGCCCTCAATGTAAAATAATTTGTAAACATAAAGAACTATGTAAATATGTCATCATGAGTACTTATACACAGTACTAATATGATCAATAAAGCTCTCAAAATTGAAATGCTAACAGTAATTGTGATTGCTTTTTGTATTGCATGCATACTCTATATTCAGGCTTTATGTCTTTCAGTATAACAACATCACAGTTGAAAACCCTAAGTGGAATTCTTATATTAAGGAACTTCCGTTACAAAAAAAAAAAAGTTTCTTTTTTTAAAATTAGAAGCAGGATGTTCTCTTACCTTTATAAATGAACTCTGTGTGTGTGTGTGTGTGTGTGTTGTTTAAAGAGCTGTTTTAGCCTTATTCCAGTGATTCTTTTATGGCCCTTTTATAGTAAATAGTAGGGTGCTTACCGGATCCCCCTTTTTGTAGAATTGAATTACAAGTCCTTTTGTTACCTACAGTAACCTTAGACCAGATGCACACTGAAGGAGAAAGGGTGACTACTGGAGGAGAGGCTTTTAATGGCTTTCAGGAGCTATTGAGATATGTGGGGTCAGAAAAAAAGAATCCCAAAGAGGGATTACATTTGTTCTACTAAGGAAGCTTGATGAGAGTGGGGATTCAGGTTGGGGTGGTTGGGAGGATTTCCTTACTGAGCTATCCAAAATGCGTCATACCCTGAGAGATGGTGAGTTCCCTTCTTCAAAAGTCTTCAAAGATTCAGTCATCATGTGTCTGAGTCAGGATATCGAGGCTTGGGTCCTGGCAGTGGCTGTGGGATCTTTGGCAACACATTTCATGTCCCATAGCCTCATTTTCATAGGGTCATGATTTAGAGATGGAAGGGACCAAACCTTCAGGGTCATCTGGTCCAACCCAGATAAGGGTTATTTTACAGAGAAGGAAATTGAGGCAGTCAAGTTATAGTTGGCCAAATACACACCTCTAGTAAGGAGAAGGAGTAGCTAGGTGCCACTTTGTAATGAGGTGCATAGACTGCTGGGCCTACAGTCAGGAAGACTCATTCCTAAGTTCAAATTTGACCTCAGACCCCTTACTAGCTGTATGATCCTGGGCAACTCACTTAACCCTGTTTGCCTCAGTTTCTTCATCATTAAAAATAATCTGGAGAAGGAAATGGCAAACCACTCCAGTGTCCTTGCCAAGAAAAACCCAGATGGGGTCACAAAGAATCAGGCACACCTGGACAACAGCAACAACTTTGGACTCCAAATCTAACACTTCTTCCCTGCCCTGTGGCTTGTGTGTCAAAGTGGGGGAGGAGAAGGGGAGTGTTTGACTAAATGATGTGTAAGGTTCTTTCTAGCTCTGACATTCAGTGACTAATGCACATAATATGCATTTAAGGAGCCCCTGTTGAATTGAATTTGTTGTTGACCAAATAAAGAGTAGTTAATGCCTTGCTGTCTGAAGCCCTCTGGGAATGAAGTTTTCCAGGTAACTGAGGCTTTGCTCCTTTAGGCAGTAACATGTTATTTTAGCCATTTTGAATGAAAATATTTTCTACATTGTATCATAATCTTCTCTGTCTTCTTAAATAAAAGATGTTGTTATTAATCATCTTCTTGATGACTCAGGTCTCTGTTATGAGTATCAGTTATTATACTGTGTTGCAACACAGCAATAGCTTCAGGGATTATTGAAGATATACGTTTTATTTGCCCCTATATCACCATATGAACTTACATTATTGTTGTTGTTAATTTGTGTCTGACTCTTTGTAACCCTGTGTGTAGACCATGGGGTTTTCTGGGCAGAGAGACTCTCCAGCTCATTTTACAGACGAGGAAACTGAGGCAAATAGGGTTAAGTGATTTGTCCAGGGTCATCCAGCTAGTAAGTATCTGAGGTTGGATTTGAACTCAGGTTTTTCTGATTCCAGGTCCAGCACTCTAACCACTTATTTGCCTAGCTATGTCCATATGGATTTATACTGCTGGGCTTTTTGAGTTTTTGTGTTAACTTCTTGTAGTTTTCGTTTTTTTGCCTTCTGCTTATTACTACCTGTCTTTGGTACTCCAGTTTCTTGCTTCTAATCTCCTGTTTAAAATCTGAAATGGGCTAGGAAGACATAGCCAAGTTTATTAGAAATGTGTGTAAAATAAGAATAAATTGGTCCTGAATGAAGCCCTAAGGGTTCTCCCCTCAGTAAAGTACACAAACACATGGAATTAATTGGTGATGTCTACTTTGGTTGCTAGGGAGCTTTTTATTGCTTACACCTTGGTTGCCTCTTGTGTTCTGGATAGGTAAGTTTTCCTGATGGGTGTGGCATTACTCTATATATAAAATAATGGGCTGTCTAAAATGAGTTCAGCAATTATTGGCACAGTTGGCTCCTGTGATGCATTTCATTTGTACTGGGTAATAGTATGATCTCCTCTTTTATGAAATATATTGTGGTTTGAATTTATCAAATATTTTCTGCGTATTGTTATATGACGGCGGTTGTCCTTCATTCTCAAAGAGGACCAGACCACAATATCACTATGTCGGGGTCCAATTGTGACTGATTAGAGCAGTACAAACCCAGAAGGCTCTACCACACATTGGGCACAAATTGTCCAGAGGAACATTCAGATGAACATCTGAATTTGTGCATTTCACATTTTTCTTTTGAACTACCACAATTCTGCTTTGCCCATAGAGCACAGTGTGGGCTGTGATGCATACATGGAAGACTAATATGCCTGGTTTGAGGCTGCTGAGCCCTTTTCAGAGCTGCTTTCCACCTTTGGTGTGTTGTTATACATAAAGGACTAGTAAATAGCCACTGTTTTGCTTTGAACAAATCTTTGTTCAGACAAAACTGGGAAGTTCCATCCAAGGGGAGTACTAATGTAGCTTTTTAATTAGGTCCTGTGTCATATTAGGTAGATCATAAGTCAACATTGTCTTCTTCTCTTGGTAGGTTGACATGATGAAGGCTATTGGTCTCAGCATTTATTGCTGTTTCTTAACTTGATTCCTAGGGAAAGATGAAAAGAACTTTTAGGCTAGATAAGAAAAAGACTTTTGGGGGGTAGAGTCGTTGTTATTTAATGTCTTTAAATATATTGAGTTGCTATATAGATAATGATTGCCAACTGTTCTTAGTCTTTGATGATAGAACAAGAGAAATTAAATTTTAACTATATAAAGGAGAGGAAACATGATTTCTGGTTAGGATATAGTTCTGATTTGGCCATTAATTAATTGTATGATCTTTAGCAGCCACTTCACCATTCTGACCTCAATTTTCTCTTCTATAAAATGAGGGCATTGGACCAGATAATCTCCAAGGTTTCTCAGCTCTAGTGATCTATGACTATTACTTATGTTGTTTATTAGGGGAAAAAATTTATGATGATGATGCTTGTCACATTCTGTGACAAACTGCCAAGTGTAGATTGGGATATCCTGACATTTTGCAATTTTTTAAATAAATTGGTCTCTCATTCATTCTAGAATGTTTAAATCAGGCCTGCTCAGGGGCAGAGAACATTGGAATTCACTCTCAAATCAGGGAAGAGTGGGATCTAATCTATAAGATTGGATGCTTATTAAAGGGGAAAAAACCCCAAAACTAATACAGTACATTGTTTAGACACCAGACTGATGGTTTTATTTGATATGCTATTAAACTGTATCCAAATCATTTCTAGCTTGGGGGGGGGTGGTGGGGAGAGAGAGAAAGACAGACAGACAGACAGACAGAGAGAAATAGAGAGAGAGAGAGAGGTCCTAATTGGCATACCCCATGCCTTCTGACTTGACTCAGAGCCCCAAAAGATTTCAGGTAACATTTATAGGAATTTTGAACAAGGAAAAGATATCTTAAAATATGTTAAAAGTTAACATTCCAGAATTAAGCAACCAGTTTATTAATCTATTCCTCTTGGACTGCTGCCCTAACTTTTGTAGTCAAACAAAGGGACCTCCTTTTTTCCACTAATAATTTAATCCTTTTTCAGTGGAGAAGAGTAACTACTAACCTGCCAATCACTTCTGTTGGTCACTATTACCAAATTACTTCAGGGGTGGGGAAAGCAATGACTATACAAAAGTTACTCTCCTTTAAGGTGCCACCCTTAATCCATTGACTTAATGTAAGGTCTTTTTTCCTATTGTATTGACCACCATTTACCTTTTTGAAGGACCTTTCCTAGGAGTCTCAAAAGGGCTTTATTTTTTTGGAGGGGGAAAGTAGGGCAGTTGGGGTTAAGTGACTTGCCCAAGGTCACACGGCTAGTTTTTTGTGTTAAGTGTCTGAGTCTGGATTTCAACTCAGGTCCTCCTGACTCCAGGACCGGTGCTCTATTCAAGTGTCACCTAGTCATCCTCTCAAAAGGGCTTTGAGGAAAAATACTATTCCTTAAAATTTTAAATTTTACCATAAAGTGGGTTATAAATATGCTTCCTCATACCTTGCATTTCTTAAAATGGGAAAACAAGTTTTAAGTTATCAAAAATGACATCACTCAGGATATGTGTTTCTTGTGAGAGAGAAAACAAACTTTGACTCCAAGCAGTTTGGATTTTATACTATAGCCAAATGTAAACTTAAAGGAAGGTCCCAGATGATAACAGTGGGCCATTATAATAATAATAATTACGTGGGCCATTATAATTACTTAATTACCTAAGCCCTCCTCAGGAATGCAGTAAGGGCGGCCACAAGAAGGAGCTCCTGTGACCAATAAATCATGCTGGATATTTAGGATCTTGCCTTTAAGTCATTCTTTTCATCCTTTCAGGAGGCCTCTGTGAAACATCCAGCTGTCATGTGATGTAATGTAGTATTGTACAAAGAGAATTTGTAGTCGTTCAGTTGTTTCAATCACGTCCAACTCTTTGTGACCCCAGTTAGGGTTTTCTTGGCAAAGATAGTTGATGGTTTGCCCTTTCCTTCTCCAGCTCATGTTACAGATGAAGAAACCGAGGCAAACAGGGTTAAGTGAATTGCCCAGGTCACACAGCTAGTAAGTGTCTGAGAAAACATAAAGAGAATTACAGAGACATATTCTTTAACCTTTAGAACAAGGGTCCCCAAGAAGTCAAATTCTACTCCTTCCTTTTCTTATTTTCAGTATTGATCAAATTATTATTGAAAGAGACCTTAAAAGACATATAGCCCAACTAATCTTATTCATGAGGAAACTTGAGACTCAAAGAGTTCAAGTGACTTGCTCAGAGTTACAGAGATGATAAGTTTCTGAGGTGGGATTTGAACCTGTGTCTTGCTGACTCCAAGTCTGGTGCCATATTTATTACATCTTGTTGCTACTCATGGAGTGGGATTTGACTAGAAGCCACTTCCATGTCTCCATATCTGGGTTTCAGTTATAACCCCCCTTTTCTACCGGAAATGGGCAGTGAGGAAGAGGGGATATGATGATGACTTGTGAGTCTGCTAATCTTCTGGTTAGAATATTTCCTACCCTTCACAAGCCAAATCACTGATGTCAAAGCTTCCGATAAATGATAAAAAAAGATGGGTGACCTTCAATACATGTGTAGGGTAGGAATCATAGAATCAATCACAGATCAAGAGCTGGATGGTCCTTTAGAGATCATCCAATCAAACCCATTCCTTTTATGGGTGAGGAGACTGAGACCCAGAGAAATTGTGTCTTTTCTAAAATCATACAGGTACAGGTAACATGGTATAGAAGCAAGATTTGAACCCTTATTTTCTGACTCTAAATACACCATTCTTCCTGCTTGCCATACTAGCATTCAAAGTCTTCCTGAATCCTTCATTCCTATTTCTATATTTGCTGTATTGTTCCTTGATGTTTGTTCTATTCCATTCATTAAGGCATCACATGTTTTTTGAACAAGGAACTGTTCCAGGCAGCACAAGTTATACAAACATATTTAAGACATAGTACTTGTCCTCAAGCAGCTTACAATCTAATATGGCAGATAAGATTAAGTATACAAAAGAGCTAAACACAGCAAAATATGGTTGGCTACTCAAGAGAATTATGGTATAGGCAAAATGTCTTGGGAATTCAGAGGGGAAGGTGAGTCATTTAGTGAGGGACAGCCTTAGCTTTTCTGGATTAGGTTCAAACTCCTAATTTTCTCATTCTATTTATAACAATTCTAACCTACCTGTTTCTAAAATCTAAGACTTAGACTGGGGGACTTTGACTTCATTTTATGTGATCAATATTTTCTAAAAGTATCCTCTTTTTGATTATTATAGGCTTTTGAACATTTCTAGACTGTTTTTTTTTGTTTTCGGATAGTTAAATTAAGTAGATCAAAGGCTTTATTTTTTGAAAGGAGTATTAAGATAGGCATGGCTTCATCATGGGAATGGAAAGATATAGACAATTAAGTTTATATCATAAAATCAATGACAATGAATCTTGGCAGAAAATCAATGTGATTTACAAATACAACTTTCCAAAAGGTATTTACCACAGCATTGTAGAGAATGCAGTGATTCAGCAATCTGGTAACCTGATCCAAGCCTCTGGCTCTGTATTTTGGAGAGTACTTTGAAAATATAAATACTATTTATGGAGTACCTATTTTATAATATGCTAGCAGAAGTAATAATAGTAATAATGATGATGGTAATCTCTAGAAGATGTAGCTAGGTGGCATAGTGGATAGAGTGCTGGACCTTATTCTCCTGAATTCAAATCTGGCCTCAAACACTTATTAGATGTGTGACTCTGGGCAAGTCACTTAACCCTGTTTGTCTTAGTTACTTTCATCTGAAGATAAATCTTTATCTACACCATGCATGACACTGTCATGAATTCAACAAATATGTATTAGATTCCTGCTGTGCATGAGGCACTGCTAAGTCTTGGGGATACCTAAACTAAAAAGTGTCTGCCCTAAAGGAGCTTCCATTCTTCTGGGTGATGAAACACACATGCAGATTAAGTAAATGCAAATTATATTCAAAGAATAACAATTCCAAAGGGTAGGGATATAAGGTAACTTGGGGTATCAGCAGAAGTCTCATGTAAGAGCTAGTACTTGAGGGTAAGAATTGTAAATTGAGTGGATACCATCATTTAGGGAATGGTTGAAGAAGTTGTGGTATATGATTGTAATGGAATGTTATTGTGCTATAAGAAATGGTGAGCAGAATTATTTCAGAAAAAATCTGGAAAGACTTACATGAACTGATACAAAGTGAAGTGAACAGAACCAGGAGAACATTATACACAATAACAGCAACATTGCACAATGAGCAATTGTGAATGACTTAGCTATTCATAGCAATACAATAATCCAAGACAATCCCAAAAGACTCATGATGAAAAATACTATCTGCCTCCAGACAAAGAACTGATGGCATCTGAATACAGATTGAAACATACTCCTTCCTTCCTTCCTTCCTTCCTTCCTTCCTTCCTTCCTTCCTTCCTTCCTTCCTTCCTTCCTTCCTTCCTTCCTTCCTTC